>NW_028261388.1:77976420-78348920 GCF_051295495.1 Thamnophis sirtalis
ATGCCAGTGCTGTGTGTGAGGTAATTTAAGGTGGTTACATTAAACTGCATGTAAGAGAATAGATGACAGTAAAAATATAAAGCACAATATAGGTAAATAATACTTGATCATAAGTAGCTAAATATAAATAAATAAATAAATGTATATAAAAATGGATAATGAGTAACGAGATTACAAACGCAAGATAGAAATGTATAGAAAGGAAAACACTAACTGCAAAGAAACCGATTCGGAACTGCTGTATGATATACGATGGAACTTATTGTTCCTATGTTGTTTTTTAAGTCGTGTGGTTATTTTTGTTAATGTGTTTATGTGTTCTGTTGATGTGCTTATGTGTATAAAAAATAAAAAAAATAAAAAAACAAGTTTACATCATATTTTTATGCATGCCAGTGCTGTGTGTGAGGTAATTTAAGGTGGTTCTGACAAGTGTCGTCGGCATCTTCATATCCGGTCACATGGGCGGCAAGCCACTCCCATCCGGTCACATGGGCGGCAAGCCACTCCCACAAAGGAGGCCACTCCCACAGAGTAGGTTCGAACAATTTTTGAAACCCACCACTGGTTTGTACCCCACACAAAGCTCTCATCCACTGACAAGGAGTTAAAAAAGGAACTCTGTTACTCCAGAGGGCAAATTCACAGGGAAAGGTAATAAGTAAACAAATAAATAAATAACATTCTCTTGTCCCCACCCCCCAAACTTCTTATTTCTTTTGTTACCACACAGAACTTTTCACTGAGCATGATACAAGATTGGAGATTTGGTTCCCACATCCTAAACTACTTGCTACCCTCACAACAATCAATAATTAACAATTCCATGCAGAATAGAAATTGGTAGGATTCAGAAAAATACGTGTAAACAATACCAGAATTGCTCAAAATGAACACCCAAGACATAGGGAAAACATATGCCTCATCCCCTATACAGGATAAATAAGACTATATTACTGATCCAGAATCAAAAGAACAAAAAAACATAAGCAGAACAAAATTGCTGGGATGTTTTGGATAACAGC
The DNA here is from genome assembly GCF_051295495.1 of Thamnophis sirtalis. Taxonomy (NCBI): domain Eukaryota; kingdom Metazoa; phylum Chordata; class Lepidosauria; order Squamata; family Natricidae; genus Thamnophis; species Thamnophis sirtalis. The sequence continues at coordinate 77,977,446 of NW_028261388.1, forward strand.
TGGTTACTGGCAAAAAATATAACGCCAATACAGAACTGATCAAAAAAATGTTGTGATTACATTCCTTGTCAATAAAAATAAAAGACAATGATAGTAATATAAGGTGGATATTTTTCTGCAAAAGCCTCTCACTGTCACATCGAAACAGTTCAGTATAAGAAATTTATTGTTTTATTTATTTAAAAAAGATATATTGCATAATTTGAATGGAATTGTATTAATTCATGAATCAAATTGAATACTAATCTAAACAAAAAAATTGTTATATTTAATTTCAGTTTGCCATTATACAACTGAACCCTAAAGTTTATTTTAGAAGGCTATATAATTTGTTAGCTTTTAGCATTCCGAATTAACAAAATAGATATAATCCCAAGTAAATATTTCCTTATTAGATAAAGGATACTACATCTGGTTTCCTATGCATAGTTAACATCTTTCATCTACTTATCTTTTTAAGAAATGTATTTGAACCTCGATACCCAGAATTTGAATCTCACTTCCAGAGTTCAGTATAACTTGCAATGCTTTTCTGTTGTCTATTCTTAGTCAGTGTATAAATAGCAATGTCACTTAGACTTATATACCACTTCATCGTGCTTTACAGCCCTCTCTACGTGATTTACAGAGTCAGCATATTGCCCCCAACAATCTGGGTCCTCATTTTACTGAACTCCAAAGACGGGAAGGCTGAGTCAACCGTGAATTGCTAGCAGTCGGCAGTGAGCAGAATTAGCCTGCAATATTGCATTCTCACTACATCACCACTATTCTTATGTCCAAGGTTGGCCCTCCATCTATTGAAGCTCTCCTACAAGTTACAGAATTCCCAGTCTTGAAATGAATCCGGTGTCTCATACAGGTGGGTTTCAAAAAAATTTCGAACCTACTCTGTGGGTGTGGCCTCCTTTGTGGGAGTGGCTTGCCGGCCATGTGACCTGGTGGGAGTGGCTTGCTGGCCATGTGTTCTCTCTCTCTCTCTCTCTCTCTCTCTCTCTCTCTCTCTCTCTCTCTCTCTCTCTCTCTCCTTCCTTTTGTCTCTCTGTCCCTTTTTCCTTTTTTTCTTTCATCTCTCTCACTTTTTCTTTCTTTTTTCTTTTTTTCTTTTTTTCTTTCTTCCTTTCTTTCTCTTTCTCTCTCTGTGTGAGTTTGTCTGTGTGTGTGTGTGTGTGTGTGTGTGTTTTAGTGGTGGGTTTCAAAAAATTTTGGGACCTCTTCTGTAGGTGTGGCCTGCTTTCTGGTGGAACCTCTTCTAACCGGTTTGGTAGATTTGACGAACTGGTTCTACCGAACTGGTGCGAACTGGTAGGAACCCCCCTCTCCCTCATACGTAAAAACAACTATTACATCAATATTTGAAAATTTTAATGAATTGAAATATTACCATTTGAATACAATAGAGAAAATGCTAGAACATCTTATATTCTTGTATCTTATTTCCTGCAAAAAAGATTCCAAGAACAATCCTGTGCTGTTTAGGCAAATCAAATTTTTCACAAAATTATTAAATAATAGTAAGTAGTCTATAGGTAGGAATGCAACCTTTGAGTTACTTTAAATTGAATTGAGCCGAGGTGGCGCAGTGGTTAAATGCAGCACTCCAGGCTACTTCAGCTGACTGCAGTTCTGCAGTTCGGCTGTTCAAATCTCACCGGCTCAAGGTTGACTCAGCCTTCCATCCTTCCGAGGTGGGTAAAATGAAGACCCGGATTGTTGGGGGCAATATGCTGACTCTGTAAACCGCTTAGAGAGGCCTGAAGTCCTATGAAGTGGTATATAAGTCTAACTGCTATTGCTATTGCTATTTTCTGGTGAGAGTAATAGCTTTTTCCCCCCTTTTATCTTCCCCCTCAGTAAATGACAACAAATAGATTGAACACTCAATTTTCTTGAACACCAATCTGCAATTGCCAGCACTACCTATATTGCTTGTGCTTATTTCTATCTACTATACCTCTGAAATGACACAGACTTGCCCAGCCTGGATGCCTTCAGTCTGACCCAAGACATTTATACAATGGCTTTACTAACTGGGGAATTCTAGTTATTGATCCACATATCTGAGGAACACCTACATTGTGGAGGCAAAATTTAACTTCACTGCTGAAATAATTGTTGAGATACTACAATATTGCCTTGGGGAAAAACTATGTGATGGCTATAATGTTACTAAAATATCCAACTACTAAGCCCATTCCTATATTCTTAACTCAGTGGAAATGGTAACTAATAATGGTCTGGTAGCTCTGCACTCTTGTACCTGATGCTTCATAAATCCTTTTCACTTCCAGGTTCTAGTAACTGCATCAGTAATCTCATTTTGGGCCCAAAACTTCTTAGAGAATCTTGTTACAGGTTCAAGGTTCAAGGTTCATTTTATTTATATGCCGCCCTATTCCCGGCGGGACTCAGGGCGGCGCACAAACCCAAAGGAGGGGAAGGGAAACACAAGAACTACAACAAAAAGTACAGGGAATTTAAAACAACCAACAGCCACACGTTTCGAGAGGGGAAGGGAACTCATCGACCCCAGGCCTGCCGACACAGCCAGGTTTTAACGGCTTTTCGGAAGGCCTGGAGAGAGGTGAGGGAGGGGCCAGAATCTCTGCGGGGAGCTCGTTCCAAAGGGCCGGAGCCGCCACAGAGAAGGCCCTCCCCCGGGTAGTAGCCAGATGACATTGGCTAGTAGACGGAACCCAGAGGAGGCCTAATCTGTGTGATCTAATGGGTCTGTGGGAGGTAATTGGCAGCTTAGAAAGGTAACATTTACAGCGGGGAAGAAAGAACTCAAGATCTATTGTACTTCTTCCTGTCATATTTTAGATCAATCTTCCACAGTCCAGCATCTGGTTGATGCATTGGTACTACACATTCCAACATTCCCAACACTAGTTTCAGCATTTTAGAAACTACAATCTTATCTGGATGATTTTGATGCGAGCAAACTGTAAGGAACATTCCAAAGATGTAAACATTAACTTCCTAGAAGATCATTGAAGCTGCCAACAGCCTTCTCTTGAACAGAAATTATTATTACACTAAAACTAAGTAGAATTATCTCTCTTTTTTTTTAACTCTAAAGCAGTTTTTCAACCTTAGCATTTAAGATGTGTGAACTTCAGCTCCCAGAATTGCTGAGGTTGAGAAACACTGCTTCTAAAGGATGTGTGCTATAGATTGCAATTTGCTTATAGGAATAAAGTAGCACCATGGTCAGCTCATTTGTGTGTTTGTGTTTATTGGTATTGTAGGCCGGCAACTCCCGAAGGACTCCAGGCGGCTTACAATAAACAAGGGAAGGGGATAAATAAACAAAAACAACACTTTAAAATACACAACAGTCACAGTTTCCGTGGGGCTGGATATTTCGAAAGCCCCCCAGCCTGCTTTAGCAGCCAGGACTTAACAGCTTTGCGAAAGGCTGGGAGGGTAGTAAGGGTCCGGATCTCCACAGGGAGGTCGTTCCAGAGGGCTGGAGCTGCGACAGATAAGGCTCTCCCCCGGGGAGTCATCAGCCGGCATTGGCTGGCAGATGGGATCCGGAGAAGACCTAACCTGTGAGATCTAATCGGTCTATGGGAGGTAATCGGCAGGAGGCGGTCTCTCAGGTACCCAGGTCTGATGCCATGTAGGGCTTTATAGGTAACGACCAGCACCTTGAAGCGGGTCCAGAGACTAATGGATAGCCAGTGCAGCTCGCGGAGGATAAGTGGGTGTACCTGGGTGCACCCACAATCGCTCGCACGGCTGCGTTCTGGACCAGCTGAAGTCTTTGAACACTCTTCAAGGGCAGCCCCATGTAGAGCGCGTTACAGTAATCCAGTCTTGCGGTCACAAGGGCTTGTGGCTTGTGTTTACAACTGCTCCATATTCCTATAGCTCTGCCATTTCTGCACAAAATAACCTTGAAATGTCTCATTTATAGGAACCCCACAGCATAGAATACAATTTCTTTCTCTCCTCCCTGCCCTTTCTCCTTGAAGAAATAATTTCTGATCCTGTGAATGCCATCCACCCCCCATAAAAAAGGATAGAGAAAAATAAAGTATAACCTATGGTACGGTTTATGAATATTTCTAGCTATGGATTTGCAGTATTGATAGTTAAATATTAAATACCCAGCCTAAATAATTATTTATTCATTATATTTAAAGTAACCAAACATACTGTATATATGGATAATAGCTCACAAATAGTATTATGTTAGAAACAGAGTTCAGAAGTAACCGTTCCTTCATGCTAAGTGGTCCAAAACACCAAAAGGTTATTTCTTCTATCATGTCATTTTTCCTTCTGTTTATATCTAAATGGATTCTCACCTTGAAACAAAATCAATATAAAGAAGAAAATTATGTAAGAATCTCTACAAAGCTCGCATAAGACGACACAGTGTCACTAGTTTGAAGTCAGAGCCAACTGAATGAAGACCAACCCTCTATCAATCATAGTGTGTCACCATATCCATAAGCTAAGATTAAAATTTATGTGTTCTTCAAAGCTAAATATAGTTCACAATTTCCTATATCGCAACTAGATTTAAATAGAGCATTATTTCATGTGGGAATGGAGCTTTCAATAACTACATTTATCAACTCAATACCTGTTTAACCAGAAAATGTATGCTTCCTTTTTTTGAATATCTGCATAACATGATTTCTGATTTTCTCTCCTATCAATAACATGAATTTACTCTTTAAAAAATCAGGAATGTATGAAACAATTCAGAAGTTCTTGCTTTATGTTATTTCTTCCCCAAAATATTAAACAATGACAGTTCACAATATAACCTTTCTTGGATTTGCATCCAAAGCTGCAAACGTTGTCTTTATGTTTCGCTGCTTTCAATGTTAACTAGTCTTACATAACTACATATAGATAAAACTGGAAGATTAATATTTAAAATATTATTATTAAATGTAACCCTAGTGAGCTGTTCAAAGATCAATGATAGCTCTTCCGATGCTAGTTTAAAATCATCATTATCTGTATCCTAGTTTATTTGTGCATTTCAGCATATAGTTGAGAGTGTGTGAAACATGATACTAAAAACCTTACAGTGTACAATGAAGATAATCTGATGTGATGTTAATAAAAGGTCCATCTGCAGGGTTCTCTCTTGTATGTATTCATGCATACCGACTGTAATTTGACACTGAAGTTATCAAGTGATGCGTAGGAATTGGCTTTACTCTCACTTTGCTAAAAAATCCCATTTTCCAAACAAAGGTTAAAAACATAGTGTTGTGAATGTAACCTCAGGAAAATCTCGCAGCTGTTTATTTGAACTTCAGATGAACATGGATATTATACACAGTTCAAAGCTTTTCAGCAAAGCTTTTTCCAAATTTGATATGAATAGAAAAATGTTAAACATCTGCCTGGCTCGTTTTTAATCTGTGTAATTTCATTTCCAAGTCATTTGTTCAAATGGGACGGAGATGATTTGCTGGCAAATGTTCTATGCTACGCAAAAAATAAGGACCACAACCATTCCTACAAATCATCATTATCCAATTCATCATTGCCCATATACCACCTTTCCCTATTCAAAAGTCACGGCAATTGAAGATCATAGCTCTCCCTTTAATTGTTAAGAGAAAACGAGCTTCCAACATGTATAATGTTTATAAACAACCCATAAGAATAAGATAAGCTTATTTGGTACCACTCAAGAAGAGTTAGAACCTTGAAATTCATCGGGAACTTCTTATGGGGGGGGGGTATCTTGATGGAAAGCATCAAACCCAAGCATTACATAAGAAAATGCTGCCCCCTTCAGGCAAGGCCCAACATCGAATCAACATTTATTTGCCGCAAAGACGTTCTCAGAAAACAATCAGCCTCCTATGTTTGCAGTTGGGGGGGGGGGGGAAGCCACCCAATGATCGCACTTCATTTGGTCAATCCCACCACAACACTGAATAACCTAAGAACCTGCCTACTATGGATTCTGCTACGGTCTGCAGCCCCCGGCTTTCTCTCCCGCTCTCTAAGGGCACGGATGTGAAAAACCAGCATTTTGCAAGAAGATTATGCATGGCAGGCATACTACGAAGAGAAAAGCTGCAGGATTAACTCTTTCGGGGCTTGAGCGGAATAGAATTCACGATTAAATATTTCGGCTGCCCCCATAAGTCTCGCTACTTTCCTTCTGGCCCACTCCGTGTTCTCTGCATCCTGTGTGTCGAGCTAGAAATAATGCACCTGCCGTCACCTTATTTGTGCGGCTGGAGGACGAGGAACGAGGGATGCCGCCAAAAAGGCATCGCATCCAAAAGGAGGGTAGTGGATGCGATTGCTCTGGGAAGCCGGAAAAGCCAGCATCTTCTCTCCTCCTCCTCCTCTTCCTCTTGTACCCTTTGGCACACGCCTTTTAGGAAAGATGGGCAAGCCTTCTCCCTCGTCCCCCCCCCCTCTCTGTCGGTTCCGCTTTCCTCCCGCCTTGAAAGCCCTAGAGATCCGACTAGCTTCCCTTCTCGCCCTTCAGGAGTTCACAGACAGCATCAAGTGGCGCTCCAAGTACGCCAAAGCCTGCAGCTCACCCCCCGTTTATTGCAGGTGGCCCAAGCGCCTGCTCCAAGCTCACCAACCACAAATCCCTGACGCGTCTCTGTTGCTTAAATAACGGGCGGCGCTTTCTCAACCTCTCTAAAGATGCAGGTTTATAGTCGATGCTGCTGGGCCAGAAAGATACAAGGGGGGGTGGGGAGCCGTAAATGCTAAATTGCAGTCACTAAACGCGCGCGCGTGGAGGGGGGGGAGCCGGAGGCAGGAGTCCAAACAAAACCCGAAGTGACTCCCTCTAAAGCGACCGGGATTCGTTTCCCAATGACTTTTCTGCTTCACGCAATATTCCCCTTGGCGGCCGAGCGCCGTTGCAGCAGCAGATGGTCCTAACAACACGCTGGGGAGATCCGTCTGGAACAACTGGGAGCCTCTCCGTGTTCCTTTCTCTTTCCCTCTTAACAAGCCTCGGGATTTGGTCTCCGGGACCCAAGCCAACTGCTGCCCTACGAAGTGGCTTTAGAGAAGCCAAGTGGCTTAAGACCCACCAGCACAGACCGGCCCCAGCCCGGTTTCAGAACCAAGGACAGCGACGTTTCCCTCCCCATCCAATGCCCAAAGGCGCCCGGCTGCTGACCACCCAGCGAGCTTGCCTTCCCCTCGCTCACCTCCGTGTCGTAGTAGCGCAGGTCCAGAGAGTAAGGGTTGAGCAGCGACTCGTTGAGGATCTGCTCCATGGCCAATTGCATCGCCGGCAGGACCCCCCGGCCGATCTTGCCCTTCTCCACCGAGTCGCTGAGCGGCATTAAGCCCATGATGGCGATGGGGGTCGTGGTAGGGGAAGAAGCGGCGTTGGGGGCCAGTCCCCGAGAGTGGCTCCGCGCCCAAGCCTGGGAGAACAGCGGCAGGAGGAGAAGCCAAGCGGAAGGGATGGCCGCGCTCGGCCGCCAGGGCAAGGCAGGCATCCTGCGGGGGGGGAGAGAGAGAGCAGGACCGGGGCCCCCGCTGCCCTCCGCCGAAGAGAGGGGAAGGGGCGCGCGCGCGCTGCGGCCCCCTCGGTTCGATCCTCCCGGCAATGGCGCCTGCTCTTTCCGCGGGGTGGCTAAAAGGGAACCACGCTGAAAAGCAGCAGCGGGAGCGGCGGCCAAGCAGCAGCAGCCGCCGCCGCCGCCGCCACCCACTTCCTCCCACCCCCCAGTCCAACAAGAACCAGAGCACCTTCTCAGCCCCTCACTCAACCACAACCAAGCTGGGCCGGGGCGCCCTCAAGCTCCTTGGCGCAGGATCCCAAGCCGGCGCGTAAAAGCCAGGACCCCCGAGGGGAACATTGGGGAGTGGGAGAGGTGGTGGTGGTGGGGGGGAAAGCTTCGCTCTTCCAGGCTTGGCGAGGCTACTGCCGCATTCCCCCGGAGCCTTCCCGACGCCGTGTTGGTCGCTGTGCTGTGCTACCGCCGCCGCGGCCGTTGCTGCAAACAGACACCGCGCCACACCGCACACGGCGCGCACAAGTGGCGCGCACAACCGGCGAAGAAGGAAACGGAGGCAGGCGCGGCAGCTCCGGAATAGGGGAAGCCGGAGTCCCTTTCGCGGACTGCGCTGTCACTTGGCTTCGCTCGCTCGCCTGGGTCCGCCTTTCGTAGCCGAGGCACGGCTCCTTCCCTTGCTGCCACCGCCGCCGCTGCTCCTACTTGGGAACGCGTTCCTACGCTCCACCACCGAGGAGACGACACCGACACGAGACGCGGGAGGTGCAGGGTTTGGGCACGTCCAATAGCCCATTGGAAGGCGGGAGTGGGTGGGGGGGGTATTGGAGGGAGAGAGGACGGCGTGGAGGTGGGGTGTGTGTGTGGGGGGGTGGAGACCGTAAGGAAAGGTTCGGCGGAGGGGTGTGGGGGGGGGGAGCGCGACCGCCTCGGCTCCCTTTCCTCGAAGCGTTTTCTGTGCTGAAATGCCCTCCCTCCTTGACTCGCAGGCGCGCGCCCGCGCTCGCTCGCGCGCGCCCAGGCACGCTCGGACAATTCCCTTTAAGTTAAAAGGGCAGGCGCCGAGGGGGCAATTCAATGCCACACGCGTTGAAAAAAGGTTCTATCATCTTGTCCGGAGCCCTTGGCAAGACCGATGGCTCCTTGGCGTCCGCGGGAAGACAGCAATAGCAATAGCAGTAGACTTATATACCGCTTCATAGGGCTTTCAGCCCTCTCTAAGCGGTTCACAGAGAGTCAGCATATTGCCCCCAACAATCCGGGTCCTCATTTTACCCACCTCGGAAGGATGGAAGGCTGAATCAACCCTGAGCCGGTGAGATTTGAACCGCTGAACTGCTGATCTAGCAGTAGCCTGCAGTGCTGCATTTAACCACTGCGCCACCTCGGCTCAGACAGGGGGATGCCAAGGACGCGAAAGTGTGAAGCTGCCTGTTGGCTGCCTAGCTTGGCACTGCTGAAGCCTCACATTGCAACCCGGGGTACGTATTTGGGGTCTGTCCGGGGGTTTGGTGATCCTTTTCCGCCTCCTTTCCTTTTGTTCGGGAAGGGCAGGGAGTCGAACCTCAGGTAAACGGAGCTTGGGCGTGTGTTGGTGAGCTTCACCCAGCTGGCCAGATCACACATTCCTCATTAGATTTGAGTTGGGCGCGAAGAGCTGTACAACTTATGTCACTGGAGACTTGCATGTATTTCAATTGTGCTTTTAGGTACAACCAAAGCTTACGAAACAGCCTACAAGCTTTCAGTCCTTCCGGTCCAGTGAGAGAAATGCTGTGAAACTCAAAAGGTTTGGATTCTCTTTAGGTAAGTAGGTGCTTCCAGAATTTAAAATAACTGGCAAAGACTGAACCTGAAAATTCCTGCAGAAAAAGCGTATTTGTGTCTTCTTATACCAGTGTTTCTCAACGTTGGCAACTTGAAGATGTCCGGACTTCAACTCCCAGAATTCCCCAGCCAGCGAATGCTGGCTGGGGAATTCTGGGAGTTGAAGTCCGGACATCTTCAAGTTGCCAACGTTGAGAAATTTCTATACTATGTTTAAGATCCTTGGTTATGTGCCACAGAAGACATATGTAACTTGAATCCTACCAAGCCCTGCTCTGTACACCATCTGCGTACTGAGATCTATGACTCAGTCCCTGCTTTTCTTTTCTTTTCTTTTCTTTAAAACAACTTTACCAAAGTCTGTGATGAGCCAACAAACAAGCTGTGCTGTTGTCCCACATAGACCAACAAGCCCATCTACGGTTCACAAACAACTTGAGCCAGTAGAATAAATTTGACACAAGGATGCATCCGTTGGCAGAAAACATCCAATAATTCGAATAGCTACCTTAGGGAGATGCACACAATAACTGCACATAATTTCAAACCTTAGCCCTTTTCGCCATACCCCATGGCTTAAAAAGGCGCTCCCCCATTTGCAAAAATATCAATGTCATTAAAGAGCAAACTCATGCTTTCCATGTTAGTTGGATACCGTGTATAACTGACACCTGGAACTCTTTTTAGCCATGCATGTGGTAACTACATTGTTTGTGGTTCAAACATTTTTATTTTTCAGACAGCTTGGCTTCTCTAATGCTGTTTATTTTTATGTCAATTTTCTCTATTAAAATTCTCTATTAAAATATATTACATTCCTCCGTTTCCTGATGGGCTCTCTCTCTCTCTATTTTTCTCTGTCTCTGTCTCTGTCTGTCTCTGTCTCTCTCTCTGTCTCTCTCTGTCTCTCTCTCTCTCTCTGTCTCTCTGTCTCTCTGTCTCTCTCTCTCTGTTTGTCTCTGTCTCTCTTTCTCTCTATATGTGTGTGGGTTGGTATATACATAAGTATAAGAAACCAAGTAGATCAGGGCAAAAAAGTCTGAATCTAACTTGGAGCATTTTTAAAATGGAGAGCGAATGTTATAAATTGTGTCGGATGCAGGATTACTTGACAGCAAAACAGTCACCAGTCACCAAAACAGTATTTAAATTATCAAGGATAGAAAATGTAGGTAGCAATATGAAATGTGAATCTGTAAAAAACGGTTTGTGCCAGAAATGTTTTTTCTTTAACAGAAACAACCTATTGATTGATGTTACGAATTGTAAGTAGAAATATTCTGAAACCACAGGTAGGTCCTTGATAGTCGACTGTATTGTGTAATTGTATATTTAAATCATGTTGCATGAATAAAAATGCATTTTCAGTAAACCATGTATTTACGTATTTGAAATTAGCACAGCAGAGTGCAGTTTTAAGTAAGAGATTCAGTAGCAGCTTTTCAGTTTAGCCAAAAGTAAGTTCATATGTTGATAGCAATAAGCCTTTATCTGATGCAGCAAAAAAAGTTGTTGCAATTAATGAATTGTTCATCGTTAAGATGCTACAAGATTTCGTCTTTTTTAAAGAATGAAGCCCATTCATTAAAAAACAATGTGGAATTCTGGGTCACCTTGAAGATTAAAACATTTGTTGGGTAAATGTTTTTATGAACTGGAGCCTCCTTCATTAAAAGTGTATTTCATTCTAACAATAATGCCCATCTTTGATAAATATTAAAGGGTGTTTCATGAACAAAGGTTATCAGCATGCATGTTCCAGAAAAGTCTCTTCCTTTTATAGTTTGCTGCTATGCCTTTACAGAGAATCCATCTCCAGCAATAAGACTTTGCAAGTGGATTATTAGTAATGAACCTCATTCTTTATTTATAATGCTACTGCTTATGAATGCAAGTTGACTCACAATTTTTGATGTATTTCCAAAGATCTTTAAAGAGCATTATAAATGTATTCTTGCTTTAGTATTATGTCATTGTTTGTCTGATAGCATTACAAATGTCTACACATATAATGAACCCAACAAGAATTAGAAGATAAGCCATGGAAAATAATAAACTGTTTTCAACAAATAAGATTAAATGTTTTGTTTTTTTTAAAAAAGTAGAGCTGTAAGAGCAAAGTAATATAAAGCAAGAGAAAAATTGGAATACGATTAAACATTGAAATGGAAAATTCAGTACATTACACAGCACTGAATACACACACACAGTCTATATGTTGACAATGTTGACAACAAGAAGGAATGGCAATGAACAAAACATAACTTTTACAACAAGAAACTGTGTTAAATTTTATCCCTTCAGAGTAGTTTTTCAGGAAAGAACAAATCATGAAGAACCGTTTTTTAGGCATTACCAAAATTCTGCTAGCATTTATTGTGAATCCTAGGCACACATTCTATATATCAAGCATATACAATCATGTAAGAGAAAGCTACCACCACACAGTTTGTGTTATCCATAATTATGTACGTGCTATTCTCCAAACCACCTGAGGGCAAGACAAGAAACAATGGATGGAAACAAGGAGAGGACCAATCTAGAAATTTTCTGACAGTTAGAATAAATAATCAGAGGAACAACTGAAACTCAGTTTAAAATAAGTGGCTTCTTTCAGACAGTTAAAATGCTTAACCCATATTCAAATCATTCTTAAGTTGATTATCTTGCCATTTATATGTATTGGGCAGAGAGAATTATGTCTGTAGTTGTTGAAAATCCTCAAAACATCAGTACAAACCAATTGACATAAAGTAGCTATTCAGATTTCTGAAGAGCACCATGGAGAGCCAGGTCCTGCTGAAACAGGGCAGTATTTCAGCAGAAATCAGTGGCTGGATGATGGATCCTAGCCAGCAAAATCTCTCTGCAGAAAGGAGAGATTGAGATAGCCCATGCACCCTCCAGATGGCCATTTCTTGTGAGTAAACCTCAGAAAATGAGGTTTTGCAATTATAAGCCACTGTAAAACCTCAGTTTCTTACAAGGAATGGCCATCTGGAGTGTGCGTAAGTCAGGTGGCTGGGAGTTGAGCAATACTTTCTAAGCTCATAGTCATAACTCAAACTTTTATAAACAAAAAGTTTGACCAAGGTCATTTGTTAATCATTTTTTAATTTGTTGTTGTTGTTGTTGTTGTTGTTGCGTGGTTAATCTTTGGTGAGATTCACAGCCTTTGGGGCTGGTTGGTAGCTCAACAGCTCAAGTCCTAACCAAGAACCTAGGAACTGTTCAGGTAACATCGAAGGATATAAGCTGTTCCAAGTAGGGTGGTTTTTTTGTAGAATCAGAATGTTCAAGTCTGATAAATTTAGAATTTACAAATAGCGAGGTAGCCCTTTAGGTATTGCTCCAAGGGCTCCAGTTACAATCGGGACAACACACAATTTCTTTTTCAACGGTCACTCAACTTCAATTTGCAAGTGGGCACAAAAGATTGGCAGCCCAAATGAACCAGATCTTAAAAACACCTGAAAATGATGAATGGATGACAACTGGAAGGACATTTTTGATCCAAAAAGTTAAAGAAAAAGGAAAGGACCCTGGAAACTATAGGCCAATCACCTGTTTGCCAACAACATACAAGCTCCTTACTGGTATCATTGCAAACCAAATTTATGGATACTTGAAAAGAAATAATTTGCTTCCTGTAGAACAGAAAGGATGCTGCAAAAATTCAAGAGGAACAAAGGACCAACTGCTGATTGACAAGCTAATCCTAAGGAATTCAAAGAAAAGACGAACCAAGCTGGTTCATGGCTTGGATAGACTATAAGAAAGCATTTGATTCAGTTCCCCATAGCTGGATCAAGAAATGCCTTAAAAATCTTTGGCATCAACAGCAACATACAAAAATTCATGGAAACTTCAGTGAACCTCTGGAAAACGAAGCCTATAGCTAATGAAGAAGAACTGGGTGAAGTTGAAATTAAATGAGGCATTTTCCAGGGTGATTCCCTTTCACCCCTACTTTTTATACTCTCAATGCTACCACTGAGAACCATTTTGAAGAAGATGAACTGTGGATACAAACTTGCAAAGAAAGGACTGGAAATTTCGCACTTGGTGTACATGGGTGATTTGAAGCTGTTTGGTAAAACAAAAGCTGAACTGAATTTATTAATTGAAAGCACAAAAGAATTTAGCCAAGACATTGATATGCAGTTTGGAATTGACAAATGTGCAACAACGGCAACCAAAGCAGGCAAGGTCATAGAAGATGATGGACTAGAACTTGAGAATGAAGAAATGATAAAGGCAGTAAAACCAGAAGAAGTTTACAAGTACTTGGGGATTTTAGAAGCCTCTGACTTAATGCATAATAAAGTCAAGGAATTAACTTCAGCCAAGTACATTCGACAAATTCGCAAGATATTAAAGTCCAAATTGAGTGGAGAAAACATCATAAAAGCCATAAATACCTGGGCTATACCTGTGATTTGATACTCTGCAGGAATAATTGACTGTACCCAGATTGAGTTGGACAATTTAGACAGAAAAACAAGGAAGTTTATGACATTGAATCATGCTTCTCTGTTTATTATACAATTGTATCACAGCGGCCAGTTGTTTCGCCGGATTTGGCATTGGTTACTAGTCGGGCCCCACCCAGGGGCCTAGGACGTCGTAACGTATTTTCGTAATATGCGTGCAGATCCAAGCAGTGTGGCTTTTTGCATTTGACTGATGGTGATTTTGTCAATTTTTAATTGTTTTAAATGTAATTCCAGTGCTTTTGGAATAGCACCCAGTGTGCCAATTACCACTGGAATTACCACTGCTGGTTTGTGCCATAGTCGTTGAATTTCGATTTTTAAGTCCTGGTATCTTGCGATTTTTTCATGTTCCTTCTCGGCGACCCTGCTATCACCTGGTATTGCGATGTCTATGATTGTGACCTTATTTTTCTCAACCAGTGTGATGTCTGGTGTATTATGCGCCAGTATTTTGTCGGTTTGTATACGGAAATCCCACAAGATCTTGACCATCTGATTTTCGGTGACTTTTTCAGGCTGATGTTCCCACCAGTTTGTTGCTGTTTTAATATTATAATTTTTGCACAAATTTTATTATTTGTGCAAAAATTATAATAATGTTTATTATTATTATTATTATTATTATTATTATTATTGATTTGGAAATATTAATAACCTTCAGAATTGCAAGTTTTTATTACGTTCATTGGGTTAATCTCCTCCTTAGAGAAATTTTAAAAATGCTATTAAGGATCTGGAAATTATTTTTTTAAATAAATAGCAAAAGGCAGTTTAGAATGTTGATGTTGGAAAGTTAAAAACGGATTAAGGGTTCAGATAGATTTGGAATTTAAATATAAAATTAATTATAAAAAGCATTCCTTTAGGAAATTGTGGTTGTTTGGATTCCTTAGAAAGAACTAGAAGTTGATTAAAGGAGAAGAATACTTAAATTTGACTTGTTAACTAATAATGGAGCAAAATAATTTAACGATGGATGTTTTGAAGGCTATTGTAATAGAATGCGTGAATGAGCTGATGAATGTCTAGGGGAAAAAATGCTGCCTAGGAAGAAATCAGACAGGAAATGCAAAAATCTCTAGTGGCTTAAAAGCCAGAGAAATAAACTTAGGAACAACCTGCCTAATGGATGAAGTAATTAAAAGTGGCAATGGGAAGTTCATACTTTCCGACTTGCAAGTTTCTGTTAATGTAGGCTTAAAATAAAGTAGAATTAGTTCATCTAGTTTGTTTCCTGTTTGTTGTATTTGGGAGGACTAACAGTTATTTTTGAGCAATGAACTCAGAAATTAATTTTAAGAATCTGTGATACAAGACATGATGGTATCCATCCATATCAGATAGATGGTGTCTTAATTAAGTTACAGAAAAAGAACAAGCTTAGCTGGGCAAAATTGAAAATGATTAGAATGTAGATTTAAATATGAGAAATTTTAAGAATGAGATGAACAAATGATATACTGGGCATACAAATGAAATCAATTGATGTTTTAACATTTAAAGGGGACATACAAATATCAAGCCAGAAATTTATTTGGATAATCTTTTCTTACTGGATCTACAGAAGAAATCTTTTAGTCTTGAAAATTTTCTGAAAAAGAACAAAAAAATTGAAAAGAAAGCAACTTCTAAGATGGTATTTGAAGGGAATAAAAGTTATGATTGTTAAAAGTGTAGGGAAGGAATTTAGAGTTATCTTACTTGATCAAGATTAAAATAGATATTTAATTATTTATGGTAACCCTTAAGGAATCCTTAAGGAATGAATAGTGTTTGGGATTTTGTTTATAGTTAAGAAATGAGACATGGGATAAAGAGAATATTTGTTGTATTTTAAGAAGTGGAGAAAAATTACTAAAATTGTTTATACTTGTGATGAGCTTATACTTTTTTCCTTTCTACACTTTTTATTTTTACTTATTGTTCTCATATTTATTATGATTGCATTATTTTTTCTCACTGTAATTTTTTTCTAAAAATATTACCAGAAAAAAATCTAAGGTAACTGCCCATACTTTTTCATAGAACATTTTCTCACCTGTTTTTTAAGGAGAGATTTTCCATAAAATTAAAGGTTCAAGAGATTCAGCATTAAGATCCAGTCTACATTACAGTAAAGCCCAAGATGTCTAGCTTCATTAAATCAATACATTAAAAAACTCTAGTCACATCCATGAAATGTCATATATGCTACCAAGCTGTACAGATAGTACTCAAGTTACATTTTCAAAGTTACAAAACACACAACACACCTTGTGTCACATGATCGCATTTTGGGTTCTTGGCAATTGGGTCACATTTATAGCTATTTGCTGCATTCTAGGGTCATGTGATTGAAATTTGTTGCCTTTTTTTGCTGATTTCTTGCATTTACATCTGGTTTCTGGCAACAAACGCATTAGGGAAAAATGATTCATTTAACAATAGCAAGATCTGCTTCATTCATTCATTCATTCATTCATTCATTTATTTATTTGTCTTGTATGCCGCCCACTCCCAGAGGACTCCGGGCGGCTCACAAAAGACAAGGGAAAGTGGGGAACGAGACAAAGACAACATATTAAAAACAAAACCAACATTCACAATTTCCGTGGAGGTAGATGCTTCTCAGCTCCCCCCAGCCTGCTGGAACAGCCAGGACTTGGTGGCTTTGCGGAAGGCCGGGAGGGTAGTAAAGGTCCGGATCTCAACAGGGAGCTCGTTCCAGAGGGCCGGAGCTGCAACAGAGAAGGCTCTCCCCCGGGGAGTCGCCAGCCGACATTGGCTGGCAGATGGAATCCGGAGGAGACCCAACCTGTGAGATCTAATTGGTCTGAGAGAGGTAATCGGCAGGAGGCGGTCTCTCAGGTACCCAGGTCCGATGCCATGTAGGGCTTTATAGGTAGCGACCAGCACCTTGAAGCGGATGACCATGTCTTCTCCTCCCCCGTTCCCATTTCATCTTAATTTAATCTAGCCACTCTATGTCACTCTATAGCTCCTGAAAGCTTAGGCTCTTGAATAAAATTTGATAGTTGGAAAAGGTGCTACGAGACTCCTGGAATGTGCATTTATGATTATTTTTTTTATGAAGGGCAAAGGTGTTTTCTCAATCTGCAGATTTTTTGTGTGTAGCCCCTTTATCCGCTTCCAAAATAATATTCCCACCAAGCCATTCTGTCTTTCTTTTTCTTTCTAACATTTTAAGATTTCCTTATTGTCTTTGACTATATTCTTTGCAATTAACATATTTTTTTCTTATACACTTTGTGCAGTATTTTTCTCTCATCCTCATATTTTTCAGCAATCAAATGTATATGCATACTTTTTCATAATTCCCAGTAGGGTAACTACATTTTTTTTAAGCAACAATCAGAATAGGTCTGGTAGCATCTTTTATTCCATTATAAAAGCATAAAAACATACACTTCTGTGAACTGCAGCTAATCAGATGCATATAAAATTGCTTATGCTTTAATGCAATGGCTTATGCTTGATTTACAGTACAGGACCGTAGGGCTAACATTGCAATCCTCCTACAGTGATTACTCTATAACATAATTCTCCCTGTTCCAATCAGTTCCCACATCCTCTTTCTATATGCCCGTTTTCTATTCTCATTCTGTTGGGAAATTAAATATATTTTAACCTTTTCTCATACAGGACCCATGCATTTTCATACTTTTTCCCTGAAGTTATTCTACTGTTATTGTGGCTTCATGTGCTTCTAACTCTTTATGTCAACTTGCTCCCCACCCAGTGGTGGGTTTCAGAAATTGTTCGAACCTACTCTGTGGGTGTGGCCTCCTTTGTGGGAGTGGCTTGCCGCCCATGTGACCGGATGGGAGTGGCTTGCCGCCCATGTGACCGGATATGAAGATGCCGACGACACTTGTCAGAACCACCTTAAATTACCTCACACACAGCACTGGCATGCATAAGAATATGATGTAAACTTGTTTTTTTAAAGGAATAGCAGTAGACTTATATACCGCTTCATAGGCCTTTCAGGCCTCTCTAAGCGGTTTACAGAGAGTCAGCATATTGCCCCCAACAATCTGGGTCCTCATTTTACCCACCTCGGAAGGATGGAAGGCTGAGTCAACCCTGAGCCGGTGAGATTTGAACCGCTGACCTGCTGATCTAGCAGTAGTCTGCAGTGCTGCATTTAACCACTGCGCCACCTTGGCTCTTGGAATCTTTGGTTTGCGTTGATGGCACCTGGAGAAGGCCCACCCTGTGCAATCTTATCGGCCATTGGGAGGTATGCGGCAGTTGCACTGGTTCATTTAACAATTGCGGCAAGAAAGGATGTAAAAGGAGGCAATCCTCATTTAACAAATGTTTCATTACCAACATAAATTTTGAGCTCATTTGTGGTCATAAGACAAGGACTAGCTGTAAGTAAATTCATCCACAGTTTCTTTCACCGTCGTTATACAATTATGCAATTTATTATTAAATGTGTCTTTTTTATGATCTCCTTCATGTTATTCCCTAGTTTCTATGTCCTACTAAGTCAGTAACTAAACATAAGCACAAGTAATTGAAATAATCACACGTTCTTTTCTTGTTAACCTTTCTCTTTATTTCACTTTTCTTGCCCTGTAGCAGTGGTGGGATTCAGCCAGTTCGCACCTATTTGGGAGAACCGATTCTTAACTTTCTAAGCAGTTCAGAGAACCGATTGTTGGAAGAAATCTAATTTTGTTCCCTCCCACACACACACTCTTTACAGCGCTAATCCTGTAAAGAAGGCAGGAAGGAAACATTTTGGTGTTGTTTCTAGTCTAATCTTTATTACCTTCCTTATAGAAACTGCCTCTCCAGTTAACTCTTGTTACATTGTAACAGCTAAAGCGAAGCGCCCATCGACCTGAGTGACGTTGAGTTGGCCACGCCCACCCAGTCACATGACCACTGATCCCCGCCTACCCAGCTGGTCATCAGGGCAGAGAACCAGTTGTTAAATCGTTTGAATCCCACCACTGCCCTGTAGTTTCTGCTGTCAGCCAAGAATCCTGTCCTCTCTATGTGTAAAATGTAATGCTATTAATTCTGCTATCACATCAGTGAATAATCAGTGAATAATCAAATTACTGAATTAATCATCAGCTGCAATGCATCCCTTTTTTCGTTACTAGTTAGTCTAAGATTCTTTTCAGAATTGACCTTAGTGTATTCAGTTTTCCCGACAGCAGGATAACGATTATTTGAAAATGATTCTACTCTGTAATAACACAGACTTTCCAAACTTACTGTTGATAAAATTGTTACCGATCATTTTCCAGTATCTTAGGTTTCATAAGGTTGAAGTGTACAGGGAGTTCTTCAGTTTTATTGTTGAGTCAGGTGATGAATATCCTCAAATATTCCCTATTGGCCAAGGAAATTCAGAACCTTCTCTGTCACAGCATCTGCCATCTGGAACATCGTACCCCAGAGGTAAGATCTGCCTCATCCTTTTGGTCTTTCTTAAAGGCCATAAAATGTGGCTCTTGGGCCCAGATGGAGCTTGTCATCCTGGAGGTACTTACTGGATTAAAAGATCCCATCTCCACTTTGTTGTATACCTCTGCCATCCAAGATTATATTTTTTTTTAATGAAACACATTTTATAAAGTGAAACGTTAGCACAGTCATTCCAACGTTATAAAATTTTATTTTTAATGGACATGCTAAAGCAGGACAAGAAATTTAGGTACAAAATTTAGTTACTCAAGTACAATTGAAAACAAAGGCTTTCCTTTTGGGATTACCGGACAGGTAATTCTAAAAATATGTTGGAACTTTGTTTTTATACATGACAATTGAAATAAATTCATTATTATATAAAGTGACAATGCTGAACATTACCCAAAATGGAAAAGAATGGTTGGTGAAGATGAAAGAACTTGCAGAGATGCCTAAATTAACTTTTTTTAATTAGAGAAAAGGCACCATGTTTATGACTGGAAACCGCTTGTAGAAATTTTGCATGAAAAAAACAAAAATTTTGCATGAAAAAATTATTGTGACTTCAATAATTACCCCCCAAAAAATTGGATAACAATTTTTGGATAAAATTGGATAACAAGAAAAAGTGAGTTTTATTTGTGAAGTTAGAGTAAGAGACAATTTTATAATCATACTTGTATTTGCTGCAAAAAAAATTAGAAGCTTCTTTCTATTTCTTTTTTATCCTTTCTGCACTTTTTTTTTCTTTTCCTTCTTTATTCTCTTTATTTTGCATTTGTTTATATTAGATATTATGTTCTTTTAAAAGATTTTTATAATAATTCATGCTAAAATATATAAACTTCTATAGTGCATATGTTTTGTACATCTCATAACTTTCCTCACTATTTGAGTAGTATGATCAAATCACTATAATGTAGTAAGAAGAAAATGTTTAAGAAGATAGGCATTTATTTATTAGCCTGTAATCCTAGCTATATTTTATCTTTTACCCACCAAACTGAACAAGGCTTTTTTCTGAAAACACATCAGCAGCTATAATTAATAATTACCTTGAGATATCTGAATGACTGTAAATAGTGCATTCCTGCAAATTAGATCTATGATGAGTCAAGAAAGGAATTAGCAATTATTAATGGCCGCTTTTGTTTCATTATTTTGTTGCTGTAATTGAAAATAAGTCTAGAGAAATAATTTCAAAATGGATTGGGAAGGACACTTCTCTATCTGACAGAATCCAAAATCTGTTTGCTTACCTATGCAGGATATAAATAAATTTTATTTATACTATGCAGGCATCTCAATGGCTAGGAAGAGGAACTTGGGTAGAACACAAAACCACTCAGCATAAACCAGAAGGCTGGCAACTGCAAACTTTGCTTAAAGCAAATTTAGAAGTCATCTTCTTTTAATTATTTCAAACTGAGATTTGTGCCCTAGGATGGATTTAGGTCAGAGGTGGGTTCCTACCAGTTTGCACCTGTTCGGTAGAACCGGTTCATCAAATCTACCGAACCGGTTAGAGGAGGTTCCCCCAGTGGACCCGGAAAGCAGGCCAAACTTACAGAAGAGGTTCCAAAATTTTTTGAAACCCACCACTGGTCCTTGGATATGATTATTCTACACTATCATGCTCATATTTATAAAACTCAATGCCTCTGTGAAGGGTAAGGATGACTACTGCGTTTGTGGTGCAATCAGAACATTGCGTGTGTTGAAGTTGTTTTAACGCAAACCAAAGATGCCTTTTAAAAAACAAGTTTACATCGTATTCTTATGTATGCCAGGGCTGTGTGTGAGGTAATTGAAGGTGGTTCTGACAAGTGTCGTCGGCATCTTCATATCCGGTCACATGGGCAGCAAGCCACTCCCATCCGGTCACATGGGTGACAAGCCACTCCCACAAAGGAGGCCACACCCACAGAGTAGGTTCGAACAATTTTTGAAACCCACCACTGATTTAGGTGCCCCGAAAATCCAAATCATACCTAATATTAAATGCAACTTTTATTTTTTGTAAATGTAGTATTTACATAAACATCCTCTATTAAAATATGAATCAATTTATGAGACTATAATTTCATTTAAAAACTAGATTTGTTTTTATGGGTGCATTTGGACCACACATGTAATTATTTATATTCTCTGGCTAATTATCTCCTCCAGTTTCCATGGCCCGTTGTACTCCATCAAACGCGCTGCTCTGAGACACTCTGCCAAAGTGTACACCTAGGGAGCAGGTGTCTTGATAAATGCCAACTTCCTTATGTTCCCAGAGGATGCATAGATGCACCTGCTGATTACAATTTTACCTATTGCACCAAGTAAGCACTTGTGATAATATAGGAAAACCTGTCTTTAAAAAAAAAAATAGTTACAGTCCCATCTTCACTTTTCATTGCCTTTGCTTTCTATCTTAGCTCTATCTGTATACCTCAATGACTTGGCTTCAAAACATCTTTAAAACCTAGATTTTTTTTCACCTGAATCTTTCCAGAGAATTTACTGGCAGGGAATTATATAGATGAGCAGCATCAATCTATGTGTGCATTTTAATTTGTAACAATATTATATACCGCTTACTATTCTGACCCCCCCCCTCGTCCCACACCAACACACTCCAAGCCAAAGATAAGTTACGGCATTTAGTTAACAGACAGACAGGTCCTTGGCAGCAAACCGGCACAGACAAGCTTGGGCAGCAATCCAGCAGATAAGCCGTGGCAGCAATCCAGCCTGC
Source organism: Thamnophis sirtalis (assembly GCF_051295495.1). Lineage (NCBI taxonomy): Eukaryota > Metazoa > Chordata > Lepidosauria > Squamata > Natricidae > Thamnophis > Thamnophis sirtalis. The sequence continues at coordinate 77,999,432 of NW_028261388.1, forward strand.
CAAGCTCACAATAATGTTCTCCGACATTAGTTCCTGCATTGACTTCTGCAAAAGGGGCGTGTGCACAAGCAGTCCTTTTATAGTCTGGAGAGGAGCCTAATGACTACCAGCTGAGTGCAATTACCTCCTGTAATTGCGTAAATGTTCCTTATCCATTGACCATTCAGATGAGAAATACAAGTTGGAATGGAGAAGATGGATTGATTATACTCAAAATAAATATGGGACCAAGAAATTTCAGTTAGCTTATGAATGAACGAACAAGGAATGTTACAACTTATCTAAAGTTAGCTTTTCAAAAGGGGAGTTAAAGTACAAGCGAAGGGATGATGCTAAAGTTTGTTAGTTTATTTTAGTTTATGATTGCTAAATTTTAATACCCTGTATTTGCTCTGGGAGGTTGGGGGGTGGGAGGGGAGGTGGGATTGGGGGGGAAAGTGGGAAGGGGAAAGGTATATAATTGTAAAAGTTATTAAAACTTTTAATAAAACAAAAGGATTGCTACTGTAGCATAACTCTACTGGAGCACTCATTAAATAGCCAAGTAGGAGAACTGTATTGTCAACTATATAACTAACAATTTAGGACTAAGGAGAAATTTCCTGACGGTTAAAACAATTAACCAGTGGAACAACTTGCCTCCAGAAGTTGTGAATGCTCCAACACAGGAAGTTTTAAAGAAGAGATTGGACAACCATTTGTTTGAAATGTTATAAGGTTTCCTCCCTAAGCAGGGGGTTGGACTGGAAGACCTCAAAGGACCCTTCCAACTCTGTTATTCTATTCTAATTTTAGTCATTTTCTGAAGAAATCTGAAGAAATGACTGGGAGTAATCACCACAGAATATTTAGCCATAATTAATATTAAAGACATCCTTAAAATAAAATAAAATCTATTGTTACAATCAAAGATCAGTAATTTAAAAAAATCCTTCAAAACTCTAATAGTATAATAGTCCATTCCACACATAAAAATTAATCTTTTGATCAATCCATTAAACCAGCACCATTGTAGAATGCATGTTACATACATATTTTCTGGAAATGGAGTAAAATGGGGTGGGGGAGCTTGTTAATACTATATTCTCTTTTACATTAACCAAATAAGAGGATTAACATGCTATAAGTCTCGCTCGACAGGTTTTAAAATATTTAAAGAGAGATATGGATCAAATAGATATGAAATGGTAATTAAAATAATTAAAACTGTCTTATTTTAAATGGAAAAGAATAATTGTTCATGTTATCTTACTAGTTTCTTTAGGAATGGGGCAGTGATGTCAACATCCATACTTTTTATAAGAATGCCTGATATACTTTTTACACTATGCAATCTGTAATAAAAAGATCGGATTTTGTAATTTTTGGAAGACACTTCAAAGTTATAGTTTGCAAACATTTAGTTAAAATAGATTTATCCTGAAGTATTTATACTTTCTTGTTTTAGACTTCTCAAAGCAATTCACAATGACAGAGACTCGTACAATAAAAAAACATAATAATGTTCTATTTGAGGACAGTAGGGCAGTATGTGTTAATCTTCAGGAAGAAGCAATATAAAAAGCTTTAATACCTTTTCTGATGCTATTCCACCAGGCAGAGTTCCCACAGAGAAGGCCTTTCTCTGATTCACCTCTAGCTGACAAGCAGCAAGCTGTGGGATGGAGATCAGCAGTATCCTGGAAATGCAGCTGTCCTGGCATATTTTATCGATGTCTTGCAGCCATTGTTAAGTAAACAGGTTTTGAGTTTGTCATAGCTTTATATAGTAAATGCAGCACATTAAATATGATTGAGGGGACGTTCTCTCCTTTCAAGTTCAGTTCACTTCCTAGTGATTATATCCATGTAATCTTATTGGCAACAGTGTGGAAAGAGTTCGGCCATTGCCTTCATTCTGAATGTTTTCTTCCACAGTCTGGTCTACACTGCTGGGATTTCCTAATGATCTCCTATTCAAGATGACCAAGGGAAGTTACTGTTGTGACAGCAACTAGCAACCATAAATATTATACATTCACATTATGACATCACAGGCAGTATCTCAGCCAGACTCAAGGCCAGCCTTATACAGAGCACATGGTAGGAGACCATCCTGAGGTTAACAATGTATGGATTACACTGTGGCCAACTTTCCTTCTCTAGCATAGGCTCAATTGGAAAATTAGCCCCAAAGGCTGCAAAGTGTTTTGAAGCTACAGATGTCATCTGTACTGGCTTTGCAAACAGTTATAGATCTTCCCTAGACTTTTCTTATCAGTAGAGGGAGCCATAACACTGAAAAATGTCTCCTATCAGCTGATGGGAATTACATTTTATTGGTAGAGAGATTTTACTACCAATGCAAAGTCGTGAAACTGAGACGAAATGTTAGAATAAAAGCAATACAAGAATATGTAATATTTAGAAGAAAATAAAAAGTGGCGCCCTTCTCTTGTTTGATCTGTGGCTATTGGCACGGTCCAGGGTTGCAGAGAACAACACCCAGACTCTGAAATAGTTCCTTCAGGTAAACTAGGTGCAACTCCATCTGGAGCAAGCAATCCCCCTATATTCTGAGTCTAGTGTTGTGATTCAGTGAGTTGACTACGGGACAGTTGAGGTCCCCAACATATCCACAAAACAGGAGGGAAAAGATTGCTATTCGTGATGTGCTAAAAATACACTTTTATTTCGCTTTCCCTCCTACACAGTGGTGTGTTTCAAAAATTGTTCGAACCTACTCTGTGGGTGTGGCCTCCTTTGTGGGAGTGGCTTGCTGCCCATGTGACCGGATGGGAGTGGCTTGCCGCCCATGTGACCGGATATGAAGATGCCGACGACACTTGTCAGAACCACCTTAAATTACCTCACACACAGCACTGGCATGCATAAAAATAGGATGTAAACTTGTTTCTTAAAAGGCATCTTTGGTTTGCGTTAAAACAACTTCAACACACGCAATGTTCTGATTGCACCACAAACGCAGTAGTCATCTTTACCTTTCACAGAGGCAGTGAGTTTTATAAATATGAGCATGATAGTGTAGAATAATCATATCCAAGGACCAGTGGTGGGTTTCAAAAATTTTTGGAACCTCTTCTGTAGGTGTGGCCTGCTTTCCGGGTCCACTGGTGGAACCTCTTCTAACCGGTTCGGTAGATTTGATGAACCACTTCTACCGAATCGGTGCGAACTGGTAGGAACCCACCTCTGCTCCTACATCACAAGTTTCTGCAAAACTTTGAGGAATGATCATCACCATTACCACCATTCCAAGAGTAAATCTCCCAAATAAGTTGAAGTCTTCCCAAAGTACCATGCATGGTTCATTTCTGCAAAAAATGAATATGTACAGAAAATAGACCCACTTCTATTTGCAAGAATATAAATGGTTCCTTGTGGGAATATCCAATGTAATATGTACAGAAAGTACCAAGACATCCTTGGTTTCAGAGAAATCCTTGTGATACACTGCTAGATTCTTGCCTTAGAGCTTGTAAGCACCCCAGTAACTTTCCTTTGGTAATCCATCAGATTTGTTTGTTAATTGGCCATGCTACTATGGTAATGTGTTCTGACCCCGCTTCTCCGTCCAGGAACAAAAGCCAAAAGCCACGTAACTAAAAAGGTTTCTTTTAATCAGGCAAGACTCTCATTGGCTGCAAGCCAAAATAAACAAATAGATAAGCTCTCTGGCAACAATTACTACGAACCTAGGCAATGCAAATAAGCTTCTCACAGCAAACCACTTATCCAAGTTGGTTTCTCTGACTCATGAACGTGAACGAGAACATTAACTCCTGCAAACAGGGTGTGGCACCAACAGTCTCTTTAATAATCAGGAGAGGATCTTAATCAGCATCAGCTGCTCGTAATCACCTCCTGTAGTTACTCCGTTGTTCTTTTCGCTGAGTAGCCTTGCGCCTGCATGCATCCTGAAACAACTCCCAAATGTTTTCCTGAACATTCCCTTTGATCCAATGCTCTGCCGCCACCTGGTGGCCAACCAGTGTCTTCTCGCCCTGCTCGGAGTTGATACCCTATCCAGGGTCCTCCACCTCCTCCAAGGTCGACTCATAAGACCCCTCGCTGTTGGAGTCTGGCGGCAGCTCCAACGGTTCCTGCCGGGCCACAACAGTAATGACTTTGGGAAAAGCAGAACTCTGGCACAATGATTTTCAACCTTAACAATTATAAATTTATGAACTTTAACTACCAGAATTCCTCAGCTCTTTTTCAAGGGAAAAGCTTACAGTACCTCATTTTTTTTAAATGTAGCACTTCTGACATTATAAGCATCAACGCAATTAACAAATTCCAACATGTAGCAGAGAATCAAAGTACAAAGAATATAAAGAGTAGTTAAAAGTTTTTAATTTTAAATTTAATTTTTTTTAAAAAATAATTATATCCCTATGTCATTGACATTAAGGTCCTAAACTTGAGTTTTAACTTTGTCCATGTGGAGATATGCTGTAACAAAATTGGTATTATTTATGATTCCATTAATTTCCACTTTCTGAAATCTGTGTGACTTCTGCTATTAGTCTTCAGAGATTCTTAAGATTTAATGGATCAAAACCTAACAGCTATCTAAATGCAAATAGAATGTAAATATTGTGTTATAATTAAGTGTTGTATTCAATTCGACAGTAATGTGAGAAAAAAGACTCACATTATCAGAATAAGGCACCTGTCGAAAAAAAAAAGACAAGAGGTGATTAATTTAAAAAAGCACTTGGAAATGTGAGCTTTAAAACAAATATTTTACTGCATTGTATCAATCTCATTAGCCTATGGTTCTTATAAACACAATTTTCACACGTGATTCTACAAATGTGGAAGAAGACATCTCTAGGCATCAAAAAAGCACCGTAATATTTATGAATTACTGCAAAAAACCATACTTATAAATGATCTCAGGACTCACATAAAAACAACAATTTCCCAAGGCTATTAAACAAAGTAGGAAAATGCAAATATGAAGACAAGTAGAAAGAAATTGCATCCGAGGATTTCATACAATGTACATGTTCTTGCTGATAGTTCTAATCTATTGATCTCTCTCTTTGTGTCAACATTGAACATACCACTTGCCTGTCTAGAAAGTAACAATGAAGTCTGTTTTTGATATTATAAAGTAATTACCATCAGTGAACCCTCATTATACCAACAGCCCAGGGGGGTTCCTTCCGGTCCACACCAGTATGCCCGTACCAGTAGCAGAAATCAAGTGTCCATTTCCGTACCAAGGGAGCCGGAGGCCCCGTACCAGTATGGTCCCTCCCCTGATTTCTCCCCATTCCATTGCAAACGAGGCAGCTGTCAAAGAGAATGAAGTGTGGGCTTGTTCCAACAGCCGAGGAAAGAACAGGAGCAGAGGCCTCGGCTGTTGGAAGAAGGCCGCACTTCGTTCTCTTTGACAGCCACCTCATTTGCAATGGGGTGGGGAGAAATCCATGCGTTAGAGGGGGAAGGCCATCCTTAGCAGAAGCTTGGCCTTCCCCCCCCCTTTAAACGCATGGATTTCTCCCCACCCCATTGCAAAGGAGGCGGCTGTCAAAGAGAACGAAGCCGCTGTTTCGGGCTGAGAAGCGACGCCTCTGAGGGGCTCTCCCCAGATGGTACCTGAGGCCGCCTCCCCTCCTTCTGCCCCATGAAAAAAAAGAGCAGCTTCACTCTCATGCTCTTCCTGCTGACGCTGCTCGGCCTGAAACATGAGGATCATGGATGAAAGCGTGGAGAAGCAGCAGCGGAGAGAGCACAGACCTCGAGCTGCAGGAAGCGGCTGCCAGTTATGCTCTCAGTGCGAAGACATTGCGAGCGGAGAAGCCTTGGCCCCCTCAGGAGTCACCAAGTGCTCACCATCCCTCTGACACCTGCTGAGCCTCCTGCCACCACAGACACGAGGATCGTGGAGGAAAGAGCTTTTAGGTGGCAGCACCTTCCGCATGCGCTGTTTTTGGAATCGGGGAGGGGATCCTCCACCTGAAAATGCTTTCCTCCACGATCGTCACCTTTCAGGTGGCAGATCTCACCAGGAGAAAAGAGAAGTTGTGCCTGCAATGGGAGGAGGCTCGGAGACTCCTTCCTCGCCTTGTTTCAGGCCGAGAAGCGATGCCTCTGAGGGTCCCCAGATGGCACCTGAGGCCGCCTCACCTCCTTCTGGCCCACAGAAAAAAAGAGCAGCTCCACTGCCCTTCTGACTTTCCTCAGCCTACGCGCTATTCAGGGGGTGGGGGAAAGTGCCCCTTGGCTGCCCTTCCAGGAGGACCACCGCGTATCCTCCACGGGTGGTAGGTTAAAGGGGCGACTGAAGGTGAACAGTGCCAAGGGGTTTTGTCAGCACGAGAGAAAGACTACAAAGTCAGTGGAGGTGGTGTGTGGCTGGTATGCTTTATTCCGACTTTCCCCACGTGCAAAATGCTTTAAAAATAAAGTTTTAGTTTTTTGGGGGGGTTATAATGGGTTATGTGTGTGTGAGGGGGGAGAAAGAAAGAGAAAGGAAAGAAGGAAGGGAGGGAGGGAGAGAGAGAAAAAAGAGGGAGACAGAGATAGAAAGAGAAAGAGAAAGAAAGAGAAAGGAGGAAGGAAGGGAAGGAAGGAAGGAAGGAAAGGAAAGGAAAGGAAAGGAAAGAAGGAAGGAAGGAAGGAAGGAAGGAAGGAAGGAAGGAAGGAAGGAAGGAAGGAAGGAAGGAAGGAAGGAAACTTATAACCACAATTGAGCCAAAACTTTTGGTTGCTAAGCAAGAGTGTTGTTAAATGAGTTTCACCACATTTTACAAGTTGGCCACACCCACCCGGTCACATGACCTTCAAACCACGCCCACAAAATAGGCCACACCCACAAAATAGGTAGTAAATTTTTTTGAAACTCACCAGTGCAACAGCCCTTCAGCCCTTCACAAGGCCTAAGATACTAATCTTTTCGTGTTTTCAATTTCCTATGCATTTCCTTGCTTCTGCAATTGTCAAACATGTTTTAAGCTCTTATTTCTTCTGCCTTGGTTTATTCAATAAAGATCAAGGGCTGATAATTATAATGCTAGCTAGGCACTAAGACATTGAAAAATAACTTTAATTATACTGTTTTATTATTTTTTTAAAAAAACAATGCTTTTCATTAGCCTATTTGCAGCTATTGGTTGGAAAAATGAATTTCAATAACGCAGAAGCTCTTAGACCACAAATAGCCCAGTATGGTCCAGATTATTCTGGAGGTTTCCAACTTTCAGGGAGAGAAAAAGAACATCTCTCTTTCCATAGGAGACTGCAATGGCTCCATGGAGGTCAGTTTGCTTCCGGGTGCATTAAAGGTATCACCTTTAAATCCCTACATGGCTTGGGGCCGGGCTATTTGAAGGACCACCTCCTACTATTACATCCACCTGGCCAGGGGTGGGTTCCAGCAGTCACTACTGCCGGTTCACTCGTGGGCACGCTGCATGTGGGCGCTTGATGCACGATGTGCGTGCATGCACAATGCAATAAAAATAGTTCTACTCATGCACAGAAGCAAAAAACAAGATGGCGGTGCCTACGGTGCTGTGCGGGGAACGTGTTTGGAGATGTGGCAGGCCTGAGTCACTGCTGGTTCCAGCGACCCAAGCCACTACCGGTTCATCTGAACTGGTCCGAACCAGTAGGAACCCACCACTGCACCTGGCCTACCAGGACAAGGAAGTCATGTTAAGTTGTGGCTCCCATCTATTAGGGTTTTATATCTGATGGGACCATGAAAATGGCCCCTTCTCTTTGGAACATCATCTCCCCTGAGACAGAATTGCCCCCCATCCTAACTCTTTTCTGAAAGGCCCTCAAGACATGGTTTTTTTCCACTGGGCCTAGGTACCACAAATGGAGGTGGAGCCCATTGTGTATTTGATTTGATTGCATTCGCTACCAGGGGTGGGTTGGGTAGAATGGATTTTATGGATTTTGAGGTTGTGGATTTTTAATCTTGTAAGCCATCCAAAGTCACTTATGTGTGAGTTAAATGATACATTTGTGAAATAAGCGAATAAATAAATGAAAGAATACTATGAAAAAACACAGAATCACACATTTGCTTTTTAAGACATTGGATTGAATTGTAACTGGATGAATTATGTCAAATTAGATAGAATCCAGGGCATGGAGTTTCAAACAAAGATCCTTTAAAGTATGATGCCTTTTTTGGGCACACCTAAGGTATGCAACAAACCAGAGTATTTGAGAAACACATTAGAAACCGTGACTCGACAAAAGCGTGCACGACAAAATCGCGTCACTAAAACCGCAATGTCATCAACGCGCCGACAACAGCGTGTCGACAGAAGGGCAATTTAGGGGCAATTTAAGTTAAGGTAAGGGTTAGGTTTAGGGTTAGGTTTAGGATTAGGTTCAGGGTTAGGTTTAGGGTTAGCATTACGTTTAGTGTTAGGGTTAGGATTAGCGTTACGTTTAGGGTTAGCGTTAGCGTTACGTTTAGGGTTAGGGTTAGCGTTATGGTTAGCGTTAGGTTTAGGGTTAGGGTTAGGTTCACAGCGCGTTTCTGTCATCGCGCTGTTGTCGGCGCGATTCAGCGCTCATTCGTCGGCACGGTTTAGAACTTGCGGTTTTGTCACCACGGTTTAGCCGGGCACGGTTTTGTCGGTCGCCCTTTTGTCGGTGAACCATTAGAAACAAAGCTGCTTGGAAAGTTAAAGTTAAAATACAGTGGATTCGGAACTGTATCGAATTATCCCATTCCCTCTTATGATCTGGATTTTGGCTAAATGCAATTCATCGCCTTATATTATAAGAATATGAAGCCATTTCTCTTTTCATCTTCTTCACTAGTATCAACTTTCCAGTACACTTTCTATTTACTTCAGGAATAAGGAGGTAACAACGCACAGATAATGGTTTGTGTTAACATATAATATGACCAGTGGTCCAGCCCTAAATAGAGCTGAAGAAGGTGAGATGACTGGACTTTAAAATGCAAGGATTGATAATTTGCATACTAAACAAAATTATTTCGAGTTCCTGTTAAGCTAGTTTTATTCACAGATGCATGCACAAAATGCCACTTAAATACCAACTCCACAAATATAAAAACTACTTTAAAGAACACTTATTTTATTTTAGCACACAATCAGACACGTAAAAAATAATCCGGGGAAGAAAGCTGAATGCTACGCAGTTACTGCTGACACAATGTCGGCATATTGCCAACAATATGGGTCATGTTACCAATCTCAGAAGGATGGAAGCTGAGTGAGCCTTCAGTCCTATCAGGATTGAACTCCAGGCTGTGGGCAGAGTTTGCTTCCATATACTGTGCTTTAATCTCCGCACCCCACCTCTTCTTCTTCCTTCTTGTCTTCCTCTTCTTCCCTACTATATTTTATTTGTTTTTTATCTCACGTTAGCTATTGCATCTCACTTCATTGTAACTTATCTTTACAGTGGCTGATGCTCATGCTTGATACGGTCAATTGACGAATCAATAAAGTATATTGTTTTGTATCGTATGTATAAAGATCTCTTTGTTTAAACTGAACTTTGAAAAAGAATATGAATTGCTTGCCTAGGGGTATTTCAAACTGCTCCAAAACTAAGAAGATACAACACTGATAGCATCATCATATAAGAGTCTCTCCTTTTTTTGCAAGCCGTCTCCAAAAGGCGGATATTGTGTTAGATAAAGGAGAGGAAGAAAAGGATTTCTCAGGCATGAAATCCCTATCCCACACTTATACCTGCAGGGTTCCCGATGTCTGTGTGATGAAAACACTCGTTTAGCTTTTAAAGAACTATTTCTTCCACACACACAAAAAAGCAGGCAGGCTGCCACTGTGATTGGTATAATTCTAATTACTAGCTTCCAGATATTCTTGTGAATGGCTAAAGTAAATCCTAACCTCTGCATCCTGTCAGCAAGATCAGGATGTCAGTATTTTCAATGTCAGTATAAAGTACATCAGCAAAATTGGGAAGCCAGAGCTTGTCAGGTTATGAGAATGGGGTTCTGAAGCCAAGTGAAGTACGGTAGCTTAATATAAAATTCAAAGGTCACATTCAGAAGTTTCACTGGTGTTACTGAGCAATCTCAAAAACTTTTAATTACAACATGGGGGAAAAAAGCATCCTAGTCGATGCATTTGATTTAGTGCTTCAAAGAGGGAGTTATTTATTTATATTTCCCATTTCTAAACCACCCATCTCTCTCAGACGCTTTGCAAAATGCATACTTTGTACGTCCCTCTACTTTAAGCAAACCATTGAGTTGGTCTCCATAGTAACAAATTAAAGAGTTTTGCCTCTCCAACATCATTGCCAGAATCTGACATTCAAACGTTTTTAGGTTTGGAATAATGTATGACCAGGCATGAGGTGTTTTTGATTCAAATGTAAACTCCCCAAATTTGCAGCATTTCGAGCTCTTCACAAACCATCCAAATCTGTCATCTTTTGCATCCCACCCTCTCTTGCAAAGGTCATTAGAATCATTCTTATTCTACTATCTTCATTTTCTCATCCCATCTGTCACACGTTGTTTATATTCACCTTATCACACAATCCTCCCCCCTCCAAATTTAGGAAAATACCATTTCCTACACAGGAATATCAAACTCGTGGCCCTCACACATTGGCCATGCCCACACCTGGTTTATAGTGAAGGGGGGGAAGTCGCGATACATCATGTGATCCCGCCATGACGGCGTGAGTTTGACACTCCGGCCCTACAGTGTTTTACCTTCACATAAGTTAGGATAAATTCAGTCAACACAATGGTAGTTGCCATGCCACACACATTATTTTGTATTCTGCATAAGCGTTTGTCATCGTGACCCGTCAAAACCACGCTCGACTAAACCGCACCCGATTAAACCGCGTCGCTGACGTCATCAACAGGGCGACAACAGCCAGCGCGGAGAAAGAAGGGCGCTTTAAATAGCGCTTTGAAAGCAAACCGATTCAACTTAAGGTAAGGGTTAGCTTTAGGGTTAGCTTTAGGGTTAGGCTAAGGGTTAGGTTAAGGGTTAGGGTTAGGGTTAGGGTTAGGGTTAGGTTAAGGGTTAGGATTAGGTTTAGGGTTAGGTTAAGGGTTAGGTTTAGGTTTAGGGTTAGGTTTAGGGTTAGGTTAAGAGTTAGATTTAGGGTTAGGTTTAGGATTAGGTTTAGGGGGGTTAGGTTTAGGTGTTAATTTTAGGTTTAGGGTTTACAGCGTGCTTCTGTCTCCGCGCTGTTGTCGCCCTGTTGATGAGCACGGTTTTGTGGGTGAACTGTTTGTCATACCATGTAAAAAAGTTCTTTGCACCTTTTCCTGGGTAGCCATTAATTTTTGTGTGGTTATAAAATTATGGATTCAGGCAAAGAATGTTTCTTTGATTATGGCTACTAGATCTCTGGTGTAAAAATCCTAGATTGCTAGAGAGTAGGAAAGATAATCATAATTTGATGCAGATTGCTTACTTCTGAATTTGATTTGTTACCTAGAAGGTACCATGGCATGATTATTGAGTGTAATTGTGTAATTTCTTCCCTGAAATCTGGCTCTGCAGATTTTTTTTTGTCCTGCTACAATTATTCTGTATGCCAATATTTTTTTTTAGAAATTGGCACCTAGTTAGAAATGGGACAGAATTTTCATTTATCTCTTTATCCGAGCCAACCAAATATACCTTACATCTTAGATCAACATGTATTAAACCAAAACATTACTTTTTAAAATTAACACTTTTCTAACATTTTACCATAATTCTTAGATAAAAAGTACATTAAAAATTCATACATTAAGGCTACTATATTAAAATGCAAAGGAAAATGGTATACACATTTAATTTATATGGATGTTTTTAACTGGCAGGCTGATATGAAAATTGGATATATATTGATTTTAAGACAGAATGTCTTTGAAACTGAGCTGAACCAGGGACAGAATGACAGAAAGCAAGGTTCAGTCATCCTTGCTTCCAATTCGTGACCCGTCAAAACTGCGCTCGACTAAACTGCGCCCGATTAAACCACGTCGCTGATGTCATCAACAGGGCGACAACAGCCAGCGCGGAGAAAGAAGGGCGCTTTAAATAGCGCTTTGAAAGCAAGCCGATTCAACTTAAGGTAAGGGTTAGGTTTAGGGTTAGGTTTAGGGTTAGGGTTAGGTTAAGGGTTAGGATTAGGTTTAGGTTTAGGTTAAGGGTTAGGTTTAGGGTTAGGTTTAGGGTTAGGTTAAGGATTAGGTTTAGGGGGGTTAGGTTTAGGTTTTAATTTTAGGTTTAGGGTTTACAGCGTGCTTCTGTCTCCGCGCTGTTGTCGCCCTGTTGATGATGTCAGCGACGCGGTTTAGTCAGGCGCGGTTTAGTCAGGCACAGTTTAGTCAGGCACGGTTTTGTCGGTGAACCCTTCCAATTCATTTATTGTTTTAATTTGAAATATTTAGAACCAAATAATTACATATTGTGCCCTATTATATCATAATAGCTTGAGTTCACATGTAATTCTACTATAATGATCTACTGTGTGTTTAGAATAAATACTGGTAGCGAGTCCTCTGTATGCAGTTCCAGTGTACTATTTTCAGATATATGAAAAAAAAAATTATGATTGTTTATATTATAATAAATTCACAGCTAAAATTGTCCTTTTCCTTTTTCTTTTAATGTATTAGTCACATTAAAATTGAACACATTAGGAAAAAAAATAAATATTTAAATTATCAAATTTAAGTGCCACCACCTGCATTTCATTATCAAGTCTCTAGGTTATTTCTAAAATATATAAAAAAATTTGGAAAATCATATAGCTGCCAAAAGTAGATTTCCGATGTAGAAAAGTCCAGAATAACTACATATAAATGTCAACGCCTGGTGGTGTTCCAGAACAATGTTGAAAATAATACACTTCTCCATGTACAAAGGATTAACCATTTCCTTGCTTCAGATCCATAGATTATTTTGATCAACCATAAAATCAGTTTTCTGTATCAATTTCTCGCTATAAAAAACCATTTCTGGTATTCTGAATTGGAACATGGTCGTAACAACGGTGCTGGGTATCCATTTTCTACATTAGATTCCGCTTGTAGGCACTTCTGGGTCTGCTTATGTATTAAAACTCCATCCTACAAAACAATAAATAGTTTTTATAATATCTGATAAAGACAAAGTAACCATAGTAAGTTAAAATTCCCATTTAAAACATTATTAACTTCGTGACCCGACAAATGCGCGCTCGACTAAAGCGCGCTGACGAAACCACGTCGCCAAAACCATGACGTCATCAATGCACCCACAACAGCGCGCCGACAACAGCGCGCCGACAGAAGCGCGATTTAAGTTAAGGTAACGGTTAGGTTCAGGGTTAGTTTTAGGGTAAGGTTCAGGGTTAGGTTTAGGGTTAGCTTCAGGGTTAGCTTTAGGGTTAGGTTTAGAGCGCGCTTCTGTCGGCGGGCTGTTGTCGGCACACTTCAGCGCTCATTCGTCGACGTGGTTTAGAACTCGCAGTTTTGTCATCACGGTTTAGTCGGGCGCGCTTTTGTCCATCGCCTTTTTGTCAGTGAACCGATTAACTTCACGAAAAAACAAGCAATAAAGAACAGAATTCCTGCTAGATAATCCATTGTTCACATTAACAAAACCTGTTGTGGGTTCATGCTCACGTACTTTGATGTATTATTAAATTAACATCATGTTCATTTGATTTTATAAAGAGTTGTAAGTAGCTAATAGTGATTTGGAGATAGATAGATAGATAGATAGATAGATAGATAGATAGATAGATAGATAGATAGATAGATAGATAGATAGATAGATAGATAGATAGATGATAGATAGATATAGATAGATGATAGATAGATAGATAGATAGATAGATAGATAGATAGATAGATAGATATAGATAGATAGATAGATAGATAGATAGATGATAGATATAGATAGATGATAGATAGATAGATAGATAGATATGATAGATGATAGATAGATAGATAGATGATAGATAGATATAGATAGATGATAGATAGATAGATAGATAGATAGATAGATAGAGATAGATGATAGATGATAGATGATAGATAGATAGATAGATAGATAGATAGATAGATATAGATAGATAGATAGATAGATAGATAGATAGATAGATAGATAGATAGATAGATAGATATAACAATAACACCATTATACAAAGGAGAGAATCATATAGATCAGCATCAGCTAGAATTAATTTTGGCCAAGGAAGACCGTATATGCTGCTCTGCAGGAAATCTACTCTGTATATCCTGTTGTGTCACTTTTATAGGTGCATTTTCAGAGTATAGGTGGAGTCTACTGTATCTTCCAAAGGTTCAACCAGAGGGGTCGCCAGGATCTAATGCTTTCATCAAAATGATGCAAGTAGAGTCGTGCTGTAAGTTCTGCTCTTTTCATTCTGCTCTTTTCGTAATGTCAGAACACATGTTCAGAACACATGTACAAAAAAGAGAACCTCTGCCACAATAGCACAATACTATTGTTATTTGTCCTCAACCCTTGGCAGATGCCTTTGGTTGCAGCTCCCGTGCAATATTATAATGAGTCAACACTGAACAAGATGGGCGGCACATACATTTAATCAATCAATCAATACTGATCTACTTATGAGGAACTAGCATTCTTTGATCATGAAATGCAATTTCTCCAAAGAGAAACAGCCATTAACACTTTTCCTTGTTTTATTATCCATCTCAGACAGTGTTTAGGAGTAGGCTACAATAACCTTAGATTTGGAGATGCAATTCAGAGGTATGAACATTCATTCATTTGGTTAAGTGGTACATTTGGCAATATTTTTGCTCGAAATGTATAAAACTGTCAATCTAAGCTCATAGTGACTGCAGGTTGTCAAAGCTGCACATGCCTTTCTTGGCTACCTCCCAAGAATATGGAATTTATCAAGACATCAAGAGTTGCTAAGAGTAGTTAAAGTAAAGAATTATACCATGGAAAACCGGAAGGGAGATTGTCAATATCTGAAGTAGAATATTTGGACACAGACAAGAAAGCAAATTTTCAAGCTATTGAACATTTAAACTTTTATTTAAAGCAATAGCAATAGTTAGCAATAGTTAGACTTATATACCGCTTCATAGGGCTTTCAGCCCTCTCTAAGCGGTTTACAGAGTCAGCATATATTGCCCCCAACAACAATCTGGGTCCTCATTTTACCCACCTCGGAAGGATGGAAGGCTGAGTCAACCTTGAGCCTAGTGGGATTTGAACAGCCGAACTGCTGAACTGCAGTCAGCTGAAGTAGCCTGCAGTGCTGCATTTAACCACTGCGCCACCTCGGCTCTATATAAAGCAGTTGCTTATATATTTATCTTCCTCTTTTCCAATTTCCTTTTTAAAAAGTCATTGTTACATATAATGCTAAAATTGCTAGCTCAGCAATTCAATCTATCTAGTCTGGTAATGATCTCGTTATTTCTAATTGCTATTGCTGTCATTATTTTAGAGAGTTTGATAAAGAAAAAGAAACCAGTATTTTTTAAAACAGATATGTCTGTTCTGTTTTTTGAAGTGGAAATATGAATGGTTATAGGAAATGTACGAAAAGGGGATGAAAGAATATACAGCTCTGAAGCACCCGCCTAAAATTTATTTTTATTTATTTTAGGAAATTTATATTGTTGCCTGTTCGCACATGGCGCCTCAAGGTGGCTTACAGGAATATAAAAGCCTCATATATAGAACAATAAAAGTGAATAATCACATTATAAATGTACAAAATAATAATATAATTAGTATAGCATGGCATAGCATAATATAATATAATATATAATATAATGGTAGGAGTACTATTTTAGTGTAAACAAAAAGTTTAGGTTTAGGTTTTAGGTTTCGTTTTATTTTTATTTTATTTTCAAAAGACTTTCGTGCATCTCTTCCACAGTCATCAAGCATAATTCATATTAACTGAAGTATTTTAACTCAGATATTTATACATATTACCATCATTATACCTCCATTTGACTACAATTGTTTAATTGTTATCCCTCCTTCCTTCCCTCCCTTCCTTTTCTTTTCTCCTTCTCTCCTTCCTTTCCCCCTTCCTTTCCTCCTTCCTTCCCCCCTTCCTTCTCTCCTACATTCCCTCCTTCCTTCCCTCGTTTTATTTATATGCCGCCCTATTCCCAGTGGGACTCAGGGCGGCTCACAAACCCAAGAGGGGAAGGGAAACACAAGAACTACAAATACAAGCATTTAAAATAACCAACAGACACACAATCGCGAGGGGAAGGGAACTCATCAACCCCAGGCCTGCCGACACAGCCAGGTTTTAACGGCTTTTCGGAAGGCCTGGAGAGAGGTGAGGGTCCGAATCTCGGCGGGGAGTTCGTTCCAAAGGGCCGGAGCCGCCACAGAGAAGGCCCTCCCCCGGGTAGTAGCCAGATGGCATTGTGTAAACAAAAAGTATCATTCAGTACAATGTTTAATAGCCCATCCCTACTGCAGCTTAATATTTGTTAACAAATTTGACTATTCTTACCTCTCTAAGAATAAATTTCTGATTTTCAGGAATTTTTTGGATACTATCTTCACATAAGTACATTTTCAAAAAATCAGTTCCTGGATCAACGGCTGCACAGACCTCTGGTTGACGGGTATTATAACGTATTTCATTGTTGGAGGTGTACTCAAAAAACTGTTATTCCCAAAATAAAAAGGTTAAGTAAAATCTCTGTTAAATTTCAACTAGGCATTTCTATGATCAAAAAGCATTGTGAACAGAAGGATAGTAAAAATATAAAAAGCTAACTCTAGACCAAATCTGGAATTCATCAGATAATAATTACAATTTATCTACTTACTTGGAAATGTTATACGGGCATCTATATTTTATAAAACAATCCTTGACGGCTAACAATTTCAATATTACAAATATTGAAAACATGAGATGAAAACTTCAACAAAGAATCACAACACTACTCTCTCCCAAATTATCAAAAAAGCTGGGTTCACCTGTTATCCTGAGGGAAAAGCAGGTCTTAATGGTCTTTTGGTAGAGAAAGGGCTTGTGAGGCCTGCAATGATATTCCTTCTAGAATTTGGCCTGCCACACTTTCTCTTATTTCATTATGCTGTTTCTTTAGTATAGTTGATGGGAGGGGGGAATAGACAGGAGTGAGATTGTGGAATGTATTGTTTTCATTCTTTACTAGAAGCTCAAGGTCATCTTTTGTCTCCGCACCAGGACACCTGACTGAAAGAAGCTGGGTGTGGATGCCAGCGTGGAAGAAGATTGGACCATGTGATGGATTGTGGGTGTGGGGACAAGATCGTGAACTTTTAACTGGGTGGAATTCTGATGCCATTTCCAGTATTGGGATTCCATAGCATGATGCCAACATGTCCGTCTTATTAAATTGGAACTTTTAAGCATAGTTGGTCTCTGATTTAATTCTGCATGATATTTGGAACGCTGACAGGGCTTGTTTCCTGGGTCCCACCAGATGACAACACGAAACAGAAAGGACTGGAGCAAGCCTACTTTAGCCAATGTAGTGGGGCAGGTAAATGTCCCCAGAGAGAGGCAATCCCACAAATCACCTGGCCTTGAGCCATACAATGTGATAACCAGCTCCTTGCAAAGAAACCTGTGAAGAAACTAGGAGTCAATCCAGTAGGGGGAGTAGTGGTGTAACATGGATGACTCATGGGGCACCCAGAATATATGTGTTGCTGCATTCTGGATCAGTTGAAATTTCCAAGCGATCTTCAAGGGCAGCATCATGAACAGTGCATTTATTTGTTTGTTTGTTTGTTTGTTTGTTTATTAGACTTATATACCGCTTCATAGGGCTTTCAGCCCTCTCTAAGCGGTTTACAGATTTTTTTAGCAAATTGAGTTAGCAACTTGCCCCCACAGTCTGGGTCCTCATTTCACCCACCTCGGAAGGATGGAAGGCTGAGTCGACCTTGAGCCGGTGAGATTTGAACCGCTGAACTGCAGATCACAGTCAGCTGAAGTGGCCTGCAGTGCTGCACCCTAACGACTGCGCCACCTCGGCTCTGCAGTAATCCAAACACGGCACACAAGATGATTTTATACAAAGGCTCTCCTTAGCCACAGCCATCTTCTTTGAGAAGGTGCTAGTCTGGGGGAAACCCCAAAGTTACACACTAACACTGGGAGAATGCACCCTATAAAGAGTTAAAGATGACCCCAAACCCCCAATGCGACTCCATCTTGTTAGGTTTTCTGTGCCAGCACTGGGTCAGATCCATGGTTGCCACAAATTTCCACTCCTAATGAAGGCAGGTTGAATTCTCCCAAAACTATCAGTCAAGGGAACTCCATTATTATTTAAAACCTTGTATGGCTCAAGGCTTTGTCCCATTTGTGGGATTGCCTCTCTCTGAGGACAAAAGAGTTGCCTATCAGTCAAAGCAACTCCATTACTATAGAATCAAGTTCAGGGAGAGAAGCCACTATACCACTATACAACAGCTCTTAAATGGGCTTTTCAGAGCCCAATTTCATAAACAAGACCTCACACCCTCTTATGTTTGAGGAAGCACCACTAAAGGCTATTAGAAACTCCCAGATGGCAAAACCCACACTCATATCTTTATCTTCAAGTATTTTTAAAAAAATATTTGTTTTACTAAGTGAAAAATCCTCTTAAAATTGTATTTCTTTCGGAAATAATTGACCTGTATTTGTACTGTAACTATCACCGCTATTGTTCTGTGAAATGCTATGAAATTGTCAGCCTTCTCAAGTGGATCTTAGGGGCAGAATTTATAAGGAGCTGATCGAATCCACTAAGAAGAACCTCAGCCCAACTTTCCAATATATGTGCACACCCATATTCCTTGAACTTCTGTTTAATTCTGCCAAGGATTACAAACCAAGATTAAGTTTAACATGGGTGGTAATGCTGAAAACTGAAACGTTTTGGTGCAGTTAAATAACAGGACCATGCATTTAGAAGGAGAAAACTATTATCTGACAGTTGAATAGAAAGTAATATCTTACCTGATTTTGCCCCATCCCATGACATGGATATAATATGACTTTGTGTCCCGTTATTTCATGCTCGCTGGGAGGATTGTAATCAAAGCAATAATTGAGCATTCCTCGATTCTTCAGCTAAGAGGCAACAAAAGGCCATTAGAATACATCATTTTAATCCAAACGTGTCTGTGTATGTGTGTGTGTGTGTGTGTGTGATGTGTATGAGAGAGAAAGAGAGATGGACAGATGTAGGGAGAGAGGGGGAGACAGAGGAGTGGATGCGTATAAGATTCCCATTATAACTTGCATGCTGAAATGCTGTAAATAATTATTGTACATTTGTTTATTATCATCATCCTAATCATCATCATTCACTTAATGCTTATTGAGAATATATTAATGTCTCTTTGCTGGTATTGTGCTGTAAACACAGAATTTCCCACTAAAAACCACTGCAGCACGAGCTGATCTTTTATTTATGGTGAACTCAAAATGTCAGTCCCAAGAGTTACATAAAAGCAAGAAAATTTCCCCTTCAAGGAAATTTACAGTATGATCATCAGCGCAGAATTTCACAACACAAGGATCTGCCAAGAACTGATAAAACTTGTATGGAAAAGGAACAATAGTATAATGTTTGAGCCTTTCAGCAAAATGAAAAGACAGCCTTGAAAACATGGATGATGACCTCCTTGGCATACATCAACAAGCAAACCCAGTTACATTGCACGCAACCAAATCCGATCAGCTGGACAAATTTAACTCAGGGCAAAACTGAAGTGTCGTGAGTGAAGTATTGTCTCAAAAATGCTTTTCAAAAGGCAACTGGACTTTGTTTTTTCCTTGAAAACATTTCACTTCTCATCAAAGAAACTTCTTCCATTCTGATTGAATGGTGGAGAGTGAAGGATTTATATTCTTTGCAGTCATCTGGTCGTTAGCTAACTCTGAAGGTCGGTTGTTTGAGACATGGCATGGATGATTGAGAATCTCCATAGACATAAATAAATTACTATTCACTCACCGATGCTCCAGTTTTTCTTTCCCTATGCATGAATTATTTAGGTATAGACATGAAAGTATTTCCCAAGAAAACACCTTTTCTTTTACAGGAGAGAATTATCAGTATCAGGAATAAAACTATGGCCAGCAACAGCCAGAGTTTTTATTTTGGTTATACACAAGGATAAAACAACATAAAACTGCAAGGATATAAAACTTGCAATATTCCAGCAACTTTACAGCTCGAATATTGCAGTGCTAACACTAAAACTATTCCATGCAATAACATTTAAAACATAAAACTAATAGACAATAATAAACATGTAAAATTATTGGAGAATCAAATTATATAATACAGTATATAGTATACATTTGTATAGTATACAAATGTAGACTATATTTACTAATTATAATACAAATACAAGTCACCCTTGATGTATGACCATAATTGTGACATAAATTTCCATCACTAAGCAACTGCAGTTGTAAAGTGCAACCACATCAGAGGTGGGTTCCTACCAGTTTGCACCTATTCGGTAGAACCGGTTCATCAAATCTACCGGACCGGTTAGAAGAGGTTCCACCAGTGGACTCAGAAAGCAGGCCACACCTACAGAAGAGGTTCCAAAAATTTTTGAAACCCACCACTGGTCCTTGGATTATTCTACTATCATGCTCATTTTTATAAAACTCAGTGCCTCTGTGGAAGGTAAGGATGACTACTGCGTTTGTGGTGCAATCAGAACATTGTGTGTGTTGAAGTTGTTTTAACGCAAACCAAAGATGCCTTTAAAAAAACAAGTTGACATCATATTCTTATGCATGCCAGTGCTGTGGGTGAGGTAATTTAAGGTGGTTCTGACAAGTGTCGTCAGCATCTTCATATCCGGTCACATGGGCGGCAAGCCACTCCCATCCAGTTACATGGGCGGCAAGCCACTCCCACAAAGGAGGCCACACCCACAGAGTAGGTTCAAACAATTTTTGAAACCCACCACTGAACCACTTGTAACCTCATTGCTTAGTGCCTGCAATCTTAATAGATCCTAGTTGCTGTTACAACTCCAGATGCACATTAAATGGGAAGTGGAAGGAGACCTAATTAACTCTGCAACATCGCACCAGTGGTGGGATTCAGCCAGTTCGCACCTATTCGGGAGAACCGGTTCTTAACTTTCTAAGTAGTTCATAGAACCGATTGTTGGAAGAAATCTCCTTTTGTTTTTTTCCACTTTACAGGGCTAATCCTGTAAGGAAGGCAAGAAGGAAACATTCTGGTGTTGTTTCTAGCCTAATCTTTATTGACCTGCTTACAGAAACTGCCTCTCCGGTTAGCCCTTATTACATTGTAACAGCTAAGGCGAAGCGCCCATCGACCTGAGTGACCTTGAGTTGGCCACGCCACCCAGTCACATGACCACCGAGACCTACCTACCCAGATGGTCATTAGGGCAGAGAACCGGTTGGTAAATTATTTGAATCCCACCACTGCACCGCACAGAGGTATGGCAGTGCAGTGGGGGAGGCGAGGGGAGGCCCAGTGCAGGCCACCACATGAATTGGGGGTTACTGCAGTGTGGCATGAGTTCAGAGAAGCAGGAAAGCGGTACGGATGCATGCATATGTGCAAACATGGAGAGACCGGGAAAAGAATACACTGTGGCTTCTTGCCACACTGTGGTTCTGGAGCTGCAAGAAGCACCTGACCCAAAGCAAGAAGCCTCAGATACCTCTGGGAGTGTCAGCCACCTCAGCCCACCCCAACAGTGTGGCACAAAACTGCCGGGGCGCCAGCAAGTCCCAACAACATGGCCCAAAGTCACCATGTCCCCAGGAAGCACAAAGAGGCTTCTTGGTGTACCTGTGGCTAGCATCTGGTTATTTGCTGCTGAAAATAGGTTGTTCCACTAAGCTTGGAATCAAAAGCCATTTTTATTCTTTCCAGTCCAACAGAAAGTTAGATGAAAGATTATATGAGGGGAGTTTGGACTCTGTTGTTTGTGTGTCCTCCTTCTCAACAAGACAGCTATCTAAAAACAAACAGTGCAGGGCCAAATAAAGGGGGAAATCCTCTGAATTGTTCCAGGTGGACAACAGTTCAGAAAGCCGTCAATTACTCTATTCTGACGCCCCTCTTCTTAGTCACATGACCCTGAAGAACCCAGAAAGCATGCTTAATATCAGGGTTCTCTAAAGTGGCCATTATTGACCCTGAAGAGTTGGTAGGACTATGCAAAGAGCTGGTATTGTTATTTATTTAATTGTTGAGAGTAATATTACTTAAAATACCATTTATTAAATTATTTTCATACAATCAATGTTTAGGGGTCATTGAACAATCTGAAAATTCATGAAGGGGTTCATGAGCTAAAAAGTGTGGGGACCATTGCTCTATATTTTATCATCACCATCATCATCATTTAGCATTTATATCAGTGGTGGGTTTCAAAAAATTTCGAACCTACTCTGTGGGTGTGGCCTCCTTCGTGGGAGTGGCTTGCCAGCCATGTGACCTGGTGGGAGTGGCTTGCCGGCCATGTGTTTTCTTTCTTTATTTCTTTCTCTCTCTCTCTCTTTCCTTCCTTTTGTCTCTCTGTCCCTTTTTCCTTTTTTTCTTTCAACTCTCTCACTTTTTCTTTCTTTCTTTCTTTCTTTCTTTCTTTCTTTCTTCCTTTCTTTCTCTTTCTCTCTTTGTGTGAGTCTGTCTGTCTGTCTGTCTGTCTGTCTATCTGTCTGTGTGGTGGGTTTCAAAAAAATTTGGAATCTTTTCTGTAGGTGTGGCCTGCTTTCCGAGTCCACTGGTGGAACCTCTTCTAACCGGTTTGGTAGATTTGATGAACCGGTTCTACCCAACTGGTGCGAACTGGTAGGAACCCACCTCTGATTTATATACCTTAAAGCCACTCTAAAGCAACAATTACAATTATTATCCCAACGGAGATCCATACTAAGAGATGTTGACTTACCTATGGCTTCCTAACAGGTTAATGCAGAAGTGTAATTGTACCTGAGTACTTTTTGACTCCCTCGCACCGTCTTTGCCGGTGTCAGGATTTCTTTATTTATTTATATTTATGTTCATTTATTTCTACCATCATATTGGCAAAGAAAAAGAAACTAAAAGTATTTTTTTGTTAACTACTCATGGTAAAAACTTTCCCAGAAAAATCAGTAAGAATATATAGCAACAAATTTTCCACATACAGGTAGTCCTTGACTTAACACCATTCGTTTAGTGTCCAAAGTTATAACGGCACTGAAAAAAGTGACTTGGAACCATTTTCCACATTTACGACCACTGCAGCATCCCCATGGTCATGTGATCAAAATTTGGACAACTGGCAGGTATTTATGACAATAGCAGTATCCCGGGGTCCTGTGATCAGCTTTTGCAACCTTCTGACGAACAAAGTCAATGAGGAAGCTTGATTCTCACCTGTGTTATCAACTTAACAACTATAGTTGTTTCACTTAACAACCGTAGCATGAAAAGTGGGATAAAATTCACTTAACAGCTGCCTTGCTTAGCAACAGAAATTTTGTGCTCAACTACGGTTGTAAGTTGATGACTACTTGTACTTTTTCTATTGCACCAGCTTGAGCGACTATGCAAAATCCATCTACTCAGTAATACTATTTGCAATTCTCAAACCGCAAATTTGTTCAAGTAATTCTACCTATCTGTTGTGACTCAGCAGACGTCTTCTGTGAGTCTTTTCGGGGTGCAAGATTACCAATGCAGCTGGGGCTCGTTAGTGGCATATTCTGGTGATAAAAGGATGGATGGTGCCACGCCCTGGTTGCAGGAGTCAACGTTCCTTCGTTCGTTCAACGTTCATTGATCATCGGTCGTGGTTTATTTGAGATACACTTGGAGAAGTGATTTGCTTTCTGTAACCCTGATTCAAGGAGAGACACTTGGAGAAGTGCATTGCTTTGTAAGAGTTTTTGTTTGGTATTCTGTTATCTTGTCAGAGACTTTATTTATGTTTAATTTTGGGCTCGCAGCCAGTCTGAGCCGAGAACTGATAAAGAGAGTTCCTTTTAAGTTTGTCTGCCTGTCGTCTGTTAACGAGCGGAGAAGGGGGGACAGAACACCTATCTATCTTGAAAGAGTGTGAAAACCTGAAAATTCCCTTATGAAGAAGGGTTTCACTTACCATCCCAAAGAATCCAGGTCTGTCCTCTGGGACATGAAGTTCAGGATAAATATTCTCTAAGTACCATTTAAAATCCTTGCACTTCAGCTTCTCTCGAAGAAGTTTTCTTTCTGTCACATCTCCATAGGGTTCCTAAAGTGAAATCCCAGAGTAATAGAGTCAATAGAGGACTATATACAGTATTCCAGAGAGGACAAGAGCCGAGGTGGCGCAGTGGGTAGAGTGCAGTACTGCAGGCCACTTCAGCTGACTGCTAGTTCGGCAGTTTGGCGGTTCAAATCTCACCGGCTCAGGGTTGACTCAGCCTTCCATCCTTCCGAGGTGGGTAAAATGAGGACCCGGATTGTTGTTGGGGGCAATATGCTGACTCTGTAAACCGCTTAGAGAGAGCTGAAAGCCCTATGAAGCGGTATATAAGTCTAACTGCTATTGCTATCTATCTATCTATCTATCTATCTATCTATCTATCTATCTATCTATCTATCTATCTATCTTATCTATCTTATCTATCTATCTATCTATCTATCTATCTATCTATCTATCTATCTATCTATCTATCTATCTATCATCTATCTAGAGCCGAGGTGGCGCAGTGGTTACGGTGCAGTACTGCAGGCCACTTCAGCTGACTGCTAATTCGGCAGTTTGGCGGTTCAAATCTCACCGGCTCAGGGTTGACTCAGCCTTCCATCCTTCCGAGGTGGGTAAAATGAGGACCCGGATTGTTGTTGGGGGCAATATGCTGACTCTGTAAACCGCTTAGAGAGAGCTGAAAGCCCTATGAAGCGGTATATAAGTCTAACTGCTATTGCTATCTATCTATCTATCTATCTATCTATCTATCTATCTATCTATCTATCTATCTATCTATCATCTATCTAGAGCCGAGGTGGCGCAGTGGTTATGGTTGCAGTACTGCAGGCCACTTCAGCTGACTGCTAGTTCGGCAGTTTGGCGGTTCAAATCTCACCGGCTCAGGGTTGACTCAGCCTTCCATCCTTCCGAGGTAGGTAAAATGAGGACCCGGATTGTTGTTGGGGGCAATATGCTGACTCTGTAAACCGCTTAGAGAGGGCTGAAAGCCCTATGAAGCGGTATATAAATCTAACTGCTATTGCTATTAAAAAATAAGATCTTAATACAATGGATTTCGCTTTGAGTAACTCACATTTATAAATTATTAAGGTGAAGATAGCCCACTAGCTCTATATTAAATAAATTACCCTAGTCAGCGGTTATATGAATAAATACATCAGGATTAAGTTTTGGCCCCCAGGATTTCAGTTATTAGAATTATAATATTCCTATCCAATTATTTATGTTTCTATGCCTCCATGGCTTTCATTAAAAAAAGCCTATCATTTTTCAGGCTTCCAAGTGAGCATTCAAAATGATGATGCTTTAAAGCATATGATTCATTAAAGTTGATGCAACGCATAAGGCAGGCACAATTTTTTCCAATGTGCAAAAAGAATGAAAGTACAGCATCCTAGTGTGAGGTCTGCAGAATACCCAAAACATTTTCTATATACAAACAGCCTTGTTGTTCATGAGGAATATTCTAGTTCAAATGGGCAATATTTTAATATAAGTATTCCTCTGGACTATTACAAGCTCAGTTGAAAAGACTAATAATATAAGTATTCCTCTGGACTATTACAACCTCAGTTGAAAAGACTAATAACTTTTCAATGTTCAGTATGTAATGTAAAAGGAAAAATGAATTAAGGCCAATCAAATTAATATGAAATGCTAAGAAATGTATTTTTATAAATTAAGTTACCTACACAAGTTTTATACTTTTATTTTGTAACATTTATTTTGACCTATTACAATTCATCTGAATTTTGCAAAATCACCCTTGGAAACTCTTACCTATCTCACCAACTTCAAAATGTTTAGGAGCTGTATTTTCTCCCATATATAAACTTACTTTTAAAACTATAAGGGCTAGAAATTGCTGGCTTTAGTTCCTCCAAAACATAAGCATCTACACTATTCTGCCTATATTTTTCTGCACTTATCCTGCAAATTTGGTTCCACCACAAAACCGCGGTAGACTAAAGCACGCTCGACGAAAGCGCGTATGTGACGTCATCACAGCGCGACGAAAACAGCACGCTGTCATCGGTAAACTTAAAATTAACGCGAAAACCTTACCCTAACCCCCCCAAACCTAACCGTAAACCTAACCCTAAGCCTAACCCTTAACCTAACCCTAAACCTAACCGTATACCTAACCCTTAACCTAACGCTAAACCTAACGCTAACCCTTAACCTAACCCTAACCCTAACGCTTAACGTAACCCTAAACCTAACCCTAAACCTTAACCTAACCCTAATCCTAACCCTTACCTTTATGTGAATCGGCTTGCTTTAAAAGTGCTTTTTAAAGCGCCCTTTTTTCTCCACGGTCGTATTTGTCGCGCTGATGATGATGTCACGTACGCACTTTAATCGGGCGCGCTTTAGTGGACCGCGGTTTTGACGGGTCATGGCAAATTTTCAGCATTTGCACTGTTCTCTTTGTTCTCTTGTTATATTTTTAGGCTCGTTCCTTTATTTTCTGAAAATCTAAACTTAAGACTCTCAGCTTTTCAATACATTTATTTTATCTTCTATACTTATGTCTACAGTAAACTTACCAAGCGTGCGTGTGGATTTCTGTGGTAGTAAAGTTCTTTGTATGAATCCATCCATACTTCGGCAGCCCGAACAGAGTTAGCTAAAGCTTTTGCACGTGAATATGGAGCTTGCTTTGGAAAAACATGCCCTACGTGAGAACAAGGATGGATTTCAAGACTTCCTCCACATTGCCAGATCTAAGAACAAAATCAGAAAGCAGATCTGTTATATACGCCCTACTGTGCGCTGCTGTGGAATGCCTTCACCCATGTAGTAGCTGGGGAAGGAAGTTCTGTATCTCTATGGTCTGGAAACTAATCCTGCTCCTACTTTAGTTCATCAGCTCAAGCAATATTTGGGAGACATCTTATACATGTGCATTTGAATACAGACAAAGGTATCATGCATTAACACTCTCGACTAATAATTTTTTATTTGAAAATTGATTAACCTATGCACTGTCCAGAATATATCATGAACAATGTTGATTGTTTTTCACGTTGGTATATCCCAGGGATGGCTAACCTTTTTCCCATTGCATGCCAAAAGCGGGGGGAGCGCAGGGGGGGCATGCACGGTTGCGCCCACACCCATAATTCTATGTGTGTGACTCTCCGCATTCATCTGTGCGCAAACCCCGCCCTCCCCCACTTTTGGGGTGTGATGGACTGGGTTTTCGCCCTCCCTGGGCTCCAGAGGCTTTCTAGGAGCCTGGGGAGGGTGAAAATGGCCACCTCCCCCTGGGAGGCCCCCGGAGGTTTCAGGGCAAAAAACCGGCCCTACAGGCAAACCAGAAGTCCTGAATTTCCGGTTTGCTTCCTTGAAGCCTCCGGAGGGCAAAAAATGGCCTTTAAAGAAGGTCAAAGTCAGCTGACCAGCGCGCACATGCACGCTGGAGCTGACAGGGCAACCCCTCACCACCTCGTGTGCCATAGATTCGCTATCACGGGCATATCCTATACCTGGAACTTTTTTCCTCATGAGTTTTGTACATGTCAGCTTTTAAGTGAGATATGTAATACCGGTAGTCCTTAAGTTAAGACAGCAATTGGGACCAGGATTGCCATCACTAAGTAATGCAATTAAAAAACATGACATTATGTTACTGCATTGTGTAATAATGACAAACCTGGGAGTCCAGGTTGCTGTTGTTAAGGGAGAAGTGACACAGTACCAAGCAAGGAGGGGTGGGGCTGCCTCACTGATGTGGAATGATGTCATGATGGGAGCCAGGGGAGGGATTGAGAGGCTGAAGGCCAGCGAATAGCAATAGCAATAGCAGTTAGACTTATATACCTCTTCATAGGGCTTTCAGCCCTCTCTAAGCGGTTTACAGAGTCAGCATATCGCCCCCACAGTCTGGGTCCTCATTTCACCCACCTCGGAAGGATGGAAGGATGAGTCAACCTTGAGCCGGTGAGATTTGAACAGCCGAACTGCAGATAACAGTCAGCTGAAGTGGCCTGCAGTACTGCACTCTAACCACTGCGCCACCTCGGCTCTTACTCTGGATCGTACAGAATGACTTGTGACCTTCCCTGCCAGTTTCCCCATTGATTTTACTTGTGGGAAGCTGGCAGGGAAAACTGCAAAGGGTGATCCCATATCATGGGACAGACACTGCAACCATTGTAAGCACAAGCTGTACTGCAGGCCACTTCAGCTGACTGTTATCTGCAGTTCGGCGGTTCTAATCTCACCAGCTCAAGGTTGACTCAGCCTTCCATCCTTCCGAGGTGGGTGAAATGAGGACCCAGACTGTGGGGGCGATATGCTGACTCTGTAAACCGCTTAGAGAGGGCTAAAAGCCCTATGAAGCAGTATATAAGTCTAACTGCTATTGCTATTGCTAGTGACACTGTTGCTGGTCCTACTTGTGGTTCTTAAAGTGACGACTGTCTATTAATGATTTTGCTTGCGTCCTGTATTTTCCTTTCAAGGCTAGCTTTAATTGTATTAAAAGCAACATGTATATAGATAATCCTTGCCAACCAACGACTCATTCAATGACCATTCAGAGTTGCAATTGTGCTGAACAAGAAGTACCATATTTATGACCAGCCTTTGAAATTTTACCCATTATTATGCCTCTGCAGTCATTTAATTTCAATTCACAGTCTGGGTCCTCATTTCACCCACCTCGGAAGGATGGAAGGCTGAGTCAACCTTGAGCCGGTGAGATTAGAACTGCCGAACTGCAGATAACAGTCAGCTGAAGTGGCCTGCAGTACTGCACCCTAACCACTGCGCCACCTCAGCTCTTAGCTATGTGGTTGTTAAGTGAAGAATCACATGACTGCAGTGAACATGAATTCTGTTGGGAATTGTTAAGCAAGAAATCACATGACCTTAACTGGTGATTTTACTGTTGGCTTCTCAATTGATTTTTCTTGAGGAAAGCTCAAGAAACGGCAGTGAAGTGACCAAAGGGACACTGCGCATATCATAAATGCATGCCAATTATGAAGCACCTGAATGGAGACTCCATGGCTATTGGGAAATTGTGACATTTGGAACTTAAAAACTTGGTGGTAATGTTAGCAGTTATAGCAATAGCAATAGCAGTTAGACTTATATACCGCTTCATAGGGCTTTCAGCCCTCTCTAAGCGGTTTACAGAGTCAGCATATTGCCCCCAACAACAATCCGGGTCCTCATTTTACCCACCTCGGAAGGATGGAAGGCTGAGTCAACCTTGAGTCGGTGAGATTTGAACCGCTGAACTGCAGATAACAGTCAGCTGAAGTGGCCTGCAGTACTGCACCCTAACCACTGCGCCACCTCGGTACTTTTCGTACTATTGTAATTTTGAACAGTATCTAAACACTAACTTTGTGGTCAGAATTGCACATATACATCAATAGATTATCATGAAGGATACTTCAGATAAAGGAGATAAGAGATGAGGTATTTTACAACATTAAATATTTATTAGCTAATGTTTGCATTGGATGCATTCAATTAGTTATTATCAAAAAGCATTCAATTAAACTTGCAACAGACTGAAGAATTACAACACGTATTAGTTTTTCTTTGAAACAAGATGAAATACAATTTCTTAAGCACTCCATGTTGCAAATTCTAGAAAAGGAAACATCCAGATAAGCATTTGTCTCAATATTTGAGGACTAAATTTGTGGATATCGAGGCTTAAGGTGAGAGTTTTAAAAGACTTTGCTGCATAATTTAAGTTTTCAAGAAGCCTGGAAGATTGGCAATGCTGTGTGTGTGTGTGTGTGTGTGTGTGTGTGTGTGTGTGTTTGTATTTTCCCCATAATTGTAGCAGAAAAGAATCTCAAGTTCAAAACACCTAACTCTGGTATTCTGGGAATCTTTTCTGTTCTCTACCCTTAAGTCTGGGAATTAGAAAATATTTTGCCATAAACCTAAATTACTTACCTAGGTCAAGCGTGATCAATTTTCACACTACCTACATAGGCTTCACTTATGATGAATTACAAACTCTTGTGTCTGGATGTTATATTATGTAAAAGGAAGTCTGCTATACAGTACTTCTATCCCATTAATTTTAAAGATGGATGATATGCATCTATCGTAGAGTTTGGCTGATCAGCAAATAACCAATGAAATATTTGGACTACTAAAATAAGATGTTATGGCTGCTTAATTCCAGGTAACAGAGGCAGAATAAATACTTGAATCAAACTTGAAATTCACCATTATAAGGGACTGTTTCGTCACCTCAAGGCTCGACTACTGCAACGCACTCTACATGGGGCTGCCCTTGAAGAGTGTTCGGAGACTGCAGCTGGTCCAGAATGCAGCCGCGCGAGCGATATCAGGGGTACCTCGATACACCCGTGTTACACCTATCCTCCGCGAGCTGCACTGGCTCCCAATTAGTCTCCGGACGCGCTACAAAGTGCTGGTGATTACCTCCAAAAGCCCTACATGGCACTGGACCTGGATATCTGAGAGACCGTCTCCTGCTACACACCTTCCAACGTCTGATAAGAACTCACAGGTTAGGCCTCCTCTGGATGCCGTCTGCCGGACAATGCCGGCTGGCGACCACTCGGGGGAGAGCCTTTTCTGTTGCTGCTCCGGCTCTGTGGAACGAGTTACCAACAGAGATCCGGACCCTCCCCACCCTTGCAGCCTTCCAAAAAGCCACCAAAACCTGGCTGTTCCGGCAGGCCTGGGGTTGCTGACTCAAACCAGGTCAACCCCCAATTAATCCGGATGTATGTTGTGTTTTTAAAATGTTTGTATTGTCTTATGTTCTTCTCCTGTATGTTATTTTATTTTATTCATTCTTGTAAGCCGCCCTGAGTCCCCCCCAGGATTGGGCGGCATATAAACCCATTAAATTGACAAATTGAATTGATTGTTTTATTAACATACCTATTATATCACAGATTATTTTATTTGAAAATGTTTCCTTCAAAGAAAAGAACAAAGTGACACAATATGAAGGGGGATGAGTTCTAGGAAGATACTGGCAAGACTCACAAAATCATTACTTACCCGAAATGAAAATTCAAGGTTTTCCCCTCCCCAGACTTCCATTCCCGTGTCGTATGAGCCAAGATGGTTAAAATAATTCTTGTTTACGGCAAAGAGTCCACCAGCCATTGTTGGAGATCTAACAGAAGAAAAAACAACTGCAGAATTAATTGACAAAACAAATCTCCTTACCAAGTTAGTATCGCATGTGAATCCATGTGTAAACATCATCTTTAGCAGTATAATATGAAGAACACATCTATGCAATAAATTGTTCTGTAGCTCAGAATGAAATAACAAATGCTATAGTCAAGTTTTACTCAGAAAACAGAAAGGAAGTCAAACAAGACAAACCTTGGTCAAAAAACATTGTAAAATCCCTTTGTAGCAAGATGGTCAGCAAATTAATTAATTAATTAAAGTCAGTAAGAAACACTATGAGAGAATTCTTTACCAAGCTTTGATTTATTTTTCAGTTAGTAAATCTAAATTATTTAATATTTGAAATCAATAAAGCAAAAGTGAAAAAACTGTGGCCTTCAAAATATTGGTGAACAGCATCCTGAGAGATTATAAAGATTAAAAGTCAATACAAAGTACATAAAATACAACCAGATTTTTAAAAGAAAAATTGTGAGAAAGAAAAAAAGAAAAGACAAAGAAGAAAGTAACTTCCTTCTTTATGCTAACAAGTAAAAACAATTTTAGTAATTTAGCACCATCTCTAAACAACACATAATCTCTTTTTCCCCGAGCTCATTTACTAACTAAAAAAAACCCCAAAATCAAAATGCTTCATCAATTATTCCTAGTTGGCAAAAAAATATAATTAATTTCTTTATTTAGCTCCGGTCAAAAAAGCCAACCCTGTATTCCTTACTTAGGTTTTTAAAAACATTCTGTAACTCCTTCAAAAAAAAGTTCTGGAGCTAGCTTGATGTTCATCTATGTTTCAAGCAAAAGTCCTTCAAATCTTTAAAAATATATTCTCTGAATCCAACGTGCAAAGTTTATCCTTATCACTTCTCATAAAGTCCTTCAAAACCTTACCAGAACTTTTTGCACATTCAATAAAGAGAATTTATACAAATTTCTGATTCAATATCTGTATCTCCTTTAGGAAATGAGTCATCCACCAGTTTCATTTGGGTTACATTTAAGTCCTTCAAAATGGTTTCACAAACATCCAATGTAGCTTGTTCTTCTATAATTTCATTGCAACATACTCTGTCCATTTTGTCAATAAGTTCATCCACTTTGTCATGAAGCTTAGTGAAAACATGAAACACTTGTAACAAAGATTTCAGCTCCATTTTCTTTACTCTTATCCTTTGACCCCCTTCGAGTATCCAGTTTTCAAAGTATCACCATATTCCCATGAGAAAATTTCTTAGTTAATTCAAGGCCAATCCCTTTGGCCCCTAAATCTGTTGTTAGCTTTTCTAAAATCCGTATACTAAGAACCCTTTTGCTATATAGTCAGAAAGGTTATATATTTTCAAAACTTTTAAAATAAAATTTATATTATTATCCTTTAAGAAAGAGGAACTCACTGATGAATAGAGAAAAACCTTGCCAATCTGAAAGATCTTAATATTATTATTTTTCTAATATGCAATAAAAATGATAATAATGCAGGAGTCCTTCAGAAATAGGGTTTAGATCAGTGGTGGGCTTCAAAAATTGTTCGAACCTACTCTGTGGGAGTGGCCTCCTTTGTGGGAGTGGCTTGCCGCCCATGTGACCTGATGGGAGTGGCTTGCCGCCCATGTGACTGGATATGAAGATGCCGATGACACTTGTCAGAACCACCTTAAATTACATCACACACAGCACTGGCATGCATAAGAATATGATTCAAATTTTTTGGAACCTCTTCTGTAGGGGTGGCCTGCTTTCCAGGTCCACTGGTGGAACCTCTTCTAACCAGTTTGGTAGATTTGACGAACTGGTTCTACCAAATAGGTGCAAACTGGTAGGAACCCACCTCTGGTTTAAATAAACTTTAGTGTTCGTAAAAATCTGCTTTGTGAGTGTGAGCTTCATGAAATCCCAAATTCCAGCCATTTCATTCATAAACTGAGCACAAAATGACAATATTCAGAATCTATTCACAAGGAGTAGTTGTCCAGAAGCTACATGGATACTCTTTACAATCTCTACTTTTGGGGAGGTTTCATTAGTCCAGATCTAACATTCAGCCACAATTTCCTAGCAAACGTTGTTCTGCTAATAAGCAGTGTGTCATCTCACCATGGCTGCCATAGGAAGTCTTCACGTACTGGCTAGATTTTTGTGGGTGCAGTAGGTCAGTAACAATCAAAAGGCTAACAATCAAAAGGTTTACTAATCCTGGAGTGAGGATTACAAGGTATAAAATTACATCAGCCTGATGTAATCCAGCCATTAGATCTGGAAGAGAAGGCATATTGTAGCTACCATTCGCTATAGGTGAGTGCCAGGAAAAGTGAATATATTAAAATTCCAATATTCCTCCAAGCAAATTAGGAGAAAGTAAACATGGCATTTCCATGGGCAATTAATAAGCAGTAACATGATAGCAATGATTTGGCAGGCTTTGGTAAAAGTGCAACTAGAAATGCATATCTTAAACTAGCTGAATACCCGTGTTCCGCTTCGAAACTATGTGATCGGGCTTGATAAATCAACACTTACAGCTTGAAAATTAATGAGTAGTTACGATCGGCCTCTCCCCTTCTCTCTCTCAGGCTTGCCCCACAGAAGCCTCTCCTCTCCCCTTCTCTCTCTCAACCTGGCCCCACAGAGGCTTCTCCTATCTTATCCCCTTCTCTCCCTCAGTCTAACTCCTTAGCATCAGAGTGTTTTTCAGGTGGGGAGGGGGAGTAGAATGTCTAAGGCCAGATGAGTCACGCGACCCAAGTGGCAGTTGGAGCAGAGTCCTTTTCAGATGGGGAGGGGGAGTAGAACATCTAAGTCCTTAGCATCAGAGTGTGTTAATAATAATATAAGAAATGCTAATGATCTGGCGGTCATTTCAAAAAATCCTTTGTTACCGAGCACCTAGAAGCCAAGAGGAACATACGTGCCAAATTTCAAGTTTGTAGGCTTGATGGTTTTGGAGATCTTGTGACACTGTGTGAGTGGTATTTCGCTTTTCTATACTGTACATAGATTACAAGTTAAAGAAGCAGACACGCAATAGAAAGAGAAAATGTATAGAAAACTGAAGAAGGAAGAGTCATACTACATGAAGTATATGAGTTAATTTACAACTTATTTATATTTCCATTGCTCTGAAAAAGTCTTCTTAAAACTATTTTCTGTAAAAGAACAATGTTTCCTTGAGAATTTAAAGATTTTTCTACTGACTAAAAATAAATAAGGCATGGGTATCTGAAGAGACACCTCACCAAAATGAGATTAGCCCACCTCACTCATGCCAGCAGAACAGTGGTGAGTTTCAAAAATTGTTCGAACCTACTCTGTGGGTGTGGCCTCCTTTGTGGGAGTGGCTTGCCACCCATGTGACCGGATATGAAGATGCTGATGACACTTGTCAGAACCACCTTAAATTACCTCACACAAAGCACTGGCATGCATAAGAATAGGATGTAAACTTGTTTTTTAAAAGGCATCTTTGGTTTGCGTTAAAACAACTTCAACACACGCAATGTTCTGATTACACCACAAACGCAGTAGTCATCCTTACCTTTCACAGAGGCACTGAGTTTTATAAATATGAGCATGATAGTATAGAATAATCATATCCAAGGACCAGTGGTGGGTTTCAAAAATTTTTGGAACCTCTTCTGTAGGTGTGGCCTGCTTTCCGGGTCCACTGGTGGAACCTCTTCTAACCGGTTCGGTAGATTTGACGAACCAGTTCTACCGAATAGGTGCGAACCCACCTCTGCAGCAGAAGGACTGCTACAGACCACATCTGCTAAAGGATTTTGGCAGTGGGGTCAAGAGGTCTTTTTCTCAGTGGTCCCAACTCTGTGGAACATTTTATCACCAGAAGTGAGAACTGATCTCACTCTTTTGGCCTTCTGGGAGGGTATTAAAACTTGCTCTTGCCGGTTGGCTTGAGGTCACAAGGAGAATGCTCACCACTGGAGGTGGTTCACAGGATGAGAAGACCTTATCCCAATGTTGTTTTCTTGGTTCTGGTTTCTTGCATAATTTAAAATTTTAAATGTGTGTACTTCTAAATTTTTAAATTTCTATTTCTATTTATTGAATTTATAGGCCACCCTATACAAATAAATACAAATTGCTTTTGTATTTATCTTTTTTATGTTCTGTAAGCAACCCAAAGTTGCCCTATCAGAGTATGGGCAGCATATAAATTTAATTAATAAATAATGCAGCATTGGAAGACGATAAGCTTTCAATTTAAATGACAATTAAAGCCTTCTACCTTTTTCTTCAACATTTATTTTTGAAAATGAATGTTCAGCACTGCAGCCAAAACTAAATATCAAATTAGGCAGAAGTTGACTATTATGCTGACTCCGACTTTAACAAAAGTTACAATTGTTCATAAAATATATCATTATGATCAAGCTCAGACATCCCATTAAAATTTATAATTGATGTGTTAACTATTCAGCAACTATTCAGCAATTATCATTCCTATTATAAATTATAATCAATGCATAATTTGTGTAATTTATTATAAACCTCATAATTTATACCACAAGAGATAAAGTACTGTACTGAAAACAATAGACTGTATCGTGTGTGTGTATGTATGTGTATGTATGTATGTATGTATGTATGTATGTATATGTATATGTATGTATATATGTAAATATGTATATGTATAGGTATAGGTATAGGTATAGGTATATATATATATACCCTTTATTTATTTATCAGCACAAATAAATACACACACACACACACACACACACACACACACACACACACACACACACACACACACATATATATATATATATATATATATATATATATATATATATAGTGTCACAACCCCTGGTAAGCCCCAATTATGGGAGGAAGCTAACAGCTCCCATTATCTGTCAATCGGCTCATCACAACAATCCATAACGACAGAAACCCAATATTTTTAATGTTGCCTTTGTTACACATTTTGTGTTATATTTGTGCTGATAAATAAATAAAGGGAGACTAGTATAGATCTATTTCAAGCTATTTAGCTCTCATCAGCTAGCCATACCCTTACCCTCACAGGTTCGAATCCCAGTAAGGGTTTCGAACATTGCATGTGTTGAAGTTGTTTTAACGCAAACCAAAGATGCCTTTTAAAAAAAGAAGTTTACATCATATTCTTATGCATGCCAATGCTGTTTGTGAGTAATTTAAGGTGGTTCTGACAAGTGTCGTCGGCATCTTCATATCCGGTCAAATGGGCGGGAAGCCACTCCCATCCGGTCACATGGGTGGCAAACCACTCCCACAAAGGAGGCCACACCTACCGAGTAGGTTCAAACAATTTTTGAAACCCACCACTGATCCATAGACAAGACAGCCTACCAATGGAATAAAAAAGTAAAACCACTTTTCCTGCCTTACTGCCATAGCAAGGAATGAATGCGGGTTGTGCCCTTGTCAAGTTTGCTTTCCATCTTGTTCCCTCAACATCCCAGCATATCCATTTACTGCTTTTTTTGGATCTGCACTGTGGATCTGTACTATAAACCAAGCGACACACCCACACTTACACACATCTAATGTTTAAGAGAAATACAATGTTTGAAACTGTGTAGATAGGATTTATTTGAATTACGACATTGATAGAATAAAAATAACTGAGACAAAATTTGAATAAAATATTTAAAAGATACATCTTTGCTGCTGTTTAATTTTTACCAATGCTGTTTCCTGTTAAATGTTTTATTTACAATTATGTGATTATACAGCATTATTCTTCAAAAAAAAATATTCATGTTCCTCACCAGGTGATGTGAGCAATTCAGCTGCAGAATATATTCAGCAGAAATGAATTACCTCGAAAATAATATTTCTAGTCCCATAAAGTGTTCTGTCTTCCCATTCCTTAAGCTATCCAAGGAAAACATCTATTTAATGATTAATCTGCTTCTGAATAAGATTGGCAAAAATCCAGCCTTCCAAAGACTGTAAATGTGCCAACAGTTTTAGATTAAGAAACACCCCACTTCTATTCCTTTAAAGTTATATTGTGCTTGAAAATTAACACTGCTTTTCTTTTCACTGAGATAAGGAGAGATTTTGGATAGGAAATGAAAAGTCATCTGAGACTAATCAGTGAAATATAGCTCAAAAACTGATAATTTTGTCACTTCTAAGGTTAAATCTCTACGTATTCCTACTTAATTACAGAAGTGCATTCATCTTTAAGCTATAACATTGTGAGAGGTAAGATACCTTACAGAATTATCCATTTATTGTTTTACAAATAATTTCTGAATATAGACATTTTTTTAAAAATAGGGTCAAAGACCTGTAAGTCAAGGTAGGGAAGCATTTTAGA
This sequence comes from Thamnophis sirtalis, assembly GCF_051295495.1. Lineage (NCBI taxonomy): Eukaryota > Metazoa > Chordata > Lepidosauria > Squamata > Natricidae > Thamnophis > Thamnophis sirtalis. Next base: position 78,037,117 of record NW_028261388.1, read on the forward strand.
AAACAATATGTTTTAGTTTTCTGGCAAGTAAAAGGAAAATATAGAAGTTAGTAAGATTCTGATAATATTCAAGGTACTAATTATGACCTTTAAAGCGCTCCATGGCTTAGGGTACCTGCGAGACCACCTACTGCCACCGGTAGCCTCCCACCGTCCAGTGCGATCCCCCAGAGTTGGCCTCCTCGGGGTGCCGTCGGCCAGACAGTGTCGGCTAGCGACCCCCCCAGGGGGAGAGCCTTCTCTGTGAGAGCGCCTTCTCTCTGGAATGAGCTGCCCCCCGGAGCTTCGTATAATCCCTGACCTCCGGTCCTTCCGACGCACCCTAAAAAGTTGGCTTTCCCAGCAAGCCGGCCTGGCCTGAACAAAACAAAACAAATTATTGATCACTGTTAATTTTAATTCAATTTTTTTAAAAAAAAAAAGTCATTGTCAATTTTAATTGGGTTTGGGATATTCTATTTAATTTTTTTTAAACTTTTGTATTATGTGTTTCTTTTAATGTTGTACGCCGCCCTGAGTCCTTGGGAGAAGGGCGGCATATAAATCTAAGAAACCTAAACCGTAATATAACCTTACGATAAAGATTAGATTAGCATTAGCATTCATTGTTGTGCTTCTTGCCTGAGAGGCTGACAGGTAGGTTCTGGATGGAATTCTATTTTTATTTATTCTATTTTTATTTATTTTATGAAATTTGAACAAAGAAACCATAAAACTGTGAACTTCTGTGAGCTTTTTATGAGCCACAAAAATAAGGCTGGGGCCCGTGACCCGTCAAAACCGCGCTCGACTAAGCCGCACCCGATTAAACCGCGTCACTGATGTCATCAACAGGGCGACAACAGCCAGCGTGGAGAAAGAAGGGTGCTTTAAATAGCGCTTTGAAAGCAAGTCGATTCAACTTAAGGTAAGGGTTAGGGTTAGCTTTAGGGTTAGGTTAGGGTTAGGTTAAGGGTTAGGGTTAGGTTTAGGGTTAGGTTAAGGGTTAGGATTAGGTTTAGGGTTAGGTTAAGAATTAGGTTTAGGGTTAGGTTTAGGGTTAGGTTAAGGGTTAGGTTTAGGGTAGGTTTAGGATTAGGTTTAGGGGGGTTAGGTTTAGGGGTTAATTTTAGGTTTAGGGTTTACAGCGTGCTTCTGTCTCCGCGCTATTGTTGCCCTATTGATGACGTCAGCTACGCGGTTTAGTCGGACGCGGTTTAGTCGAGCGCGGTTTTGTGGTGGAACCGCTGGGGCCACATACTTTAGCCCATCTCTAATCTATAAGAAGTGAACCCTAATACATACAAGCCACTCATTTTGAGTACCACTTTGACTTATATTTAACTGGAACTATTAAACCGCAAATAGCAGTTGTAGAAAATGATACCTTAGTTTTAGACTTACATTTTACTGTCTATAATATATGCTTAATTCCTTTTCACTTTACTGACCTATTTCATAACTTAAGTAAACTATATTTCTAAAGCATGAAAGAAAATAAATTATTCTCTATAAGCTGTACTGATGCTGCGGGGAAAAAAAACATATACATTCAAATAAGGTGAACTAAAGAAGGGCAAAATTAAATTAGAGCTTATCAGCAGTAAGCAATTATTAACAGAACAGTGTTCAGGCGCAAACATTGTGTACTGTTATTCATCACTCCAACAAGGAAATGCCATTTTAAAAACTGATTTTACAAATTATTTTCCAATGAGTTGTAATCTTCAGTTATCTTTGTTTGATTAGGATAATTTGATCCATTTTAACAACTTTTATTATTTAAATTCACAACTTCCTACTATCTCTATATACATATCAAATTCCATGAATGACAGTTTGACGCAAGGCTACCTTTCCCCTTCTATGTTTTCAGAAACGTCTGAAAAAACCTGACAGAACATTTGTTAACTAACCTGCCATCTAAACTGAAAAGTTAGGCTGTTTAATCATTAGTAGATCTGTTCATAGATAAGTGTCCCAATATACCTTTGCAAATTTTTAACTGCCTCTGAAAACTATTTTTGTTCAATTTAATGCTAAACCTCGGGGGAAATACTGTTATGCAACAATGCAAAAAGAGAAAATGTAGCTGCTCCCTTCAGGAATTGGCTTAAAAGAAAGGATTCCAACCAGTCATGTCAAGCAGTTATTTTTTCCAATAATTGATCTAAGACTTGAGACAATTGACTGAAGGGAGTGTAGAGCATTTACTCAATTTCATTGAATGCGGCACACATTCAAATACCAACTATACTGGGGTGAATAAACTGAAATTAAGTCATAAAGTTTTACTGCTCATTAAGTACGAAACTGCGGATTGGAGTTGCTTGCTCTGCACAGTGACTTCACTCCCTTGGAAACAAAAAAATTATAATTGAGAAGTAATTTTTTTCCTGATATTTAAACCCGATTCTGCAAAGCCCTGATAGGATTGTATCTAGTAAGACAAAATTGGCAGAGAAAGCACAATACAATCACATCAGTACACTTTCTTTATTTTTATATCAGTTTTATTTTTGCTTCCATCCTGTCTCTCTCATTCTTCATCTGTCTAGTTGCAATAATAAGTATTGTTTATTGTGCTGCATTTAACTAAATAAAAATTATTTATTACTACAGAGTTGGTTTGTACTAGCAGACACAAAGAATTGCTGGATACCTATTCCCCTAGCAATAGAGAAAAGTAGAATCATTTATGGTTCTATACTATTTAGATACCAGGCAGTGGTGGGTTTCAAAAATTGTTCGAACCTACTCTGTGGGTGTGGCCTCCTTTGTGGGAGTGGCTTGCTGCCCATGTGACCGGATGGGAATGGCTTGCCATCCATGTGACCGGATATGAAGATGCCGATGACACTTGTCAGAACCACCTTAAATTACCTCACACATAGCACTGGCATGCATAAGAAAATGATGTAAACTTGTTTTTTAAAAGGCATCTTTGGTTTGCGTTAAAACAACTTCAACACACGCAATGTTCTGATTGCACCACAAATGCAGTAGTCATCCTTACCTTTCACAGAGGCACTGAGTTTTATAAACATGAGCATGATAGTGTAGAATAATCATATCCAAGGACCAGTGGTGGGTTTCAAAAAATTTTGGAAGCTCTTCTGTAGGTGTGGCCGGCTTTCCGGGTCCACTGGTGGAACCTCTTCTAACCGGTTCGGTAGATTTGATGAAGCGGTTCTACCGAATAGGTGCGAACTGGTAGGAACCCACCTCTGATACCAGGTGAAGAAAATGCTTACTCCCCACTCAAGAACAGCCACCTGTCTTCAAAAAAAAACCTCTTATCCAGGGATCCCAGAAACACGGAAGGGGGGTGATAGGATAAATATTGTAGGAAGGGAATCCCAGACCTGGGTTACCACTGTGATAGATAACTTCCTTCTTGCATGTAGTTTAACCATTTTTAGCATAAAGACAAAAGTAGGCCATAGGACAAAAAAGATAACTGTTAATTTAACGAGTAGATTATATATTGTATACTGTTTTGTCAATTCTCATTTCCACATAATAAGTGGCACAGAAGCACATTTTTCTACTCAGTGATTTTGACAAACATCCTTTCTTCACAACGGACTACATGCTATTGACTACCTTTCTAGTCACATAATATATTACATATCTTAAGATTTCTCCATTCATATCCCCATTTTTAGTAAACATTCTACCTAGGGTTACAAATTCACCTTCTTGTTTTTTTGTCAAGGCATATACCGTTGCATCAGATCAAGGAACCAACGACTCTATGGGCGAGGTAAGGCACTTTACATGCTAGTATTGTGAGCAAATAAAGAATCTCAAAAACTGAAAGAGGAATTTCCAACTCTCATTTATTGCTAAATTCATTAAGGCAGAATCTCTTGGAACATTTTGAATTGTTTTTTTTTTTTTCAGATTTGCTGAGAACCCACTTTACAACATTGAATGCAAATACCAATTGTCATGAGAAACGTAGTCTTGTGATCATGGTATTGGATCTGGGTACTTGAGAGACCGCCTGCTGCCAATTACCTCTACTAGACCAATAAGATCCCACAGACTAGGCCTCCTCCGAATTCCATCAGTCGCCCAGTGTCGACTGGCGACTACCCGGAGGAGGGCCTTCTCTGTGGCTGCTCCGACCCTGTGGAACGAACTCCCCGTGGAGATTCGTACCCTCACCTCCCTCCAGGCCTTCCGCATAGCCCTTAAAACCTGGCTGTCCCGACAAGCCTGGGGTTAAAGACTTGCAGCCCCACTCCGAATGGTATGATTGTTGTGTTTTTTAGCTGTGTATGATTTTTTATGTTCTGTATTTTGTTTGTTTTTTCTTCCTTCCCTTGAATTGTGAGCCGCCCTGAGTCCCCTCAGGGAAAAGGGCGGCATACAAATAAAGTAATCTAATCTAATCTAATCTAATTAAACTATCCCAGCTAAAGAATTTCTGCAGTCACCTGGAAACATAACATCAGAGGACTGAAAATCTTTAGCCAATAGGATGGTATCTCCAAAATCTAAGATCTTATGGGCATTGGTATCTTGACAGACCCTGCCATGAACGCGATAGGTGTGTCAGAGGTGAATTATACCCCTGAGTCCAAAGACTGAACATTTCATCAGCTGAGAACTCTGAATAGAACAGAACAGGAGCTGAGGGACTTGGAGTAGGAACAGGACAGAGCAGACATAAAGGAAAAAAAATGCAGAAACTGAAAGATCAGGTCCTGAGGGAAACGTTGCTGATGCTAAGTTACTCTTAGCATCAGGAGACCAGTGGAAAGCAATGTGATCAGAATACAAATGCTCTCACCAAAGAACTATACAATAAACACGGGGCAGGGAAAAGAATCTTTGTAAATTTGTTTCTCATGAGAAAGTGTTCTGGTCTACCAAGTGTTTGGCATGGGTTCTATATTTGTGTCAAATGGGAAGAGGAATAAGAATGTAAAGGACATAATTTTTGTAGGACATTCCAAAAAGAACGAGGCAGAGGAAACCAGCTTGTAGAACCAGATATAGTTAAGAAAATTAATTGCCTCTTTAACAATTACAGAATGTTTCTGTTTTAAGTAATAGATAAAAAGCTATAATATTCTGGTTGCCGCACAGTCAGGTAGATGTTTAGACTGGATTTTTTAGCCACCTGTCAAGTTCTTTCCAAGGACTTGGGATAGGAAAATACTGTTGCTTGATGGTATGAAAAGTATTGTCGCAAAGATGTAAACTGTTCCATGCAAAGCTGCCTTTTGCAATTGACTTTTGTAATTTTATCAATGCCAATGGTCTTCAAGTGGCACTCCAGATGTTTGGGGATTGCACCCAAAGTGCCTATTGCTACTAGTACTAATAGCAGTACTGCAGCAACTAAACCAAATTGTGCAAAAAATAAAATTCCGTGGAGGACAGATTATTGTTGTGGCCCAGCAGGAGCCGTTGGAGCTGCCACCAGACTCCGACAGCGAGGGGCCCTATGAGTCGGTTTTGGAGGATGTGGAGGACCCTGGACAGGGTTCCAACTCCAAGCAGGACGCAGAGAGGCTGGTTGGCCACCAGGAGGCGCCTGAGCCTTGGACCAGTGGGGAGGAGACAAGGGAGTGTGATCGGGACGTCAGCAGTGAGTTGTTCCTGGATGCTCGGCACCGGAGAGCTAATAGGCATAAGGAACAATTACGCAGTTACAGGAGGTAATTGCACTCAGCTGGTGGTAATTAGACTCCTCTCCAGACTATAAAAGGGATGCTTGTGTACACGCCCCTCTTGCAGAAGTCAACACACGGACTAAAAGTTGGAAAACTTTTGTAACTAGCTTGGCAGGCTAGATTTCTGCCAAGGCTTGTCTGAGTTGCTGCCAAGGTCCTTATCTGTTTGTTATGCTTGGCTTTCAGCCACCGAGGTTTTGGTTTCTTGCTAATAAAGTACTGTGACATTCCAGTTAAGCTTGTCTCAGCATTCGTTACTGGACGGAGGAGGGGGTCAGAACAGATTATTATAGATCTTATTTTTAAAACAAAATTGCCAGTATAATAATCCAGCATGACAGTATTGCATTTGATCATTATTCATCCCAACAGGTTTATCAAAATATAATTTCAGATGGAACTCAAAATCAATCTAACCTGATAACATCAGTCTTGGATCTTCGGTGTTGCTGCTCCCGTTCTGGTACCACGTGCCACGTGAAAACCAGTCTCCAGTCAAACCCACCAATCTGTGGCTCTCCAGCATTTCCCAAGAATTCAAAGGTGTTCCAGTCAATTACATCAATCACAGGACAGACGACAGCTGATGGTTCTTCTTTAATTCTATGCATGTTTACAAAGAAATGTTGTTTGTATCCTGATGGTAGAAACTAAACATTGAATAGATGTAGAAGACCACACAAATATCCTTTTTCTAGAGTAGTTTTCAGTTTTCCAGACTTTTACAGACATTTTACAATATTTTCCAAACAATTAAAGAAGTACCTAACCAATTTCTATCTTCAAAGTAACTAGTATAAAGATGTTTATGTCTAAAAGGTGCATTTGGACTGCATTCCCAAAATTTCCACCCAGTATAGTTTCAAACAAATTTGAACAGTGGTGGGTTTCAAAAAATTTTGGAAGCTCTTCTGTAGGTGTGGCCTGCTTTCCGGGTCCACTGGTGGAACCTCTTCTAACCGGTTCGGTAGATTTGACGAACCGGTTCTACCGAATATGTGCGAACTGGTAGGAACCCACCTCTGGATTTGAAGTACTCCAGGTTGGGAAAGACTAACATACAATTAGAAAGGTTAATGCTTTGTATATTTTATTTTTATGTATCATATGCATTTTCTGCATATGCATTTTCTGGCCCTACTTTTTGACAGTGTTTCGGAAGGCTCTAAATACTTAGCAGTTAGACTTATATATACCGCTTCATAGGGCTCTCAGCCCTCTCTAAGCAGTTTACAGAGTCAGCATATCGCCCCCAACAACAATCCGGGTCCTCATTTTACCCACCTCGGAAGGATGGAAGGCTGAGTCAACCCTGAGCCGGTGAGATTTGAACAGCCGAACTGCAGAACTGCAGTCAGCTGAAGTAGCCTGCAGTGCTGCGTTTAACCACTGCGCCACCTCGGCTCAGTGCCATCGGGCTTGAGGAACCCAGAGTGCAAGGGAGCCCATCAATGACTTTTTTAATCGTGTGCTGCAACCAGGGGGATGCGTGATTGATTATTTTTTTAATTCTTATTTTTTCTATTGTGTTTTTATTGATTGTAAGCTGGCTAGAGTCGCTGTGAGTGAAAACTAAAGGAAGGGATGAAAATATGTTTACCTTTATACCTTCACATGCAATGATATTAATAAATGTGAAGGATCACTAAATATTACCTTCCATATTATACTGAGTTTCAGTGCTGTTGCAAGAGGCAAACAAGCAGACATGTGCATATCTTCTTTTAGTCAAGATTCAATGAACCTGTCCTTTTGTTTGCTGATATCATCAGGTCAAAAACTTTCAACTATCTCCTCTCTAAACTCTTCTACTTTACAGCTTACCCAAGGCATCTTGCTACATAATCTGAGAAACTGATTCTATTCTAATTTAATACAATGATGTATGTGTAACAGGGGTGGGTTTCTCGCCCTGTTCCAACCGGTTCGGTTGGAACGGGGCCGGCGGCGTCCTCGTGCACGCGCGCAGTGCACGCATGCGTACTAGCGTCTGTGCGATGCTCCAGCTGCTCCTGGAGGACCGCGCAGGCACTGTATGCGTCCTGCGCATGCGTGGAAGCGCAGAACTTGTCAAAACCGGGTAAGAAACGCGGGCGGGCGGGTGGACCCTTCTGCGTTCCCGGAAGTTACTTACTTCCGGGTTCGCCGACCAACCGGTTCGCGGGGACCGCCGCGAACCGCCTGAAACCCACCCCTGATGTGTAACTAATAAAATTCCAGCAATAAGTTTGCATAATTAACTGTTAAATGGTTTAAACAAAGGACACAAACCATCATGTATGAAATGTCTACAGGGAAGCAACAAGCAGAAAACTTGTAACAAAACTTGTTCTGTAAAAGGAAGACAACATAATATACTACTGCTGGTGATCTAAGGAACTTTTTTAGATTTATTCAACCAATCATACCTATTTTCCTCCTTCTGAATCCTATACAGAGTAGCTAATGTAGCAAAGAGAACAACTTATTAATATTTTAAATTTAGAGGCAAAAATAATGTGGAATTTTATTTCTCACTGACTGTTGTCTCTCTTCGTCAGAATAATCAAGATAAATTTTTTTTTAATGAAATTTCTTAGCGTCAACCAACATCCACAGCTTTCATTTGGAAGATAAAACCTTTATGGATTACGGCAATTTGCTTTGTAGTAAATGAATTAATTAATAACTTACAGAAGCAAATAAAAACGAAAGTGGGAGGAAATGCATTATTCAGCTTTTTTTTTCCACTATGCATTCATTATGATATTGATAATCATCTTCCAGGAAAGAAGAAAGAGATAAAAGTTTGGAATAGATAAAACGAAGCCAAGCTGAAGAATAATAAGAATAACGTTCATCAATCCTAGCATTCACAAGCATAAAGAGACTCATGTTACTCACTCTCCAGTCCATGCAACTTCAAGAGTTCAGTGGCCACTCCTTCTGACGGTGCCTGTCAGTGAAATGGCCATGCTCCCACCAAGCCGCAGGCTAAATGCCAAACAACCACAGATAAAAGATGAAGGACACAAAAGAGGGAAAAGAAGATGGAGTCAGGGATGGTGAAGGAAAGAAGACCAAGAGAACTTGTATTTGATTAAAATTATTCAAGCAGTTATACTGGATTAAAATGATGCAACTAGAATGCAAAAATCTGGAGCAGAATCTATGTAAGGACATATTGGTTATATTTTTATTTTCTCTTAAACGGAAAGCAGCAAGCACAATTATTTCTAACATCAAGGTCAAGTTGTATATCAAGGAATCATTTGCTTCTTGATCATGTTATTTTATACAAAGTCAACATTATTGCACAAACTCCTTCCAGCTCTTCGTTTCTAATCCCAGCACATGTTGTACATTTTGTACATTAAAACAATAAATCAATAAATCCTGCCATTCTTAATCCCTCCTCAAGCTTGCAGTCAATTCATTTAAGTGAAGTCTGCATTGAAGGAGCAACACCAAAAAACAGGTGTTTGGGCCAAAAAGATACTTGCATGGCACAAATCACCGTGTAGCATTATAGACACTATGAAATTGGCGTGCCAGGACTCTGTAGCCCACAAAATATCCAGCTATGATATGACATCTACTCTTCATCTTATACTCTTAGAGTTGCACAATGCAGGAGCCCTATTCAAGGCCTTTCTCGCATTCTGAAACATCACATCTCAGGAACATGGTTATGGCAAGAACAAATGAAGTCTTCAGAAAGTTGTTACTTCAACTATCTGGATGCCCTAGAAACACAGTCTTCCAGGATTTCATGTTTCTTATCAAGAAAAGCAAGCGCTTAACACCACCAGTCTAAGAGAACTACTGCTTCAACGTGGCACGACAAAACCGCGGTCCACTAAAGCGTGCCCGATTAAAGCGCGTACCTGACGTCATCAGCAGCGCGACAAATACGACCGCGGAGAAAAAAGGGCGCTTTAAAAGGCGCTTTTAAAGCAAGCCGATTCACGTAAAGGTGAGGGTTAGGTTTAGGTTTAGGTTAAGGGTTAGGGTTAGGTTTAGGGTTACATTAAGCGTTAGGGTTAGGGTTAGGTTAAGGGTTAGCGTTAGGTTTAGCGTTAGGTTAAGGGTTAGGTTTAGGGTTAGGTTTAGCGTTAGGTTAAGGGTTAGGGTTAGGGTTAGGGTTAGGTTTGGGGGGGTTAAGGTAAGGTTTTCGCGTTAATTTTAACTTTACCGCTCACAGCGTGATGTTTTCGTCTCGCTGTGATGACGTTAGGTACGTGCTTTCGTCGAGCGCGCTTTAGTCTACCACGGTTTTGTGGTGGAACCCTGCTTCAAGACCACTGTAGTGATTTCTCATGGGCAGTTTATAGGATATTAGAAGGCACAGATTTGGGGAAAGTACCTAAGTGGTAATTTGGATTCCAAGCACACAGGAAACTGTTGTGGCCCGGCAAGAGCCGTTGGAGCTGCCGCCAGACTCGGCCCTGGAGGAGGTGGAGGACTCGGGATAGGGTGCTGACTCCGAGCAGGGCGAGGAGAGACTGGTTGGCTACCAGGTGGCGCCGGAGCCTTGGATCAGAAGGGCTTCTCGGCGGCAAGAACAACTGCATAATTATACGAGATGGTTACGCTCAGCTGATGCTTATTAAGATCCTCTCCTGATTATAAAAGAGACTGCTTGTGCCACGCCCTTTTGCAGAAGTCAGCGTTCACGATTGGGAGAAGCCAACTTGGAGAATCGGTTTGCTGTGGGAGCTTGTTTGCATTGCCTAGTTTTGTAGGACTTGCTGCCAGAGTGCTTATCTCTTTGTTTATTTTGGGCTTGCAGCCAACGAGAGTCTGGACTGATTAAAAGTATTCTTATTTACGTTTGTTTTTGGCTTTCGTTCCTGGTCGGCGACGGGGGGGTCAGAACAGGAAGCTGTCAATTATGACTCATTGCTTCATGTTTGAACTTATAAGGGACCCAATAAAGGTGCAGGTAGTCCTTGAAGTTACAACCAGCGGTTAAGTGCAGTCATAAAAAGACCTCTGCAGTTGTTAAGTGAACTAATGGATCACTATAGTTTTGCCAAAACCTGCAAGTAAATGCCTGTTCTCGGGACAACTGTCGTAAAACAGTCACATGACCATGGCGTCGGGCCTGCATTTATATTCCTTTTAGAATTTTGGCCTGCCACACTTTCTCTTATTTCATTATGCTGTTTCTTTAAGTATAGTCAATGGGAGGGGGGATTAGAAGGAGTAGGATTTTGGAATGTATTGTTTATCATTCTTTGCTAGAAGCCAAGGTCATCCTTTGTTCTCCACACCAGTACACCTGACCGGAAGAAGCTGGGCATGGACGCCAACGTGGAAGAAGGAGATTGGAACCATGTGATGGACTGTGGGTGTGGGAGACAAGATCATGAACTTTTAACTGGGTGGGATTCTGAGGTAACGTCCAGAGTTGGGATCCCCACAGCTATGTGCCAACATGCCTGCTTTATTAAATTGGAACTTTAATCATAGTTTTGCGTTCGATTCTGATTTGATTCTACATGGTATTTGGAACGCTGACACATGGGACTCTACAAACTAATGTAAATGTGGGCTGGCTGCTGAGTATCTGAAGTGGCCTATGTTTACAGGCATTTGCACCATTCAGTGATCCCATGATTGCGAGTTAGAATGGCTTTTGTTAAGACACCAGCATTTACTTCCAATTTACAGCAAAGATGCCCATTATGGACAATGGGTTCACTTAACAACCAAGATATTTACTTAATAATCGCACCATTTGCTTAGCAACTACCGAAGTCATAACCTCAGGTGTGGTCATGTGATGGCCCACAATGGCCACTCCAACTTACAAATGTAATTTTGGGCTCAATTATGATTCTAAATCTAGGATTATCTATACAGATTGATGCAATAATTTATTGGTTGTAGGAAATGGATATTATTATTATAGTTTAACAATTTATTATTTAACGCAAATATATGGAAGCTGTAGTTCTAAAAATCATAACTGGTAATATATGAATTATTGCTGTTGGTAGCGGAGTATGAAGAACCGCACCTTCAACCTATATCTTACCCTATACTGCCATCTTGTGGAATATTCACAGTATTAAGAATAAGTATTATATTTTTGGTTACTTCAAAAAGGTTTCAAAATGTCATAAAATAAACCTCTACTGTACTGCTGTTCACTGTGGTTCGAACAGGTAAGTTAAATAATTAAATAAAAGTGAAGTATAAGTTAATAGATTTCCTTTAAAATATTCATTTACATATTATAATATTTAACAGAGTAAATAATGCTCAAATAACCATTAAACCAAAATTATGTCATTTGTAATAGCTTACATCATTTATAATGATGCCATTAAACACATTATGCAAACCGACACAAATGACATAAATATAACTTAGCATACTATTATGTGCTTTATCTGGGAAACTTTAAATGTAATAACATCTCTGTAATTATTAAAAATATTTGGATACAAATGTTGTCTGTTTTGTTCTGGTTTGCTAAATTGGGAGATATTAAATCAGGAGCTTACAATATGAACTATATGTGTGATTATATAGTATTTAGAAATTCACTCAAATATTCTACCTGCCTTCTTTTTGAAAATTTCCATTTTTATCACCACATACTAGTAAATCCACAAACTCTTTTACTTTTTTCCTTTTGGATCACTGAAAAGCATCTCTACAATCATGCTGTGACAATATGGGGGAAACCCTGCATATGTTATAAGTATATTTTAATTACAGTACTTTTATTAAGTATAAATTGTTTCAGTAATTATTATCACATATCACATAATGCTTTTATTGTCCTTCTCTCCTAAATCCTTTCTCCCGTGATTACTGCTCTCACCCTGTCACATAATGCACTGTTACATAATGCAAACCTCCTTCCCTTCCTCAATACCAGTAATTGAAAATACACATCACATAAAAATGTGTAATCCTACAGCTACTCACTAAAATCATTATAACAGAGCAAACCAGGCTATAGCTCTTTAATTTACACCGTCATAATGATTTCAGTATTGATTACACCTGAAATATAATATTCCAATGTCATTTATTTATGTGATAAATTCAGATTCATTTACTATTTTGAGTCTTTATTTTGGTGCCCATCATATTTTTCTTCACCGTGTATTTATTATTTCCATGTAAGTAACTTAAAACCTAGTATCATTTGTTATAAGAAAGACGAATGAAAATAAACATCAAGATCCTTGCACTCTTAACAATATATTCTACATTTCAGAAATAATGAAGAGAACTGTAGGTTCTACCACAAAATCGCGGTCGACGAAAGCACGTATGTGACGTCATCACAGCGCGACGAAAAAGATCGAAAAAGATCAAAAAATGTAAAAATAAAGCTAAAACCTTCCCCTAACCCCCCCAAACCTAACCCTAAACCTAACCCTAAACCTAACCCTTAACCTAATCCTAAACCTAACCCTAAACCTAACCCTTAACGTAACGAAAAACCTAACGCTAACCCTTAACCTAACGCTAAACGTAACGCTAACGCTCTAACCCTAACCCTAACCCTTAACCTAACCCTAACCCTAACCCTTAACCTAACCCTTACCTTTATGTGAATCGGCTTGCTGTAATTTAATTTTTATTTCAATTTTTCGATCTTTTTTGTCGCGTTGTGATGACGTCACATACGCGATTTCGTCGACCGCGTTTTTGTGGAACGCGCTTTTGATGGGTCACGGAACTGTAAAATAGAAGGCATTCCCTTAGCTGTAAAAAAAAAAGCAACACAAATTATCAAATGCTTCTAATTTTGGAATATGACATTTATTTACCTTTCTAATAATGGTTCAAGCCACTCTTCATGACATTCACAATGGCAATCGAGAAATGTAAGGACATCTCCTCTTGCTACGGAAGCTCCCAGAAGCCTTGCTCGAACTAGCCCTTCTCTTTTATTTGCTCTGATAAGCCGTACCTTGAGCAAATCCGCCAGATAGTTTTCCAAAGCTTCCTTTAAATGTTCTATTGCAAAGAAGACAGAAGTGTTAACTGTTAAATCTAAGGAACATATAGTAAATGGGCCACGAGCATGCCTTTTTTTTTTACATTTATTTGCAACTGAGCAGAGAGAGAGATAGGCAAACAGCTTCGGACAGGAATTCAACTGAAAAGTTTAGTTAGTTTAGTTTAGTTTATTTGGTCTTGTATGCCGCCCACTCCCGAAGGACTCCGGGCAGCTTACAATAAACAAGGGAAGGGGATAAATAGACAAAGACAACACTTTAAAAAACGCAACATTCACCGTTTCCGTGGGGCTGGATGTTTCACAAGCCCCCCGGCCTGCTGGAGCAGCCAGGACTTGGTGGCTTTGCGGAAGGCCGGGAGGGTAGTAAGGTTCCGGATCTCCATGGGGAGGTCGTTCCAAAGGGCCGGAGCTGCAACAGAAAAGGCTCTCCCCCGGGGAGTCACCAGCCGACATTGGCTGGCAGATGGAATCCGGAGGAGACCTAACCCGTGAGATCTAATCGGTCTATGGGAGGTAATCGGCAGGAGGCGGTCTCTCAGGTACCCAGGTCCGATGCCATGTAGCAATAGCAATAGCAATAGCAGTTAGACTTATATACCGCTTCATAGGGCTTTCAGCCCTCTCTAAGCGGTTTACAGAGTCAGCATATCGCCCCCAACAACAATCCGGGTCCTCATTTTACCCACCTCGGAAGGATGGAAGGCTGAGTCAACCCTGAGCCGGTGAGATTGAACAGCCGAACTGCAGAACTGCAGTCAGCTGAATGTAGGGCTTTATAGGTGACGACCAGCACCTTGAAGCGGGTCCGGAGACTAATGGGTAGCCAGTGCAGCTCGTGGAGGATAGGTGTGACTTGCCTTGCATGTTCACATACAATGCAAGATTCAAAACATGGTGTCCTTGTTTTGAAGCCCTCAGAATGAGTTTTTCTCACCTGTTCTGAGTCTCAAAGAAAATTTTCATGTTCTAAAGCATTTTGATATCGGAACTTACTTTATAATTGTCAAAATAACCAGATCATTCAGTGTCTTTTGGCTGTGATTGGCGTGTTCTTTATGATATCCATTTCCATCATTATCAACCACCAATTTAAGATATGATGAGGGAAGTAATATAAGAAACCAAGTGTCACACAAACTTTGAGGAAACTTAGCTCTCTCTCAACCAACTTATAGACATTTTCACTTGCATTCTCTGCATATCAGATTTCTGAAAAGTACTATTCTGAAATCTAGCAAATTACTTTCAGATATCCATCAGTATAGTACTTCCTTCTTTTTAATAATTAAATAGCAATAGCAGTTAGACTTATATACCGCTTCATAGGGCTTTCAGCCCTCTCTAAGCAGTTTACAGAGTCAGCATATCGCCCCCACAATCTGGGTCCTCATTTTTACCCACCTCGGAAGGATGGAAGGCTGAGTCAACCTTGAGCCGCTGAGATTTGAACCGCCGAACTGCAGATAGCAGTCAGCTGAAGTGGCCTGCAGTACTGCACTCTACCTACTGCGCCACCTCGGCTCTTTATAAATAGTTTTATAAATGGATTTTCCAACAGACATTCACCAAAAATGAACAATTTACCACATGTAAAAACAAAGAGTTACACAAGTAAACTCATATAAAGACCCAGTTCGGTGTAGTGGTTAAAGTACCAGATGAGAGACGGAAAGTTCTAGTCCTGGCCTCGGCATAAAACCAAGTTGGGCCAGACACACCCTCTCACCCCAGGAAGCAGGGAATTGCAAACCACTTCTTAAAATCTGCAGGAACTTGTCCCAGCAATCATCAAGTCAAAAATGTACTTGAAGACACCAAAACAAACCATGCACACATAAATATGTTTTAAAAATCGTAATTTCAACTATATCCCAAATTCACCTGATTTTCTAAGACTTTAAAAGTGGAAAGTAAGCTTTCAATATTGACCAAACCAGTCCATGATTTTCCCCCCCAAATAATGTGACATTTCTGATTAAGAGTATACAATTGGATTTCAGAGATGTGTGCTTTAGGATTTTTTGAGTGTAATATTTATTACTTGCAAATTCCCAGTGCTGCAACATTCTTCAAACCTGGTATTCAGATAACTGTTCACAAGGCTGATTGGTAAAACTGTTTAATTATTGCGTTGAGCACATATTTAACAAGGTATTATTTTAAACGGGTGGGAAATTAATATCATGGCATACGGTTGAACTAGTACATCATTGAACCTTAAAATAATTTGCAATAATACTCTGCAAGGCTACACTGAAGGTAAATCATTTACAATATATCTCAGTATAAATCCATTTTATATATAAGTGTTTAATTTTAACAATCTACTCTCAAAATGTTCCTGATTATTATAAAATTACACTAGATTATCTTAAATACGGGAATTATATTTATTTACAGCCAAATAGAGACTCAGACATTGCATTCCAGTTCTACAACAGAATAATATATGATTTATCTATATGAACATGCTCCATTATATTATTAGCAGTGTAACGTATACTGACAGGAAGAAAAGTGGTGTGGCTAATTTTAATTCCAATATATAACAATTAGCATACTTTAGGGAACTATATCTTGTTTCTTCAGACTAATACTCTTTATGATGATAAAGCTGCTGTTCGTTTTATCAGACAGATATTTTTAATTTAATGAGTTAACTAAATTGAGTGTATGCTGTTGAAGAAGTATAGAAAACTATTTTGGCTTTCTGTTCAGTTTACTTATTCTTATTTTTAATAATATATTGTACAATAAAAATGTTTTTCCTGCTAAAGCTAGTGCTGTTAGTTTTTTTTTCTTTCATTGGAAATCCTATGCCCTCAAAGAGTCTGTATAAAATACCTGTTGAGCTTACCTTTATCACTATAATCATCTACAAGGATAATTTCTTCCAGAAGAATATCGGGAGATGTCTCAAGAACACTATGAACTGTTCTCAGAAGTGTTGACCAGGCTTCATTATAAAAAGCTATTATAACCGAAGTCTTTGGCAAGTTGTAATAATTATATTTTTTCTCTTTACACCTGCAAGAAAAGCACATTGTATTACACTAATTTAAAATCAGGAAATTGATCGGCAATTAATACAGCTCTGAAGCATACATGCCCCCAAAAAATGTACTGCGTGTAGAATAATAGCAATAGCAATAGCAATAGCAGTAGACTTAAATACTGCTTCATAGGCCTTTCAGGCCTCTCTAAGCGGTTTACAGAGAGTCAGCATATTGCCCCCAACAATCTGGGTCCTCATTTTACCCACCTCGGAAGGATGGAAGGCTGAGTCAACCCTGAGCCGGTGAGATTTGAACCGCTGACCTGCTGATCTAGCAGTAGCCTGCAGTGCTGCTTTTAACCACTGCGCCACCTTGGCTCTAGAAGTTGGTTCACTAATTAAAATTTCATTTTATATATACATTTAGCTATATGGAAACAAATATCAACTCCTTAAAGAGTACAGTACTTGTGCACCCTACTACGGGTGATGTGTGTTTTCTGCAATTTTAGTTCTTCTATCAGAGGCTCGGGAGTTTGAGGGTTCTGAATAGTATCTTAGCTGTTACTAACATTGCACTTTTGTGAACACAAACCTGGGATCTATTGGAACTATTCTCCTAGGTGCAGGGGTGGGTTTCAACCGGTTCGCCGCGGTCCCTGCGAACCGGTTGGTCGCCGAACCCGGAAGTAAGTAACTTCCGGGAATGGCGAAGGGCGCGCCCGCCCGCCCGTGGTCCTTACCCGGTTTTGACGAGTTCTGCGCTTCCACGCATGCGCAGGACGCATACAGCGCCTGCGCGATCGTCCAGGAGCAGCTGGAGCATCGCGCAGACGCTAGTACGCATGCGTGCACCGCGCGCGTGCACGAGGACGCCGCCGGCCCCGTTCCAACCGAACCGGTTGGAACGGGGCGAGAAACCCACCCCTGCCTAGGTGACTATTAAAGTTCAATTAGCTGGACTGGAAACTATCTAATGTAGTGTCAGAATCAAGATACCGCTGTAAAATCAAAAGGCATAAAAGGCAAAAGTCATTGAGGCTGCTACCTAAAAGTCTTGTTTGGTGTTCATTTTGTGCATATATTCCTATAAGAACCCCATCAAAACCTAACATGTTAGAAACAAGTCCTACTTTTCCCACCAAAATGTTCCTGATTATTATAAAATTACACTAGATTGTCTTAAATACAGGAATTATACATATTTACAGCCAAATAGAGACTCAGACATTGCATTCCAGTTCTACAACAGAATAATATTGGATTTATCTATATGAATGTGCTCCACTATATTATTAGCAGTGTACTGGAAGAAAAGTGGTGTGGCTAATTAGTTTTCCATAAGCAATCTTAAATCCTGCTATTAAAAAGTTTTGAAAAGAAGAAACAGAGTCAAATATGACAAATTATTGCCAGTGTTTCTATGTATGATGTAGGATTATTTTTTTTGAAACTCTTGACACTGCAAAACTGAAAAAGCAATTAGCAGTACTGGATGTGGAAACAGCTCATTCAGATTTCATCTGTTTAGCTGATACACTTTAAATGTCCAACTGGAAAGCCCTATCAAAAATCAAAACAAAAGCTGGATGAAATCAGTCAAGAATGAAAACATGATTCTAAGCACATTTATCAAACAGTCTCCGATGTTCATTAACATGTTACTGTTTTGTATAAACTTAAGACTACAATCTAAGAACTATTTCAATGGAATTGAAATAGTTCTTAGATTGTAGTCTTAAGTTTACATAGGTTTAGAAACATTTAAAATGTACTAGGTACTTCTACATCTTTAGACTTTAAACATCAGGAAAATATTCTTTCCTAAAAATGAGTAAAGATGGAACTTCTAGAGATGAAGATTCTCAACATTCCCAAAAGGTTAGACATTGACAGAAAACTGGAAAACAAAATGAATGTAAAGATGACACCCCTTTGGAGAATAGAAAACTCTTCCCTAAATTCTGCATTATTTACTAAGAGTTATTATGGTTTACCTAGTTTGGCCCAGTCTTTTGTATGAATGTAATAGCATGCAAAAAATTATACAAATTAAAATTGGCTGAATTTTAGTTCATGGCCTTGAGAATGTATATCTCATGTTTTTTATATTACATATCTGAATGTAGGAAGCGACAGGTCAATGGTTTCGAAAGACTTTTTAGTAAAAAGGTGGGGTTTTTTTAAAAAAAATAAACTTTTTATAAATCAAAGCAATTGCGGGAAGCGAGGAATCATGGAATATAGAATGATCAAAAAGGAATAGGCATATTTGGTTACATACACACACACACACACACACACACACACACATATATATACACACATATATACATATACATACATACATACATACATATATATATATACACATACATACACATACATATATATACAAATATACATATATACATATATACATTATACATACATATACATTTACATATACGTATATGTATAAATATATATACGTATACATTTTTGAACAGCACAGGTTCGAATCCCAGTTAGGGTACGGCTAACTGATGAGAGCTAAATTATAGAAAGTAACTTTGACAATCCTGTCTGGATTTCATTTTCTTCACATGATAGTCTAGCTAGCCTACCATGTGGATGGTTGTAAATATGTTGAGTACAAGTAGTCCCCAATTAAGAGACTATTTGAAATTACGGAACTGAAAAAAAAAGTGGTTTTTAACTGTTTTTCACACTTATCAACCATTGTAGCATTCCCCATAGTCACATCATCAACGTTAAAATGCTTGGCAACTGACTCATGTTTATGACGTTTGCAGAGTCCTGGGGTCATGTGATCCCCTTTGCAACCTTCTGACAAGCAAAAGTCAACGGGGAAGGCAGATTCATTTAACAACCGTGTTACTAACAACTGCAGCGATTCACTTAACAACGGTGGCAAGAAAGGTCATAAAATGAGGCAAAACTCACTTAACTACCTTGCTTACCAATCAAAATTTTGTGCTTAATTGTGGTCGTAAGAGGAGGACTACCTGTACAGCTAACTCAGCTCATTTCTAATTTAAATTTAGGATTAGCATATTACATGGACGCTCTCTCTCTCTCTCTATCTATCTATATATATGCAACATAATGCAACATAAATCTATAGATAGATAGATAGATAGATAGATAGATAGATAGATAGATAGATAGATAGATAGACAGACAGACAGACAGACAGACAGACAGACAGACAGACAGATTTATGTTGCATTTGTGCTGATGATAGATAGATAGATAGATAGATAGATAGATAGATAGATAGATAGATAGACAGACAGACAGACAGACAGACAGACAGACAGATTTATGTTGCATTTGTGCTGATGATAGATAGATAGATAGATAGATAGATAGATAGATAGATAGATAGATAGATAGATAGATAGATAGATAGATGGAGACTAGTATAGATCTATTTCAAGCTATTTAGCTCTCATCAGCTAGCCATACCCTTACTGGGATTTGAGCCTGTGCTGTTCAAATATGTATATGTATATATATTTATACATATACGTATACGTATATGTAAATGTATGTATGTGTGCATGTGTATGTGTATGTGTATGTGTATGTATATGTATATGTATATGTATATGTGTGTGTTTATATATGTATATATTTGTGTATATATATATGTATGTATGTATATGTATATATGTGTGTATATATATATGTATATATTTGTGAATATATATATATATATATATATATATATGTATATATGTGTGTGTATGTATATGTGTATGTATGTGTATGTATATATGTATATATGTAAATGTGTGTATATATATATATATGTATATATATATGTATGTATGTGTGTATGTGTGTATGTATGTATGTATGTATGTATGTATGTATGTATGTATGTATGTATCAGGGCTGGGTTTCCACCGGTTCACACCGGTCCCTGCGATCCGGTTGGTCGCCGAACCCAGAAGTAAGTAACTTCCGGGAACGGCGAAGCCCCCCCCCCCCGCGCCCGCGCGCGCCCGCACACCCGCGCCCGCTCCTTACCCAGTTTTTTTGAATTTCGCGCTTTCCACGCATGCGCAGAACGCCTGCACGATCCTCCAGGAGCAGCTGGAGCATCGCGCAGACGCTAGTACGCGCAGACGCTAGTGCGTGCGCGAGGACGCCGCGTGCATGCGCGAGGACGCCGCGTGCGTACGTGAGGACGCCACCGGCCTCGTTCCAACCGATTCGGTTGGAACGGGGCGAGAAACCCACCCCTGGTATGTATATATGTATATATGTATATATGTATATATGTATATATGTATATATGTATATATGTATATATGTATATATGTTGTATATGATGTATATGATGTATATGATGTATATATGTATATATGTATATATGATGTATATATGATGTATATATGATGTGTATATGTGTATATGTGTATATGTGTATATGTGTATATGTATATATGTATATATGTATATATGTATATATGTATATATGTATATATGTATATATGTATATATGTATATATGTATATATGTATATATGTATATATGTATATATGTATATATGTATATATGTATATATGTATATATGTATATATGTATATATGTATATATTTAAAGTCAGGTTCGAATCCCAGGTTCGAATCCCAGTAAGGGTATGGCTAGCTGATGAGAGCTAAATAGCTTGAAATAGATCTATACTAGTCTCCATTTATTTATTTATCAGCACAAACACAACACATATGTATGTATGTGTGTCTGTGTGTGTATGTATATGTATGTATGTATGTATGTATGTATGTATGTATGTATGTATGTATGTATGTATATAATTTTCTCTTAACATACAATAAGTGCTTAGTGAACAGATAGTCAGTTTGTTTATAGAACAATATTCAGCTCCGAGAGGGCGAGATCTACTTTGCAATTCTTGCTTTAACCTCGCGGGGCTGCATTTGAGGCTCCAATTCAGCACATTTGCAAAGGCGACCTACGGAGCCTCCTCTTAGAAGAGCCCCGGGAGACTCGGCGCCGCTCAAGGAAGTCCCACGACTCTCCTTCTGGGGCATGAAGTCGAGCGCTGTCCCGGTAAAGTGACACCGGCCCTCCCCTTTTGCGCCTCCTTCCCCCCCCTCCAGCGAACCCCTCCGGATCCCGCCGAGAGAAGCGCCCTCTGGCTCCCCTGCGGGCCTCGCTCTACTCACAGCGGGTTGCGTCGCTCGGGCAGGCGGCGGTGGAGGGAGATGCGGTCGCTGAGGAAGACGTTGATCTGGTGCAGCTGGATGCTCTCCTCCTGCCGCTCTTGCTCGGCCTTGCTCAGCTCCAGGCGCGCCGGCCGGCCCAGCTCGCCCACCTCGCTCTCCCTGCCCAGCGGCGGCTTCTCATAGACGGGTCTGCGCAACAGACGCTGGGCTGCTTCGGGCGCCAAGGAAGGAGGCGCCGCTCTCCCGGAGCTGCCCCGCGGCTCCCAGCGCCACAGCAACAGCAAGACCGCTACGCCGAGCGCCGAGCAGAGCGCCACCGCCAGCGACCACCCTCCTCGGCCGGCCCGGACTCGCCGGCTCCGCCGCATGCCAACTTGGCCAGGAGCTTCCCGGGTGCCCTTTTGGGTGCTGCCCGCAAAGAACACGGCCGTCCGGGGCAGGCGGAGGGCGGACCGAAGCAGCAATAAAAGTTAGGCGGAGAAGGACCGCCCAGCCCCGGCTGCCTTACCCGGACTGATCGCGGAAGCGACTGGTGGTGGCCTGCTCGCCTCCGGGTTCTTGGCTTACAACGTGGCGGGGCAGGGCAGGCATTAGAAGCCGTAAGCAACTCTACCCGGGTCCCCCCTCTCTCTCTCTCCCTTCTCCTGCCAGGGAGGGAACCGAGGGAGAAAAGGCAATCTTGCATTTTCCCTCTGAACTTCAAACTTGGGAAACTTCCCCTCCATTGATAAGAGTGGAAGATGGGTTGTGGCTGCATCGTTTGGAGGAGGAAAATCATTTTCAGGAGTGGGTCAATGTAGCATCCTCCTATAGTCAAATTGGGTGGGTGATTGGGTTTTTTATGGCCGATAAAAAGAGCTTCCCATGAAGAAGGAAGGGAAAGGAGAGGAGGGTGGAAGGGAGAGAAAGAGAAGGAGAGATAGTAGGAAGAGGAAGAGTGGAGGAGAGGTAAGGGAAGAAGAAAGAGGTGAGGAGAGGTGGGTGGAAGGGAGAAAGAGAAGGAGAGATAGTAGGAAAGGAAGAGAAAGAGTGGAGGAGAGGTAAGGGAAGAAGAAAGAGATAAGGAGAGGTGGGTGGAAGGGAGAGAAAGAGAAGGAGAGGAGGGTGGAAGGGAGAGAAAGAGAAGGAGAGATAGTAGGAAAGGAAGAGGAAGAGTGGAGGAGAGGCAAGGGAAGAAGAAAGAGGTAAGGAGAGATGGGTGGAAGGGAGAGAAAGAGAAGGAGAGATAGTAGGAAAGGAAGAGGAAGAGTGGAGGAGAGGTAAGGGAAGAAGAAAAAGGTAAGGAGAGGTGGGTGGAAGGGAGAGAAAGAGAAGGAGAGATAGTAGGAAAGGAAGAGTGGAGGAGAGGTAAGGGAAGAAGAAAGAGGTGAGAGGTGGGTGGAAGGGAGAGAAAGAAGGAGAGGAGGGTGGAAGGGAGAGAAAGAGAAGGAGAGATAGTAGGAAAGGAAGAGGAAGAGTGGAGGAGAGGTAAGGGAAGAAGAAAGAGGTAAGGAGAGGTGGGTGGAAGGGAGAGAAAGAGAAGGAGAGGAGGGTGGAAGGGAGAGAAAGAAGGAGAGATAGTAGGAAAGGAAGAGGAAGAGTGGAGGAGAGGCAAGGGAAGAAGAAAGAGGTAAGGAGAGGTGAGTGGAAGGGAGAGAAAGAGAAGGAGAGGGGGTGGAAGGGAGAGAAAGAGAAGGAGAGATAGTAGGAAGAGGAAGAGTGGAGGAGAGGTAAGGGAAGAAGAAAGAGGTAAGGAAAGGTGGGTGGAAGGAAGAGAAGGAGAGGAGGGCGGAAGGGAGAGAAAGAAGGAGAGAGGGCAGGAAAGGGAAGAGGAAGAGTGGAGGAGAGGCAAGGGAAGAAGAAAGAGGTAAGGAGAGGTGGGTGGAAGGAAGAGAAAGACAAGGAGAGGAGGGCGGAAGGGAGAGAAAGAAGGAGAGGGCAGGAAAGGGAAGAGGAAGAGTGGAGGAGAGGCAAGGGAAGAAGAAAGAGGTAAGGAGAGGTGGGTGGAAGGAAGAGAAGGAGAGGAGGGTGGAAGGGAAAGAAAGAGAAGAAGAGAGGGCAGGAAGGGGAAGAGAGGGTAAGAGTAGGGGAGAGGTAAGGGAAGAAAGAAGGGGAAGGAGAGGAGGAAGGAAGGAAGTAGAGAAGGAAGGGAGGGAGAAAAGAAAGGGAAAATAAGGTGGTGTTACCACAGGCGCTAGGGATGGTAAACAAATCAACCCAAACTGTATATCATAACCTTTTAAATGGAATAATAGAAGTATAAGAATGGCAAAGGAAAAGAATAAATATGTGAATGTATACCTATAATTGTATGTAAGAGAATAAATGACAGTAAGAATATGAAAAGCAATATAGGTAAACAATATTTTGGTATAAATAGCTAAATATAAATAAATATAGAATTGTATATAAAAATGGATAACGAATAAGGAGACCATGAATGCAAGATAGAAATGTATAGAAGGGAAAACACTAACTGTAAAGAAACTGATACGGAACTGCTGTAGGATATATGATGGAACTTCTTGTTCCTATGTTGTCTTAAGTCATGTGTTTGTTTTTGTTGATGTGTTTATGTGTTTAAAATAAAAAAAACTTTTTAAAAAAAAACAGCTTCCCATGATTTACCTCCCTTTCCTCTGTCCTAATGCAACTTTCCTGTCTCATGAATGCGTTCACACATTGTTTTTTTGTTGTTAGTAATTTACCTAATGTCTGAAAAGCACAAAAAATGATGAATCTTAAGTATTGCTTCCTGTATCATTTGTCTCAAACTGATGTACAAAATACAGGTACATACAGCAATACAGTTAGGGAGGTAGAAGCAACAGCAAAATCCAGAAAACACTATAATGAAGAAGAAAGTTTTTCACAGATATCTAAAAGATGTAACAGAGCAGGCCTTATGAATCATTCTTAAGTTGTGGTTTGAATACCTTTTAAGTCCTGATAGCAAGTTGATTCATTTCTTGCAACATACTGTAACCCAAACTTTACAAAACGATTCCCCTCAGTCTTATGTATATTCCCTATACTGTATTTTTATGCTGTTATAATTATAGTCACAATTCTGAATTCTAAGAAGATGCTATGAAAACATCCTACTTTGCTGCTTATATCTCATCGACTGTTAGTATCCCAGATTGAGGGACAAGAAGAAAAATTAAATTTAAAAAAACTTTTGTACTTTTTGAGGATTAGATAAAAGATAAGCTTCGTGAAAAATGGAATCGTGAATGTAAAAAGAACAAAAGTGCTTTAAAGACAATGAACAGAAATCCTTGCAAGTAAAAGAAAGGAGAAATCTATATAAAAGAATGAGAGGGGAAACCTTCAAAGAAACCACAAATCTTTTACATTTCCTTTTTCAAATTGAAACAATATTAAAACCCTTTTTATTTACAAATGTAGATCCCTGAAGAGCCTGAGCTAATTTTGCAATCTGCAAGAGTAAAATAGGAGTTTGTAGAAATTGAGCAGCACTGCATGTACAGATTTAAATGTACTTTCTTTTTGCACATTATACTGCTTAAATATATTCGCTTAATCCTGCAACAGTAGCAATATTTGATAGGGTGCAGAAAATAAATTTTACTGCATTGCAAATATTGCAAATTGACTGAATTAAATTTTCTAAGGAAACTTAATTAAGACTTATTTGAAGCAAGGATGAAACTTTTCCTTTAATCCAAAAAAATATATATACAAAGAAAGATGAACAGTTGTAAAAGGAAACAGAAAAAGCACTATGGAGTTACTAAAATGGAAAAGCAATGATTCAAGAGATTGACAATCTTCCAGGTGAGATCGTGCAAAATATCAAGCAACAATACTAAGCAATATTAAAGCTGTAAAAAGCGAAACAGGTTTTCATGAAGCAAATGTTGGGAGCTGAGGTGGTGCAGTGGTTAGAGTGCAGTACTGCAGGCTACTTCAGCTGACTGCAGTTCTGCAGTTTGGCTGTTCAAATCTCACCGGCTCAGGGTTGACTCAGCCTTCCATCCTTCCAAGGTGGGTAAAATGAGGACCCGGATTGTTGTTGGGGGCAATATGCTGACTCTGTAAACCGCTTAGAGAGGGCTGAAAGCCCTATGAAGCGGTATATAAGTCGAATTGCTATGTTAACAGCAAATACTTGTAAAACAGAAAGCTTTAGAGAAAGTGTTACGTTACCCCCTTTAATCGAATAGACAACTGCATTAACTATGAAAATTTGCCTTTATTATTAAGCCAGTTGGAATAAAAATACGATTACCTTCGTTTATCATCTATTTGGCAGCCTAAAATTCTTATTCATAAGATCAGAGACACCTATCCTGAGGTCTTGTCTGCACAGCTGCTTTAAGATGCTTGTCTCTGCTGAATCTGGCTAGAAATAAAACTAGTTAAAAAGATTGTCGAGATGTAAAACCAATTCTTTCCTGACATTTGGTAATTATTCTGGCCAAAAATACTGTGGAGGTAAGATGCCCCTAACACCCCTTGGTGTGTGTGTGTCTTAGCATGCAGGTGGCATGTAGAGCCCAGCATGCACACCTACTGGCCAGGTGATTTTCAGGTTTTTGCTCCCAAAAGGCTACAGGGAGATCGTCTAGGCCAAAAATGAGGCGTGGAGGAGTTGTGTGCGTGGAGGCGGGGGAACGCACAATACTATAAATATCATTCATTCCTTTTCTGTCTAATACAGGATTAGGAAAAGTAAATATCCGGGCAGTGCTGGTTTATCAGCTAGTACCTTATATTTTCCCTGTTAAATATTATTTTTTTCCTTATCAGCCAGCCTTCCAACTTGTCCAGCAATCTGATGCTGCCTTCCTGGATGTTGCCCAGAATTCCCTATTTTGTGCCAGTAAAAAAAAAATAGTTGGGTAATAATCCAACTCAATGTTGCTTGCAAGGCTGGTGCTGCATTTCTGAACGCTTAAGGACCAAACCAGCTGTGGATCTTCTCTACCGTAATACCCGTAAATCAAATTTTATCAACTTGTAAGTTAAAAATTAGAAACTTTTCCAAAAACTTTGCTAAAATCAAAATCAAGTTAGACTGGAAGAAGATTTTTAACTTTTTATGTGAAAACTGTGATGAAAGAAATGTCCTTCTGGGTTCGGCTCCAAGTGGGGGAAAAGACACTGGAGACGTGGAGGCTGCTTGGAAAGATGGTTTATTGTTGGACAGGACCACATGGCTTGAGCCCTGAACAGAAAAGGGGATCACATGCTTCAATGTTGGTGGAGAAGAAGAGAAGGGCTGAGGGAGGGGCTTGCTAGGCTTTTTATAACCTGTTCAGTCCCACCTCTCTGTTTCCTGTTCCTGTGTAAGAAATCTATTCTGATTGGTTGTCAGACTCCCATGGGGCCCATGCAGGGGCAACTCTCTAGGCTGTGTTTTGAATCCAGGTTTGGTTGAGTTCTCAGGTGCCATGTGGGTAAAATTCCTTAATCCCAATCCCCTGGAGCTGAAGGGGAGAACTCTTTATTATGTAAAGGGACTAGCATGGCCTTCTTAATGGCCCATTGACAAAGTGGGGATGGGCAGGAAGCTGCAGGCAGCTATTCTGCCTTTTAAAACACGTTTCTTTCTTTTCACATCCAGAGAAATATTCTGCCTTTTCAAGGTCTCCTTTAAAAATCCTAAACACATCACCTAATAATCTTAAGAATGTGAAATTTTCTGCCCTGTTTCCGAGGAAGCAATTGTGGCAGGAGCGGAGAAAGAAAACTTCTTAGGGTTGACACTAAGTGCCTGAATTAAAAAGCAGAGCTCTGGGTCCCAAGCAAAAGACCTAATCCGATTCCCTTTCCCAGATTAATTGAAACCATCCTTCTCTCCCTCCCCCTGTCGGAGGCCTCAGCGGTGCATTCCCTCCCTTCCCCAACTCGGGAGAACTTGGCGCTCCGGCCGGGTTTCTCCCTCCCTTCTCACGGGCGGAGCGGAGGAAGATCGCGGACGGGCTCGGGAAGCGTGGAGCCAAGCCCGCCGATGGGGGAGTGCGGGGTGCCCGCTGGCGTCCAGTTACTCCTCCGCGCTTGCGACCAGGGAGACTGCGAGGGCGCCCGGCGATTGCTAGCAGGACCCGAAGAAAAAGCCGCGGCGGAGGCTGGCAGCGGCTCGCCTAGCGGAGGTGGGGTTGGCGCTGCGGCGGACATTCCTCCGGGCTCGGTGCCAGTCGACTGCACGGACGAGGCGGGCAACACCGGCCTGCAGTTCGCAGCGGCCGGGGGACACGAAGAGCTGGTGGGCTTCCTGCTGCGGCGGGGGGCCTCGGTGCAGAGCCGCAATCACTACGGGTGGAGCCCGCTCATGCAAGCAGCCAGGTTAGCGCGGCGGCGGGGGGAAACCGGGGGTGGCTCAGGCGGTCCTTGGTGGGCAAGAGCTGGGCTGGCTGTGTGGCTCGAGCGCGCCTCCTACAGGTCATGCTCGGGATAAAAACGGCGGAACAGCTGATGGCCCCAGAAGCTGCTTTTTTCAATCTTTCTCTTTCTTTTCAAAGTTGCTTCCGCTTTCTTAGCAGGCTAAAACAGTGTTTCTCAACCTTGGCCACTTGAAGATGTCCGGACTTCAACTCCCAGAATTCCCCAGCCAGTGTTTCTCAACCTTGGCCACTTGAAGATGTCCAGACTTCAACTCCCAGAATTCCCCAGCCAGTGTTTCTCAACCTTGGCCACTTGAAGACGTCCGGACTTCAACTCCCAGAATTCCCCAGCCAGCATTCGCTGGCTGGGGAATTCTGGGAGTTGAAGTCCGGACATCTTCAAGTGGCCAAGGTTGAGAAACACTGGCTGGGGAATTCTGGGAGTTGAAGTCTGGACATCTTCAAGTGGCCAAGGTTGAGAAACACTGGCTGGGGAATTCTGGGAGTTGAAGTCCGGACATCTTCAAGTGGCCAAGGTTGAGAAACACTGGCTGGGGAATTCTGGGAGTTGAAGTCCGGACGTCTTCAAGTGGCCAAGGTTGAGAAACACTGGCTGGGGAATTCTGGGAGTTGAAGTCCGGACGTCTTCAAGTGGCCAAGGTTGAGAAACACTGTGCTAAAAAGTGAGAGATGGAAAGTAATATGCAAATGTAGACATGCAATGATATGCAAACCAACGTGTGCATCTTTATATCCTCAATATCTCAAGGGACTCTTAGAAATTTATTTAAATGTTGCTTTGTTGAGCAGGTGCAAGATTTTAAATTTTAAGTGTATTGCCTAAACCTAACGCCTGAGCAACCAAATCAGTGGTGGGTTTCAAATATTGTTCGAACCTACTCTGTGGGTGTGGCCTCCTTTGTGGGAGTGGTTTGCAGCCCATGTGACCGGATGGGAGTGGCTTGCCACCCATGTGACCGGATACGAAGATGCCAACGACACTTGTCAGAACCACCTTAAATTACCTCACACACAGCACTGGCATGCATAAGAATATGATGTAAACTTGTTTTTTAAAAGGCATCTTTGGTTTGCGTTAAAACAACTTCAACACACGCAATGTTCTGATTGCACCACAAACGCAGTAGCCATCCTTACCTTTCACAGAGGCACTGAGTTTTATAAATATGAGCAGGATAGTGTAGAATAATCATATCCAAGGACCAGCAGTGGGTTTCAAACAATGTTGGAACCTCTTCTGTAGGTGTGGCCTGCTTTCCGGGTCCACTGGTGGAACCTCTTCTAACTGGTTCGGTAGATTTGACCAACCGGTTCTACCGAATAGGTGCGAACTGGTAGGAACCCACCTCTGAACCAAATCCATATCTGAAACCCAAACACCACTGAGAATATACAATGTTTTCAGCGTACAATATATTTGTGTGTTATTATTAGTTCCTTAGCGGGAGGCATTCAGCGTAAATCTCAGATTCAGTGGCATAGAATGGATTCTGACCAGAGGTGGGTTCCTACCAGTTTGCACCTATTCGGTAGAACCCGTTAGTCAAAACTACCGAACCGGTTAGAAGAGGTTCCACCAGTGGACCCGGAAAGTAGGCCACACCTACAGAAGAGGTTCCAAAAATTTTTGAAACCCACCACTGGTCCTTGGATATGATTATTCTACACTATCATGCTCCTATTTATAAAACTCAGTGCCTCTGTGAAAGGTAAGGGTGACTACGGCGTTTGTGGTGCAATCAGAACATTGCGTGTGTTGGAGTTGTTTTAACGCAAACCAAAGATGCCTTTTAAAAAACAAGTTTGCATCATATTCTTATGCATGCCAGTGCTGTGTGTGAGGTAATTTAAGGTGGTTCTGACAAGTGTCGTCAGCATCTTCATATCCGGTCACATGGGCGGCAAGCCACTCCCATCCGGTCACATGGGCAGCAAGCCACTCCCATAAAGGAGGCCACACCCACAGAGTAGGTTCGAACAATTTTTGAAACCCACCACTGATTCTGACTCCTTCCATAGTCCTGAGATCGTTTCTTTCCCGTCATCTCCCCTTCTCTAGTATAAGACTAGACAAAAACAGCATTGAGAAGCAGTTTTGAAGAAAAATCAAGATGTTGGAGAAGGATTCAATACATTTCCCATCTATGCATGCTGCGCCTTAATGAAAAGCTGTGGGTACTAAGTGTTTGGAATAAAAAAAAAACAGAAATATGCTGCTAAATAATTTGGTTTGACACTGAAAGCTAAAACATTTGTTGGATATAGTTTCAGCTTCAGGTTAGGCCCTCAGTCATATTACATGCAGAATGATCCTGAGATACTGAAGAAAGCATAATAAAAATTTGAAAAAGTAACAAACCTGAAATACAATAAACTAGAACAAAAGTCACTGTTAAAAGAAAGGTAGTGTTTTATTTTATTTTTCATTACCTATAGTATCTATGGAGATTCTCAGACATTCCAGGTCATAGTTGTCCCAAATCATGGGTTTGGGATTACCTCTAGTAGTTTTACACAGCAGAACTAAAATACTCATCAGCCGAGTTGTTTTTTTTATACAGGCCTTAGCCCTTTGGCCAGGGTTTTAAGCCATTTTTTTGTAGTATGTGAAAGAGAAAACTGCTTTGGGGGTATTTGAATTTGTCCTGTTTCTCTTATCTTTACCACTTATCAAATAAATCCCTAAAGCCATCTTTCTATCAAATAGCTTTGATAACACCCTCTGGCTTTTCAAACATTGGGACACTTCCAAAACTTATTCTATTGGTTAATCTTTACTTAAAGAACTACATGTAGTTTTACTACAAATGGCTGCTGTTATTATGTAATAGAGTTATTATATAAAAAGGCTATGAATCCCCGTGACCCGACAAATGCGCGCATGACAAAAGCGCGCCGACGAAACCACAGCGAAAAAACCACGACGTCATAAACGCACCCACAACAACGTGCTGACAAAACCACGCCCACAAAAGCACGATTTAAGTTACGGTAAGGGTTAGGGTTAGGTTCAGGGTTAGAGTTAGGTTTAGGGTTAGGTTTAGGGTTAGTGTTATTAGGTTGTTATTAGTTGTTTGTTGAAGGCGTGCTTTTGTCGGTGCACTGTTGTCGGCGCGCTTCTGCCCGCATTCATCGGTGCGATTTCAATCTCGCGGTTTTCTCGCCGCGGTTTCGTCGGCGCACTTTTGTCGAGCGCGCATTTGTCGGTGAACCACGAATCCCATATTTTTGCAATACATTGTATGAGCTTTTAAGTAATACAGAAGTATTTCTCTTAAGATATTCAGATGAGATGTATTGAGGCTGAAGCCTCAGTATTCTAGTTAGGCTGAGAAAGAAACTGGGGAGGTCCCCAAATGCAAATATCTGTTAAGTTAAAGCAGAATCCTTTTAAATCTAAATAATACACATCTATTTTCTTTGATATTGTAATTATTTTCCCTTTCTTTTCTGCAATCAAAGGTTTGGACATCTAAATGTGGCTCGCATCTTACTGGAAAATGGAGCTGAACTTAACGCGCAGAATAAATTGGGAGCCAGTGTACTCACCATAGCATCACGGGGCGGCCATATCAATGTGATGAAGCTGCTGCTGGAATCTGGCGCTTATGTTGACAATTATGATCACTTGAGCGTTAGCTTGGACGGCAGTAAAGAGGAAATGCCAGCTGTCACTCCCCTCATGACAGCTGTCCAACACGGGCATGAGGCAGCAGTCCATCTTCTACTGGACTGGGGAGCTGATTGTAACTACTCAGTGAAGACGATGGGCTGGACTCCCCTCATGTTGGCAGCTGTTAGTGGAAGAGCTAGTTTAGCCCAACAGCTTATGAACAAAGGAGCCAATCCTGATCATCTGAATATTCTGCATAAAACACCCTATGAGATATCTGTGGATTTCAAACATGAAGATATGATGGATTATTTGGCACCTTTGACAACAGTTAGGCCTCAGACAGGTATGAGCTGCTCTTCACTTTATAATTTTTTCGTAGCAAAGAAAATAGATAACTTGCTATATCTAATGGATAGTGAGCCTAAGACAAGTCTACTGAAGCCTAAGATATATAACACATAAAATACTTAACTTCACTGTTCTTTTTTTTTTTACTTCAATGTAAATACACAGTCCAGATTTTTTTGTTTAGAAAAATTCTCCTTTATCATGTCAGATTTTTTAAAAACCAATAAGTGTGCTTACATCCATAGTAATAAAACCTGTACTATGGATGCATGATATATCTTTTATGTATTATCTTGAGTTTATGCCAGGGGTGGGTTTCAACCGGTTCGTGGCGGTCCCCGTGAACCGGTTGGTCGGCGAACCCGGAAGTAAGTAACTTCCGGGAACGGCGAAGTGCCCACCCGCCCACCCGCACTCCTTACCGGTCTTTGAAGGCTTCTGCGCTTCCACGCAGGTGCATGGCACATACAGCGCCTGCGCGATTCTCCGCGAGCAGCTGGATGGCACATACAGCGCCTGCGTGAGTCTCCGCGAGCAGCTGGAGCATCACGCAGGCGCTAAGACGCATGCGGGAACTGCGCGCGTGCAGTTCCGGTTGGAACGGGATTAGCAACCCACCCCTGGTTTGTGCCTAGCATTAAATTATATATTATGACCAAATTATAATTCAAAATCCAGTCCCCAGCAGGCTTAATCTCTCAAAAAACACATGGTTACAGGTCACAAATAATTTGCTTGCTTATCTTTGAATTAGGAAGCATTATATGACCTTCACAGCCTATTCATCAGGAAAAATCCTTTGTCTCCGGTTTTAAAATAGCAAAGCACTGGATTCTGAGTAGCTAGCATTCGTTAATCTTGTTATGGAATATTGGTACACTTCTAGAAAATTATACTGTAATAATAAATTGGGCAGTTTGTTAAACAGGTTTGATTATTGACATTCATGTCTGACGTTCATATCAGTCATACTGAGATCTTTTTCTGGTTTTCCACATTGTTTCAATCCACCCTGTCATGTTGTTAATCCATTTGATTTACAATTTATTTATTTATTTATTTATTAGACTTATATACCGCTTCATAGGGCTTTCAGCCCTCTCTAAGCGGTTTACAAATTTTTTAGCAAATTGAGTCAGCAACTTGCCCCCACAGTCCAGGTCCTCATTTCACCCACCTCCGAAGGATGGAAGGCTGAGTCGACCTTGAGCTGGTGAGATTTGAACTGCTGAACTGCAGATCACAGTCAGCTAAAGTGGCCTGCAGTACTGCACCCTAACTACTGCGCCACCTCGGCTCCTATGTGATCTACCCTGGGCTCTATGTAATGTATTAAAGCTGAATTATTCATAATATAGTTAAGTCTAATATGCATTATTATTACTAGCAAAGATTATTCCTGGGACACCTGTAAAGAGGCTTACTATTCAAGCATGGACTCTCTCTGGTTCATCTGGCCCTGGATTTCTGTGTATCCAAACTAATCTAACACCATATTGTTTTGGTAGTCTCCCTTATCAGTACTAGCCTGAGATAACATTGCTTACTTTAAAATGTTAAGACTTTGATGACAACAATAAATGGAAATGTAATTAAAATTGAGAAAAGGAGGGATGTTATACTATTACAGAACATTTACAAAAATTGGAGATCCAATCTTTCGTGTTTCAGTTGGACTAGAGAAGATTGAAATTATGGACTGCCAGTCATAATAAATAATAAATCAATAGTTTGCCTTGCCTTCCTGTGTTCTAAGCACCTAATAGGTAAGCGTGACCCGACAAATGCGCGGCTGACAAATGCGCGCCGACAAAACCGCCACGACAAAATGGCAACGTTGAAAGTGCATTCACTAAAGCGCGTCCACAAAACCGTGCCCACAAAAGCGCGATTAGGGTTTTTAGCTTAGGGTTAGGGTAAGGGTAAGGGTTAGGGTTGTTAATGTTGTTACTGTTGTTTTCGCGTTGTTTTCGATGGCGCGCTTTTGCCGGCGCGCATTTGTCGACGCGCTTTAGTGGGCGCGCTTTCAACGTCGCCGTTTTGTCGCGGCAGTTTTGTCGGCGCGCATTTTCCGGGCGCGCATTTGTCGTTGAACCATGGGTAAGGAGGTAATAACCTACCTCATCTCCTTCAAGAGAGTCTTGGAGACTTACAGTAGTCCTTCCTCCAGGCCGTGGATTAGGATGAGTGGCGGACTTATTTGGGAAGGGGTGTGTTTGAGGCTGGGTATTGTTCCCTTTAGGTGAACCATTTTGCTTTTCTTGATAAATTCTTTTCATTCTTGATTTTTGTTCTTTGCTTACCAGAGTATTTGGAGTCGGGTGACCTGACAAATATGATTTCTAAATGAATGTAATGTTATTTCACACGGCTGTTAAGTTTTAAAAAATTAATGGAGAAATATACCTGATTTTTTTTAATTGCTAAAGGTTTTTAACATTGCATGCTAAGAGAAACTCAGTATTCTTTCCATTTAAAGAAAGAACACTATAGTACATTCTTTTCACAAAACCAACAACTGCCATCTTAAGAGACCAAGAGGGAAAGAAATGGACTGGGGTCGGGAATAAGCATCTTCATATTATACTACTCAATGTTTTCTTTGCTTTTGCCTTTCAGAATTGAGAAGTTGAAATGCAAATTGTTGAGTAAATCAGTTTATTTAAAATTCTGGTACTAATGTCTTTTCTGTAGTGTTACCATAAGTAACACCTATATGATATACATATATCTGTTTCCTCTTTCACTAGATAAACAGAAAAAACAACCTGATATCTTCCATGCTTTAAAAATGGGTAAGAGCTTTATAATTTTAATACATGTGGTTTGTAATCTATGATCTGGCTCTGCAGTTGCTTTAGAAGTATAATAGCAGTTTGCCACCAAAGATTTAAAATCTTTATATGAATTTAGGTTAATGAGTTTTGGTAGCTCATTGTGTATAATTCTTTCTGTCCTTCTGGTCCATTAGATTATTTCTCTTTTCTGTCTCTAGTCATCTGCTTTTTCCTATCTGCGAGACCGCCTCCTGCCACACACCTCTCAACGGCCAATAAGATCTTATAGGTTGGGCCTCCTCCGGGTACCGTCGACCGGGCAATGCCAGCTGGCGACCCTCCCGGGGGAGGGCCTTCTCTGTAGATGCTCCGGCCCTGTGGAACGATCTACCCGCAGAGATCCGGACCCTTCCCACTCTCTCGGCCTTCCGAAAAGCCACTAAAACCTAGCTGTTCCGGCAGGCCTGGGGCTGTTGACGCCATAAATGAGGTCCAGCCCCATCTAGGTTTCAGTGCATGGTGTGTTGTTTTTAAACCTGTTTTTCTCTTTTTATAGCAATAGCAATAGCAGTTAGACTTATATACCGCTTCATAGGGCTTTCAGCCCTCTCTAAGCGGTTTACAGGGTCAGCATATTGCCCCCAACAACAATCCGGGTCCTCATTTTACCCACCTCGGAAGGATGGAAGGCTGAGTCAACCTTGAGCCGGTGAGATTTGAACCACTGAACTGCAGATAGCAGTCAGCTGAAGTAGCCTGCAGTACTGCACTCTACCCACTGCGCCACCTCAGCTCTTTTTCCCTATATTTTAGTTTTTTTAATTTTATGCTTGTATCTGTAAGCCGCCCAGAGTCCTACGGGATTGGGCGGCATATAAATTTATTAAATTACAATTACAATTCCTCATTCATATTAATTATTCAATTTTTCTGTTAAATCCATCTCTCTTTTTCTTTGGCTCTTACTCTTTTTTTGGACCCCTATAATTTCTCCCCTCTTTCCTAGGCTGCTCTGCCTGCCTGTAGAATCTGAACAGGGCTATCAATGCCAGCAGGCGGGCCTTAGGTCCAGGCTAGCCCATTCTGCCAGCACTCAGTCCTTATCAAAATTCAGGGTTGATTCTTTACAAGCCCTCTTCTGTTCAAACAGTAAGTTCTCAAATTGTGTGGGACCCACCTGTGTAAAGATTAATGTAGCTCAGTGGTGGGTTTCAAAAATTGTTGGAACCTACTCTGTGGGTGTGGCCTCCTTTGTGGGAGTGGCTTGCCACCCATGTGACAGGATGGGAGTGGCTTGCTGCCCATGTGACCGGATATGAAATTATGAATTAGTACTTAGGTCGGTCCAAGTACCTATTCAGAAGTTAGTGTTTAGAAGCAATCGTAAAGCAAGATATGGAATTAAAACCAGAAATATTTTGTTGGCTATTTGAAAGGGAGTATAATATATATTTAATTTTACACATGTTAGCAGCTGCTGGAATTGTGTTTGCACAACAGTGGGAAAACAGAGATATGTAAATGAATAAATATTACAATGTGGAGGAATAAATAAATTGACAATTAAAATCAAGAAGGCTTTGAATACTTTTTCACGTGGGATTGGTTTTAGCAATTGCCAACTAACGGAAACAGAAATTAGAAATCCAAAAGTATGAAGGAAAACACCAATTATGTAAGGAAAGGTCCCTAAAATGTATGAGGAAATATTACTAGATCATTATTAATACGTAGATAACTGCAGGACATTACACACCCACCAGTGGTGGGTTTCAAAAAATTTTGGACCCTCTTCTGTAGGTGTGGCCTGCTTTCCGGGTCCACTGGTGGAACCTCTTCTAACCGGTTCGGTAGATTTGACGAACCGGTTCTACCGAATAGGTGCGAACTGGTAGGAACCCACCTCTGACGTAGCTATAGAAAATCAATTAATAGCTAATAAAAGAACTAGAATTAATATTATATTTCTTTTTGAACATTTCAAGTTGGTGTTATTATCTCAATAGGAAATTTACAGCTGGTGAAAGAAATTATTGATGAAGATCCGGCACAGTCCAATGTCATTAATGATGATGGTGCGTCTCCCCTGATGATTGCAGCCGTTACGGGACAGATGCCCCTTATACAGTTACTTGTTTCAAGAAATGTAGACATTGACAAACAAGATAATGTCCATGGCTGGACAGCATTGATGCAAGCCACATATCATGGGTAAATACATTTAATTTGCTAGTATGATTTGGGAGATGTTTCCTTTTTTTCTTATAATTGCCTTTTGATTGTCCCCGCCAATCTCATAGGATGAAATTATAATCTCTTTATGATGGCAACCCAATTACCGGTACATAAACATTTAGGATTATTTTGGTCCATACATACAATAAGCCATGATGATGGCTTATTCAATATTCTATCGTTTAGTGAATGTAGGTTAAGTTATTCTGTAGCTAACAGCTACAATGTTATATGGATGTAGTAATATATGTTCTTCCTTTCTTCGTGGAAGAATTTGTAGACAGCATTGCTATTTATGTGTGAAATCTATGGGCAAGTCTATCTGATACCTTTATTTAGGGAATGTTTTTCTACCCTTTTTCTGATAAAATTGTATTTATCAGACAAAACGTACAAGGAAATTGTTCCTATTTGTAGGGGTTCTCATTGTATATATTTCTTTATTCAAATGCACTAAACATAATTGCTGAGGTTTGTGAAGACTGAATTTGTATGACACAATCACAAATCAGCCAGTTACTTTTAGTCTACATGAATCCAACCTGTATGGTTATTGTTTGGGGTTCTGTGAAGCCTGAAAATTGAGTTAAATGAGGAAGCCGGGCTTCAATTAATCAAGAATAAATGTGTCCAGTGAATGTAAGCCGCCGAGTGTCCCAAGGGAGTGGGCGGCATACAAATCTTATTAAATAAACAAACAATTAAACAAACGTAGTCATCAGCTATCAAGCTGTTTAGGCCAAGTGAAAATGCATTGTTTAAAACTGGAAGAATGCAGTGCAGAATCTTTGTTGAAGCAGCTTTAAGGGATCTTGTAAAATTGCAGTTAAAATCTTAAGAGTATTTCTGGTAAGTAAAAATCATTGGATAGTGGTTGATTGGAAATAGATCGATCTATAATCAGAAAATTCTTTTTATTTTTATAGATGAGGGGTACTGTAAGTTATAAACATCAGATTGGACAAGCAACATGTTAAGCAAGCTATAGAATTATTGATGATAATTGAGTTGAAATGCAGATGAAGCACTAAGTGGCTGGATCTCTTTACTTAGTACAAGAACCAGGTACAGCTGGTCTTCGACTTACAACGACAACTGAGCCCAAAATTTCAGTTGCTAAGCAAGACAGTTATTAAGTGAATGTATGACTCTTCTTGCCACAGGTGTTAAGTGAATCACTGCATTTGTTAAGTTAGTAATATGGTTGCTATGTGAAGCTGGCTTCCCCGTTGATTTTGCTTGTTGGGAGGTTGCAAAAGGGGATCACATGACCCCGGGGACACTGCAAATAGCAATAGCAATAGCAGTTAGACTTATATACCGCTTCATAGGGCTTTCAGCCCTCTCTAAGCGGTTTACAGAGTCAGCATATCGCCCCCAACAACAATCCCGGTCCTCATTTTACCCACCTCGGAAGGATGGAAGGCTGAGTCAACCTTGAGCCGGTGGGATTTGAACAGCCGAACTGCAGAACTGCAGTCAGCTGAAGTAGCCTGCAGTGCTGCACTCTAACCACTGCGCCACCTCGGCTTTTTTTAACATCAGTTTAACTGTCATAAACATCAGCCAGTTGCCAAGCCGCTGAATTTTGTTCATGTGACTATGGAGACGCTGCGACAGTTGTTAGTGTGCAAAACAATCGCGTCCCTTTTTTCAGTGCCACTGTAACTTCAAACAGTCACTTAAGCGAATGGTTGTAAATTGGGGACTACCTCTATAAAGAGCAGAAATCAGCAATGGTTTAAGAGGGATTAGAGGTAGGAAGAAGTCACCTCTTTCGAGCAACACCTTCTGATATAATCTGTCTTTAACATAGTTATGTAGCTTATATTCTGTTTTATTTAAAGAAATAAAGAAGTGGTTAAGTATTTATTAAATCAAGGAGCTGATGTCAACCTGCGTGCTAAAAACGGATATACAGCCTTTGACCTGATAATGCTGCTGAATGACCCAGGTATTTCTGTGTGCTTATCTCGTATATCAATAGTCTTTCTGTAGTTAGAATAGAAACACTTTACCAAAACTGTGTGAATTTTGCAGATGCCGAACTGGTCCGGCTGTTGGCTTCCGCGTGCATGCAAGAAAAGAGTAAGCAGAGTAGCAAAGTAAATGCACCCTTTTCCAGAAACAAGCAGCCCATAGGTATTCCGTTGTTGCCAGATGACAAGGGAGGATTGAAGGTATAAGCAATAATATATTTGCCTTTTCAGTGAATCTTTGTTTTGAACAGAAGTCTGACAGCAGGCTTCAGCAGCTTTCTATTCTGCCAGTTTGGGGGACAATTTCAGAGTTTTTAAAGAGAAAGTTCCTTCTTTTTCTATGTCACTGTTCATTTCATTGCCGCTGGCTCTTAGCTAAGGCTTTTTCATTCACATCAGAGGTGGGTTCCTACCAGTTCGCACCAGTTCGCTAGAACCGGTTCGTCAAATCTACCGAACCGGTTAGAAGAGGTTCCACCAGTGGACCCGGAAAGCAGGCCACACCTACAGAAGAGGTTCCAAAAATTTTTGAAACCCACCACTGACACACACACACAGACAGACAAACTCACACATAGACTCACACAGAGAGGGAAAGAGAAAGGAAGGAAGAAAGAAAAAAAGAAAAAAGAAAGAAAAAGTGAGAGAGATATGAAAGAAAAAAGGAAAAAGGGACAGAGAGACAAAAGGAAGGAAAGAGAGAGAGAGAAAGAGAGAGAGAGAGAGAGGAAGGAAGGAAGGAAAGAGAGAGAGAGAGAGAGAGAGGAAGGAAGGAAGGAAGGAAGGAAGGAAGGAAGGAAGGAAGGAAGGAAGGAAGGAAAAAAGAAAGAAAAGTGAGAGAGAGATGAAAGAAAAAAAGGAAAAAGGGGCAGAGAGACAAAAGGAAGGAAAGAGAGAGAGAGAAAGAAAGAAAACACATGGCCGGCAAGCCACTCCCACAAGGTCACATGGCCAGCAAGCCACTCCCACAAAGGAGGCCACACCCACAGAGTAGGTTCGAAAAATTTTTGAAACCCACCACTGATTCACATGAACATTAGTCAGAGGAAAGGAAGGACAGAGGAATGTTTTCCAAGTTTCTGTAGATTTCTTAAACTTAATTATTAATTTATTTCAAATCAGTGTCCTAATTATCACCCATAGTTATATGTCTAAGGAAAACAACAGAGTTATATTTTCTTTTCTAGTCATGGTGGAACAGAATGTCCAACCGATTTCGCAAATTGAAGATGACCCAAACCTTAAATCATGGATTTTCCATGAATCAATCTATACCTTTTCCAGAAGAATCAAAATCCCCATTTGACTGCACGATGAAGGCTGCGTTACAAAATGATAATACCGTAAACCATGATGCCACTACAGCTTGGGCAACAAAAAGCAAGTCTAATGGTAATAAGTATTAACTATTACCAACGTTTTGTGCATTTGTATATCTGTATGTGCCCCCGTGCATAATAAAACAGATTTATAGTTTAGATTAATGGGAGATTTGGACATTCTTTTTAACAGATTTTGATGTACTTAATCGACAATGCAAAACATTTGAATGGGCACTCCACAAAGCATTTTAGCACATACACCCATTCACAGCAGCTGAAGTTTCTGCAATTTTGCAGTTATTTCAAAGATTATCCAAACTTTTTGTGTGTATAGATGCAAGGACAGCCACTACATCTAACTGGTCATGGAAATATTTTCTGCGCACACAGGTACATGTACAAAAAACTAGGAACAATTTTCAGTTGGGCAGTCCTTCCAGAGAACATACTGTTTTAAAGTTTCTACGGTGGGTGGGTCACTAATTACCTTGCCTCTTGAGATTCCCCTTTCAAATGTTTATGAATGTTTACATGAAAACCTGTTAAACAGTTGGGAATTATTAGGTTATTGAATAATAAATATTTTCATAACAATGTGACTAGCTTATAAACAATGGAAACTGGTTGCCAGAAAATTCTAATTATTTGCTGCCATCTAATCATAATTGCTGCCATTATTGATTTTTGTAACCTAGATATGATAACCTTATAACTTTTCTTGAATTTGGAGTGCAGGTACAAAAATGTAGAGATAAAGATTGAAGTCTGTGAGTGGCTTAATAGCACATAATACTACATAAGCATGGGTCCCATTAGTTCCTTGTTTCGAGGATGTTGAAAATCCCATGTAAGATCAGGACACATCTATTAGTAACTGTTCTGACCCCCTCCTCCGTCCAGTAAGGAAAGCCGAGACAAGCTTAATGAGAATGTCCTTTAATAACAAGACCAGAATCTCGGTGGCTGAAAGCCAAGTAAACAAACAGATAAGGACCTTGGCAGCAAGTCCGACAAACCTTGGCAGCAATTCAGACAAACTCTGGCAGCAATCCAGCCTGCCAAGTTTGTTTCTCTGTAGTCAAAGCGTTGACTTCTGCAAGAAGGGCGTGGCACAAGCAGTCTTTTTTATAGTCTGGAGAGGAGCCTAATGACCATCAGCTGAGCGTAATTACCTCCTGTAATTACGTCGTTGTTCTTGACACCGAGTAGCTCTTCGACGGCGTGCATCCCAGAACAACTCACTGTTGGTTTCTGGATCACTCTCCCTTGTCTCCTCCCCACTGATCCAAGGCTCAGGCGCCACCTGGTGGCCAACCAGTCTCTCTGCGCCCTGCTCGGAGTCGGAACCCTGTCCAGGGTCCTCCACATCCTGCAGGGCCGACTCATAGGGTCCCTCGCTGTCGGAGTCTGGTGGCAGCTCCAACGGCTCCTGCTGGGCCACGACAAGTAACTATGTACTTTTAAAAGCAATAGAGATGAAAAGAGAACTCCTGCATATTTAGGGCTGTAGAAGATTTCTGTATATATTTTTAAATGATATTTTTAATGCATATATGAGCATAGGAATTCATAGAATACAGTGAATTGCATTCTTAATTGAATTGAGTCATTATATTACTAGGAGAAATTGTGGTGGCATGTAATATATGCTCCTTTTTTTGAACAAGGATTATTTTGTAGGTTTACAATGGCACAATTAACATTGGTGTGGGTATGTTTTCCCTTCAGTTATTCACCCTGGCAAGACTGGAAAAGATGATGATTTTCTGACCACAGTGGTAAGTCAGCTTATGCAGCTACCATAACCTACAGTATCAATTGTTGGCAAACTGACCAGTAACTTTGTACAAAAGGGAACCACTAGCCCTGTTCAAGCATTCCCTTTAAGTCTTCAGTTCAACTTATGAGGAACGATGAACGTCCCCTCCCCTTAAAGTGTCAGTTCTTTGCCACGTGAGGAAACAAGGCGAACCAGGTGATAAAATTGACTATACAATGACACTTGGAACTCTATTGATGCAGAGTATGATAATAGAACCTTGAAAGCCCATGGAGTTTCTCTATCCCCATCTTATACCCAAGAGAATCTAGATAGGACAGTTATCAGCTTCCTTCTCACCCCTTCGTCTCTATCAGATCTAAGCTAGTTTTTAGTAATTGCCCTTGTGTTCCTTCTTAAAGGTTGTCTCCATGCTTTTCTATAGCTAGTTGCGGGTAGTCTTTGTTTAGTGACCTGTCCTCCGCCCAGTAACGAAAACCGAGACACACTTAATGAGAATGTCCTTTAATAGCAAGACCAGACTCTCGGTAGCTGAAAGCCAAGTAAACAAGCAGATAAGGACCTTGGCAGCAAGTCCGACAAACCTTGGCAGCAATTCAGACAAACTCTGGCAGCAATCCAGCCTGCCAAGTTAGTTTCTCTTTAGTCAAAGCGTTGACTTCTGCAAGAAGGGCGTGGCACAAGCAGTCTTTTTTATAGTCTGGAG
The DNA here is from genome assembly GCF_051295495.1 of Thamnophis sirtalis. Taxonomy (NCBI): domain Eukaryota; kingdom Metazoa; phylum Chordata; class Lepidosauria; order Squamata; family Natricidae; genus Thamnophis; species Thamnophis sirtalis. Next base: position 78,080,070 of record NW_028261388.1, read on the forward strand.
AGGAGCCTAATGACATCAGCTGAGCGTAATTACTGTAATTACATAATTCTTCTTGACACCGAGTGGCTCTTCGACGGCGTGCATCCCGGAACAATTCACTGTTGGTTTCTGGATCACTCTCCCTTGTCTCCTACCCAGGCGCCACCTGGTGGCCAACCATTCTCTCTGCGCCCTGGTCGGAGTCGGAACCCTGTCCAGGGCCCTCCACAGGGTCGACTCATAGGGCCCCTCGCTGTCGGAATCTGGTGGCAGCTCCAACGGCTTCTGTTGGGCCACAAGAGTGACCACAGTTGGAACCAACAACGGTTCTTAAATGGTTACTAAGTGAAATCATGAACACATTTATGTTCTTACTTCAGCCTTTCTTTGCTTTACAGATAGGTAGTTGTCTTAAATATAAGGATTAGTCACAAAATTATTTTTATTACTATCATAGCTGCAAACAGTGGCTAAACGAGGCAGTCTCTAATGAGGATTATCTTTACACTGTTTATATATATGTGGAACTGTGTCTTTGCTTACAAATATATAATGTGTAGCCGAGCTCCAAATCCAATAGTGGTAGATATCAGCTTACACGAGCCGAGGTGGCGCAGTGGTTAGAGTGCAGTATTGCAGCCACTTCAGCTGACTGTTATCTGCAGTTCGGCGGTTCAAATCTCACCGGCTCAAGGTTGACTCAGCCTTCCATCCTCCCGAGGTGGGTGAAATGAGGACCCAGACTGTGGGGCCAATATGCTGACTCTGTAAACTGCTTAGAGAGGGCTGAAAGCCCTATGAAGCGGTATGTAAGTCTAACTGCTATTGCTATTTTGTATATCATGAGGTTCCCTATTACAGTTTGTCATGATTTAATCACGGAGACTACTTACAATCACTAGAATAGGGAAGGGAGGATGGGGATTGGTTACCATTCCTTGAACATTTGATTGGATATTAATATTATGTCAACATTAATATGTTAATAGAGGCCTTCACCCTGACATGGATAGACATTGGCTAAAATGATGATGATTAACATATTGTTAGCATTTTAACAAGACTAGTGGTTTCTTCGTATCTACTATTATTCCAATAGTGAAATAGCAGCGACATCATTTTGTTGAAGAGGCATATAAAATATAGTATTGTTTTCTATAATTAGAATAAGAAGCAACTGTATGCTTCAGATTGTTTGGAATGGAACAGTTATGGTTTCCCAAGGCATTTCTTCAATTGTGCATTGTGATACTGTTAAGAAGCAAACAGACTTATGGCTGCAAATCGTGAGGAAAAGAATGCTGCTGTTCCTTGAATTAACATGGACTAAATAAAAAAATGGTTGGCCCTTCCTTTCTATCAGTATATGAGAAATTGCTTTGGAAACGTTCAATTAGGAAGTGTCCTGAACAGTTACTTCAGCGTGGGGAAATTAAATGCCAGGAGCTACAAAAGCATAATTTCAAGGCTTGGAATCTGTAATGATTGTATTTGGAAAAATCCAGTTCCCAATGCTGAATTTAATCAATACCGGATTGAAAGATGTCTTCCAAGCAATCATTGAGTAAATGAATGCGAAATGACTTCAGTTCTGGGAATTAGGAGGATGCTCTTGAAAATGATAAAAGTGGATGGTTTTTTTAGTGCTTGGGTTTGTAGAAAACCTAGTTCAACTGATAGGCGTTGCAGAATAATGTCTCGGATTCAGTGGTAGGATTCAATCGGTTCGCACCTATTCGGGAGAACCGGTTGTTAACTTTCTAAGCAGTTCGGAGAACCGGTTGTTGGAAGAAATCTCCTTTTGGGTTTTTTCCCACTTTACAGGGCTAATCCTGTAAGGAAGGTAGGAAGGAAACATCCTGGTGTTTCTAGCCTCATCTTTATTGCCCTGCTTACAGAAACTGCCTTTCCAGTTAACCCTCATTACCTTGTAACAGCTAAGGTCCATAGATGTGAGTGACGTTGAGTTGAGCACCCACCCAGTCAAATGACCACTGAGCCATGCCTACCCAGATGGTCATTAGGGCAGAGAACCGGTTGTTAAATTATTTGAATCCCACCACTGCTCGGATTGGTGTGTGTATGTATGTATGTATGTATGTATGTGTGTGTGTGTGTGTGTGTGTATATATATATATATATATATATATATATATATATATATATATATATATATATATATATATATATATATATATATATATATATATATATATATATATATAGGGTGTGTGTGTGTGTGTGTGTGTATGTGTGTGTTCTAATTTATTTTATACAGAAAGGTACTATAAAATGAACTACTAAGCAAAATAGATACGTCATATAAAAGTTATGACAGCTAAAATTAGTAGAAATGTTTGCTTTTAATTATTGCTTAACTAAATAATATTATTGAACTCTGACCCTTCCTAAACTTCCACCAATATAACTGGAGAAATGTTGTTCCAAATATGAAGGGTCATGGCCTGCAGATTGAAAAAAAGAGAACATCTTTGTATCTATTAAATCTGTTGCAGGGATCTAAGGGTAAGGATATTGTAGGTGCTGTTGGTTAAAAGAGAGGAGTACAAAATTTTCTTGTACAGGAAATCTTCAACTTAAGACCATTCGTTTTAACAATGATTACAATGGCCTTGGAAAAAATGATTTACAATCTATTTTAACGATAGTCAAATAAATCCTGCAGGTGTGTGATTGAAATTCAGGCATTTGGCTAACTGTTCACATTTACAACTGCTTGCAATGTCCTGAAATTACACGTTCACAATTTGTGACTTTCCCAGCCAGTTTCCGCCAATTGGTGAAGCCATATTTGCTTAATAATTTGCCTTAATGGTAAAAACCGTCATAAAATTGGGTCTAGTCAAGTGATGTCTTACTTAATGACTGCATTGCTTAGCAACCAAAGTTTCGGTCCCAGGTTTCGGTCCCAGATTGAAGACTACCTGATCAGGATTTCAGACATGTCACAGGAAGACCAATACGGAAGGAAATTAAATAAAATGCTAAATAGATAGTGATGTCCAAACTTCACTAAGGAAAAATAAATAAAATGAAACGAAGTAGAATGCCTTGAAAATAAATAAAAAAATAGGAAACTCAATTTATCAAAAGTTACTTGGGACTTGAGCATTCAACTAAGAAAAGTACTACTTCAGAGAGAAAAGGTTGATAATGGCTCAAAGGTGAAAAAAATGAAAGTGTTTCTTTTAGTTGTTTGTTTTAGTAAGTATAATAAAGTTGAAAAGGCTAAGACTTGGAGCAGAAACCAGAGTAAACTAAAAGAAAAAAAGTGTTTCTGTATGGAGCTGTAATTGTTTTCAATTCACCGTGTCATTTAATTTTTTTTCTTTTCTATTTTACCCCTTTGATTCTCTCAAATTCTTCAATTTGATTTTTAATTGTGGATTAAAAACCTATCGGGCAGAAACCTCCCCAGATAGTTATTGCTTATTGTAGAGGTTTGATGCAAACTTAGGCTTAATCAGCTTCACTTCTTTTTTTTTAATTTTATTAACAAACATGTAAAATACACACACACAAAAATTAGACATACACAACATTTATACAATACAGTACGAACAAGAACTTCCCGTTTTCTATAATAGCAATCATCAATCGATACCGCTCACCTTATATTATTTCCCCTTCTATTGTATTTCATTTGGCTTTCACCATTCTTAACCCTCTTATTTTACTCATAACTATTATTTTTGAGTTTCGTTATATTCTTTCATTGATTTTTGTTCCTTTCCTCCATCCACTTATACCATTTATCCCATATCTGGTAGAATTCTGATTCTTCCTTTCCCTGGATTTCTTTAGTTAGTTTATCCATTTCGACACAGTCCATAACCTTTCTTATTATTTATAGCAGTTAGCAATAGCAGTTACACTTATATACCGCTTCATAGGGCTTTCAGCCCTCTCTAAGCGGTTTTACAGAGTCAGCATATTGCCCCCAACAACAATCCGGGTCCTCATTTTACCCACCTCGGAAGGATGGAAGGCTGAGTCATCCCTGAGCCGGTGAGATTTGAACAGCCGAACTGCAGAACTGCAGTCAGCTGAAGTAGCCTGCAGTGCTGCATTTAACCACTGCGCCACCTCGGCTCTTTTATTTCATCTTCGCTTTGGATTAATTTGTTTTTCCATTTCTGGGCAAAGGCAATCCTTGCCGCCGTAATTATATGTAGTATTAAATACTGGATTTCTTTTTTGTATTTCACAGACATAATTCCTAATTTTAAAAAATTTCAGGTTTCCATTCTATTTTAACTCCTGTTATTGCCTCCAGCCAATTTTTGATCCTTTTCCAAAAAATTTTTGCTTCCTCAGAGGTCCACCATAAATGGTAATATGTTCCGTGTATTGATTCGCATTTCCAGCATTTTGGGGAGGTGTTTGTTAAAATTTTATTCAGCTTCACTTTTATATGATTAATTTATATTCAACGATGCATGTAAATGCTATTTAGGAACTAACTATATTCTTATTAGTGTTGCAATGAAAGATCTTATGTGTTGAAATTTTTATTCCTTTTTTTCCCCCCGGTCAGTTAAGAAGCGGGGCTCCATTTACACGGTTGCCCAATGACAAATTGAAAGCTGTTATTCCACCTTTCTTGCCGCCTTCGAGTTTTGAGTTGTGGAATTCTGATAGAACACAGAACAAAGAACAAACAAGACTTGGCTTTCCACACAGATCTACAAGTATTGACAATACCACTGATAAAGTAAGAGACTTATTTAAAGTTTTATTTAAAGTTTAATAGTCAACTTTCTGGGTTCCTTAAATACATTGTTTGTTTATCTATAAATTAAAATTGTGTTTTGAAATTTGACTATAATTTATTTTTACCATTTATTTATTACTGACCGTATTTGGCACCCACCCTGGATACAATCCTGGAGGTTGCACAACAGTGTAAAAAGAAATCAAAGATAATATAACTAATATGCATGTATAAAAGTACTCCCATATGTCATTCTGTGCTATTGTCTTGGATTCTTTTAAAATGGTTATTCTTGTCATTAGTAAAATGGTTCCACCACAAAACCGCGGTAGACTAAAGCGCGCTCGACGAAAGCGCGTACCTGACTTCATCACAGCGCGATGAAAACATCACGCTGTGAGCGGTAAAGTTAAAATTAACGCGAAAATCTTACTCTAACCCCCCCAAACCTAACCCTAAACCTAACCCTAAACCTAACCCTTAACCTAACCCTAAACCTAACCCTAACGCTTAACGTAACCCTAAACCTAACCCTAACCCTTAACCTAACCCTAACCCTAAACCTAACCCTTACCTTTACGTGAATCGGCTTGCTTTAAAAGCGCTTTTTAAAGCGCCCTTTTTTCTCCGCGGTCGTATTTGTCGCGCTGCTGATGACGTCAGGTACGCGCTTTAATTGGGCGCGCTTTAGTGGACCGCGGTTTTGTCGTGCCACGTAGTAAAATAAGTGCAGAAATTTGGACTGTAAAATTACAAAGACAATGGCATTTGATGATCCATTTATAGTTAGATGTGAGAAAGATTTCACTATCAATCCCCAAACTTTTTAAATGATTTGGCATTTCTCCAAGGTTTAATTCAGAATTCTTAACTATCATGATATTTTGTCTGTCAATGTAACTGCAAAACGAGCTTCATGAATGCATATGTTTTGCAACTTATTTTTATTATTCTACAGTTTACTCCTTTTGTTTTGTTGAATGCTTAAAACTGTGTCAAAATGAATTTATTTTATTAATATTTGTAGAAAAAAAAGTTACTTAAACTGTATTTTTCCAGACATCCTTAAGCAGAGGTAGTAGACCAATTAAACTATCCACTTTTGCAAGAAGGCCTCCAACTCCCAGCAATTCAAGTAATTTCAACCATTCGCCTCATTCTTCTGGTGGATCCAGCAGCGTAGGAGGAGTTAGCCGGCATGGTGGAGAACTGCATAATAAATCAGGTATCTAGACATTTTAAAAGTAAAAATATATAAATTTAAATATAATAATATAGGAGAGGGCTAGGCAGTACTTTGAAGGCCAAAAGGTGCTTTGAAGTAAGTGTAAATCAGGGGTGGGTTTCAGCCAGTTCTAACCGGTACGCTAGAACCCGTTCGTGAAATTGAGCGTATGTTTCAGAACCCGTTCCTCCGGTGGCATAGTACCAGAATGCTTGGCTTGCTCCACCCGCCCGACGCAATCTCCTTCATTCTCCATCTGCCTCATTTACTCGTTCGGGCAGCAGAGAACGAAAGGAGATTGCGTAGCCGAGGGCAAAGGAACCTGCAGCCTCCTTCATTCAAACATTTAGGCAGTGGGGGGGGACACTTTCTCACACACCTTCTTTCTTTCTCCAAACGCGTGCGAGAAAGTCCCCCCCCCCCATTGCCCAAACGTGTCACGGAACTGCGCCGCGAGGTAAGGTCTTGGGAGAATCCTTCCGTCCCCCTCCAGAGAGCCCATGCCGAAAGAGAGGAGGCGGGCTGGTTTGAATGCGGTCGAGCGGGCAATTTAGTGGCCCGCCTTCTTTGCTAGTTAGCAATAGCAATAGGAGTTAGACTTATATACCGCTTCATAGGGCTATGAAGCGGTGTATAAGTCTATGCTATTGCTATCATGTGACTGCGAGATACTGTGACTGTCGCAACTGCAGGCCAAGTGCCAAGCATCCACATTGCCATCGTGACCGTGGGGATGCTGCAGTGGCAGCAGCTACAAGGGCTGGTCAAACGTCTCCTCACCATTTGGCACCATTGTAGCTTTGAATGGTCATTGAATGGGTGGTCCTTAATTGAATATCTGTATAAAGCTCTTATCTAATTAACTCATGTGGTGGTGAACACTGGCAGAATTATAACCAACACAAATTCTAAAACCCAAGAGAGGCACTCTATTAGGGTAGTTGTTTTAAATGTTGTTACAATTTATTTTTGCCCAAAGCTGCTTGTAGCTATATGTCAGGGGTGGGTTCCTGCCAGTTCTAAGCTCTTCTATAGAAGAGGTCCCACAAATCTACAGTGCTGTTTAGAACCGGTTCCAGCTCCTTCCCCACCCCGACCGTCCGCACATCATCAAGATGAAGAGCGAGAGGAGGAATTCTGGGAGTTGAAGTCCACAAGTCTTAAAGCTGTCAAGTTTGAACACCTCTGGTTTTTTTTTTACTAAAGGGTTAGGGGTGCGAGGGTCTTGTAACTTGACAGCTTTAAGACTTGCGTGCTTCAAATGCCAGAATGTCTGAGCCAACATGACTGGAGGAGGAATTCTGGGAGTTGAAGTCCACAAGTCTTAAAGCTGTCAAGTTTGAACACCCCTGGGTTTTTTTTCCCTAAAGGGTTAGGGGTGCAAGGGTCTTGTAACTTGACAGCTTTAAGACTTGAGTGCTTCAAATGCCAGAGTTTCTGAGCCAACATTTTGGTTGCTAAGCAAGAGCGTTGTTAAGTGAGTTTCACCACATTTTACAAGTTGGTCACGCTCACCCAGTCACATGGCCATCAAGCCACTCCCACCTGGTCACATGGCTGACAAGCCACTCCCTCAAAGCAGGCCACACCTACAGAAGAGGTTCTAAAAAAATTTGAAACCCACCACCGCTACATGTGTACCCCTTTTTTTCTTATTTTCAAGCAAGCATGCTTTTGAAAGAGACACGGAATAATCTGTTTTTCCTTTTTTTAAAAAATCTGATGGGCTTATGTGTTTCTTATGACAGTAAAATGGAAGCCAAGTGGACCACAGAAGAAGTTTTTTCTTTCTGCTAGGCTGGCGACCAAATAAATTGATAGACGCAAGTTGACATTGTGTCGTTTAATTAATATGGGGAAGAAAAGAGGCTGGCCTTTTTATTTAGAGCAACGTGCAGCCATAAATTATACAGTATTTGCCTTTTTAGACCGTTGTTTCTATACGCCCTGGTAACTGCTGATAACCTTCTCTTCAAGCCTTGCTCATCCTTAATTTTATCCAACTCGGTCATTGTTGGCTTCTTATCTCTCAAACCTGGTGTTTCTGTTCTGGATCTGAATCTATCTTGCACTTGGAGCTGTAAATTCTGCCTTGGGTTATGACACATTGTTAGACAATAGTTAAAATACATCTCCTACATACATACCAGTGGTGGGTTGCTAATCCCGTTCCAACCGGTTCGGTTGGAACGGGGCCGGCGGCGTCCTCGTGCACGCGCGCAGTTCACGCATGCGTCTTAGCGCCTGCGCGATGCTCCAGCTGCTCGCGGAGACTCGCGCAGGCGCTGTATGTGCCATCCAGCTGCTCGCGGAGAATTGCGTAGGCGCTATATGTGCCATGCGCCTGCGTGGAAGCGCAGAAGCCTTCAAAGACCGGTAAGGAGCGCGGGCGGGCAGGTGGGCCGTTCGCCGTTCCCGGAAATTACTTACTTTCGGGTTCGCCGACCAACCGGTTCGCGGGGGCCGCCACGAACTGGTTGAAACCCACCCCTGATACATATATACAATTGGGCTGCCATTACTATCTCAAATAGTACATTTCAGTTACATCTTTAAAATAATACCTTTTAAATTAAAAGGCACCTTTCTTAAGCTGTTTTAATGCCACTTGTTAAAACATTTTGTTTTTTTTTTAAATTAGAAGAATAAAGTGTGGTATGTTACAATTTAAAATATCTTCCTATCTATTTTAAGGTGGGAGCGCGGATAGCGTTTTATCTCAAATTGCAGCTCAAAGGAAAAAAGCTGCTGGCATATCTGAACCAAAACCAAGTCAACAGCCAAATATAGGAGGCTTAATTTCATCTTCTACTCCTGATGTGGAAAATGCACAGACCATTGGAAATGGACATATTCTTAAGGTTACGTTTATTATTCTTATCTCAAAACTACTAAACAAGCATGCATTGTAATTGTTTTTTTTAAAAAAATATATATAAAATATATTTCTGAGGTTAAATGTAACTCTGCCGTATGATTATGTGCGTGTTCTGACCCCCTCCTCCGTCCAGTAACAAATGCCGAGACAAGTTTAACTGGAATGCACTTTATTAGCAAGACACCAAAACCTCAGTGGCTGAAAGCCAAGCATAACAACAGATAAGGACCTTGGCAGCAACTCAGACAAGCTTCGGCAGCAATCCAGCCTGCCAAGCTACTTCCAAAAGTTCTCCAACTTTTAGTCAATGTGTTGCCTTCTGCAAGAGGGGCGTGTGCACAAGCAGCCTTTTTATAGTATGGAGAGGAGCCTAATGACCACCAGCTGAGTGCAATTACCTCCTGTAACTGCGCAACTGTTCCTGATGCCTAGTAGCTCTGCATCCAGGAACAACTCACTGCCAATGTCCGGCTCACTCTCCCTTGTCTCTTCCCCACTGGTCCAAGGCTCAGGTGCCTCCTGGTGGCCAACCAGCCTCTCTGCACCCTGCTCAGAGTCGGAACCCTGTCCAGGGTTCTCCACATCCTCCAGAGCCGACTCAGAGGGCCCCTCGCTGTCGGAGTCTGGTGGCAGCTCCAACGGCACCTGCTGGGCCACAACATATGTGTGTGTGTGTGTGTGTGTGTGTGTGTGTGTGTGTGTGTGTACATACATACATACATACATACGTATGTGTGTGTGTGTTTTTTTTTTATTTGTGCTGATAAATAAATAAAGGGAGACTAGTATAGATCTATTTCAAGCTATTTAGCTCCCATCAGCTAGCCATACCCTTACTGGGATTCAAACCTGTTCCAACATAACTCTGGAACGCCTTGAGCAATTAAAACCAAACTTGATACACAGATGATTTACTCTCTGGAGAAAAACACTGTGGGGGTAAGACACCCCTAACGCCCCCCTCGGGGGGGGGGTGTTCTGTTAAGATACAGCTGTTGTGCCTTAAAATGGCTTATATTGTACCGCCGTAAAATGGTTTCTACTGTACAGCGCGGTGGGGTTGCCATAGTAATGGCTTCACAGTCCTCCACAAGGGGGCTCCCTCTGGTAAGGGGGAAAATCTAACATTAGAAATTACGTTTGGTTCAGACATTTCCCCCCTATAAATAAATACCTAGGCAATGCCGGGTTATGAGCTAGTGTGAAATATAATTCTATTCTAAGCATAAGGGAATAGTTCTTGCTGTGGAACATAATTTATCATTTTCCATCAATATTATATGCGTAGGAAAAAAATCAAAATGTATTTCTTATTCTTGGATGAACAGAGGCATTTCTATAGCTTTTTTTTTAAATAAATGGCTACCAGAAAGATAGTATTTGAAAAAAGTAAGATCTTCGTTGCTATGTTATATCCAGGCTCCTCACAGCCTCCCCGCTCCCAAATGTTACAGAGCTTTTAGAATTGGAAAAAATAATGCATATCGTTTTTTTGATACTGTATTTTTTGAGCATACATCAAAAGAGAAAGAAAAGCAGGTATTTGCTGGAATATAAATCAATGTTTAATTACATAAATTACATTGCATAAATTCTGGTATCATACGTTATAGCAATACATTAAAAATGGGAAGAAGCAGTTCCAGGAAATAGTTTGCACGGTTGCCTCCAGTTACAAATTTTCAGTTAATTATGTATGTTTTACTTCCAATGATAGATCAGCTGTGAGATAAGCTATATTTTCTATTTGTGTTCCGTAAATGCAAAATATTTAAAATGAGCGGACTTCTTGAGCTCCTAAGAATAAATAATCGATATGGGCTTTTCTGGCACTAATCCATAAAGGAAGCTGAGGATATCGAAGCTTCCAGTTTTTCAGCAAATATTTTTTGTAGTGTTCTCACTACTATCTAAGCAGAAGTCTCTGTTTTCCAGTACTCAGAATAGCTGAGTCCTCCTGGACCCACAGCTGACTTTTGAACACCATTTGTCAGCTGTGACCAGGGGGGCATTTGCCCAGGTTCGCCTGGTGCACCAGTTGCGTCCCTACCTGAACCGGGAGGCTCTCACAACAGTCACTCGTGCCCTTGTGACCTCTAGGCTGGAATACTGCAATGTGCTCTACATGGGGCTGCCCTTGAAGAGTATTCGGCGACTTCAGCTAGTCCAGAATGCGGCCGCGCGAGCGATTGTGGGTGCACCTCGTTTCACCCACATAACACCTATCCTCCGCGAGCTGCACTGGCTACCTGTTGATCTCCGGATACGCTTCAAGGTGCTAGTTGTCACCTATAAAGCCCTTCATGGTATTGGATCTGGGTACTTGAGAGACCGCCTACTGCCAATTACCTCCACTCGACCAATTAGATCCCACAGGTTAGGCCTCCTCCGAGTTCCATCAGCCAGTCAATGTCGACTGGCAACTACGCGGAGGAAAGCCTTCTCTGTGGCAGCTCCGACCCTATGGAACGAACTCCCCGTGGAGATTCGTACCCTCACCACCCTCCAGACCTTCCGCATAGCCCTTAAAACCTGGCTGTTCCGACAGGCCTGGGGCTAAAGAGCTGTTGCCCCCCCCCCTCGAATGGTATGACTGTCGTGTGTTTTAAATTATGCATTGTTATGTGTCCTTTTTTAATTTTTTGTCTGTATCCCCCTTCCCTGGTTTGAGTTGTGAGCCGCCCTGAGTCCCCTTCGGGGGAAAAGGGCAGCATATAAATATAATAAACAAACAAACAAACAAACAAAGTCTCTGTTTTCCAGTACTCAGAATAGCTTATTACTAATTGCTACATTTTAATGTTCATTGATATAATTTACATAGAGAGAAATACCCAATAGATGTGCTTACTTAAACTGTTTCTTTTTTTGTAAGTGACATATTTTAGTAACAGGAAAGTTTCTATATTTTTGCTAGGTAAAACAGAAATTGGATGTGAACCAAAAACCTCCTTCTGAGAATTCTTCTACATCTAAAAGCACGTCCCCAACGCTCACGCCATCGCCATCTCCATTACCATCCCCCAAGAGACAAAGTGCAGACTCTTCGCTTTCTTCTTCTCACAGGCAAGGGAAAAGCAGTGGTGGCTCCAGCAGTGGGACTTTAACGGATGAAGGTAAGATATGGGTGGCCCAGTGGTTAGAATGCAGTACTGCAGGTTAATTCTGCTGACAGCAGTTCGACGGTTCGATTCTCACCAGCTCAAGGTTGACTCAGCCTTCCATTCTTCAGAGGTTTGTAAAATGAGGACACAGATTGTTGAGGGCAATATGCTGACGCTGTAAAATTCTTAGAGAGGGCTGTAAAGCACTGTGAAGTGGTACATAAGTCTAAGTGCTATTGCTATTGTTGTACATAATTGGCAATACCAAAGAGTTTTGTTGGATGACACCATTTCAGAATGTATTTTAGTCTCTTGGGTACAAACACTGGATGTTTATTCTGAGTAGGGTAGGCCACAGAGGTGGGTTCCTACCAGTTCGCACCTATTCAGTAGAACCGGTTCGTCAAATCTACCGAACCGGTTAGAAGAGGTTCCACCAGTGGACCCGGAAAGCAGGCCACACCTACAGAAGAGGTTCCAAAATTTTTTGAAACCCACCACTGGTGGGTGTGTAATGTCCCACAGTTATCTACGCATTAATAATGATCTAGTAATATTTCCTTATACATTTTAGGGACCTTTCCTTACATAATTGGCGTTTTCTTTCATATTTTTGGATTTCTAATTTCTGTTTCCATTAGTTAGCAATTGCTAAAACAAATCCCACGTAAAAAAAGTATTCAAAGCCTTCTTGATTTTAATTGTCAACTTATTTATTCATGCACATTGTAATATTTATTCATTTACATATCTCTGTTTTTCCACTATTGTGCAAACACAATTCCAGCAGCTGCTAACATTTGTAAAATTAAATATATATTATACTCCCTTTCAAATAGCCAACAAAATATTTCTGGTTTTAATTCCATATCTTGCTTTATGATTGCTTCTAACCACTAACTTCTGAATAGCTACTTGGACCGACCTAAGTACTAATTCATAATTTCATATCCGGTCACATGGGCGGCAAGCCACTCCCATCTGGTCACATGGGCAGCAAGCCACTCCCATCCGGTCACATGGGTGGCAACCCGCTCCCACAAAGGAGGCCACACCCACAGAGTAGGTGCCAACAATTTTTGAAACCCACCACTGGTAGGCCATCACTGTGACTTATTTTTATTCTTGGGACAGAAGGTCCACATCTAAACTCATGCTCCGGATGCTATGTTTAATTAGTAATATATTTTCTCTCATCACTTTTGAGCAATACCTTCTACGCAACTTACATAGGGAAGGTAAGAGATGTAATTGTGGTCTGCTCAAAACTGTTCAAGAAAAGAAGGAAATTGTGGCAATTGGGGAAGGAAGGCATGTGAAGAAGAAACTGGGCAGGCCTGAAAATCAACATTGCTTTTGGATGATAAGGCACAAACCATTCAAAACCACCAATGTTTCTTGCACTTGAACTAGGCAAAATTTGGATGGGCAGTTAAACTCCCATTTGGCAGTATACAACGAAAACCTATTTTATCTCCCAGAGAAGAGAATGCTTGTGTTCTTCTGTTCGTATGTGGAAATCTGCTGTATATTTAGATAGCAAAATGGGGGGAAATGAAATGGTAACAACATCCAGAATGGAGGTGGTAAAATGCACAAGATACATTTCTTTTAAATCACCTTTTGTACCTACCCTATTTTCACATTGTGAATGTGATATATACTCTGTTATAATGATTGTTTATTTAAAAGACATGTCTGGCTGCTCATCTTAAGAAACACAACTCTGGGTGGCTCACAACAGCAGTTGAAAACCAGAAACTAGAAAAAGATGGGTTCATTGACTTGTTATATCTGGAATAAGCAAACCATCTTGATTTTGTTCTGTGTCTGTTACAGTAGTATATCATACAGATTACAGGAATTATCTTGTCCAGAATGTTAGACAGCAGGCTTCTTTTCACTTCCATCTTGATTTTCATACTGGGTCAAGTATAACTACGCAACATTATTTTACAATTCTTATAATACAATTAACATAAATTAAAACATTTATTTTTCCCCCCTTAATTTAAAGATGAACTTACAGGCATCCTGAAAAAACTCTCTCTTGAAAAGTACCAGCCTATCTTTGAAGAGCAGGAGGTAAATCTTTTTTTTTTTCTCTCTCCAAACTTTACTGCTGGAAACTTGGGAAAACTTGGGTTGCATATAATAGCACTGCAAGAATTACTTTTTTAAAAAAAATATTGATTTGTTTCATCAAAACGTAATTTCAAAATTTATCATCTGTTTTCTTCAGAAACTGCAGAACACAATAATCCCCTCTACAAAGATGGTGATGTTGTATCTGTGGTCCGTCTTAATCCTAGTCAAATCTGTTAAGCTTTTAATTCTGCAAATAACATTTGGTTTCTGTTTAATCCTATGCAGAAAATGTGGGACTAGTTTGGAACGGCCTTTACTTTTTAAAATGTATTCATAGGCAGTCCTATCAATCATATCTATAGATATTTTTTTTTTAAAAAAATATTTTTTTAGTATATTTTATTTTCATTTTCATACGCTCACATATATACACCATACAGTATTAAACAATAATTGCATCAATTCCTCTTGTCGACAATGCCCCAGAAAATAAAAGCCCAATATACCTCTTCCATTCTCCATACACCTCTTTCTTCCACCACCCTCCAACTTTCTATCTTCCCTCCATCATCCCCCTCTACCCTACTTCCCCTCGCCCTCTACCACTCCTCTCTCCAGATCCGCTCCCCCCACTTCCCTTTCGCCTCCCCCCCACCCTCTCTCCCATCCCTCTCTACCCATCTTTCTTCTTTCCTACTCCTCCTCCCCTCGGTGTATTTCCACTATATGTTAATGTATTTGGCTTATCCTATTTTTAAAGAAAAATTAGAGAAAAAAAGTATACATGTGAAGTCACATTGCATTGAGATTTAACCCATCGTGTCTAGCCTAATATATATCCCTCCCTCCCTTCACCCTCCCGCCCGACCCCCCTCCTCCTTCTCCCCCCCCCCCCCGACTTCCCAGAACCCGTACACGGTAGAGATTTTTAACAAACACAGTCTAAAATCTATTGAGAAAAAAGAAATAAAGAAATTAATAACATCTCTACGTTGATCTTAGCTTCTTCTTGCTAAGCTCAAACAATTTAAATCATTCCTGATCTTAAGCATAGGCTAACTGGAATTTCTTGGTCCCGTATTTATTTTGTATATAGTCATAGATATTTAGATACTATAGTATATAGATATTTTGTTTTGATGGAGCTAGATTTGGAACATTGTAGTAACTACCCGATTAACTCAAGGGCTGTGGATAACCTGAATCCCTCACTCATTCTTTCGGCAGCCAGCATAACCTCTGGAGTGGAAGAGAGGGAGAAAAAGATAAAATCTTTCATCTCTTCAGGATCCTTCTGGGGGAGGGGTGTGTATGGGTGTGGGTATAGGTGTGTGATTCTCTCTAAGTGTACATTTATGTATGTGTCTATATCTGTATCTATGGTATATCTATTTTAGAACTTATATCATTTTTCTTTTAAATTCAACCATTCTTGGAAATAGCATACATTTATTACATAGCTACAGAGGTGACTTTTCCAGGAACAATGGCTCCTAAAAACTTATGTCTCAAAAAGAAATATGTCATTTTTCTAGGTCAGTGCCCCCAAAATTTAAGTATACATGTTTAAGGTTATGTACATACTTGGAAAATGTATATGACTAAACAAGTAAATTTGAATGGTAACAATAATACATAAAACTATATTAATAAGAAATCAATATGAAGCAGTCCAAATGCCATGAAGAATGATGATCAAGCCATATCCAAGCCTTCTTTAAACAAAAGAGAACTACCAGAGGACTGGAAAAGAGCTTGCATGGTTCCCATCTTCAACAAGGGGGGAAAGGGGGAAATGGATCCAGGATACTACAGACCAATCCAGCCTGACAAAATTACCTGGGAAGATCTTGGAAAAGATAATAAAGCAACAGATCTGCAAACATCTAGAAGCAAGTAAAGTTTCAACAGAAAGCCAACATGGGTTTGTCAAAAATGGATCATGCCAAACAAATTTTATTTTGGTTGTTTTTGACAAAGTGACTAAATTAGCGGACTAGCAAAATGATGTGGACATAGTGTACTTCAATTTCAGTAAGGCATTTGACAGCCTATTGATAATTTAGAAAAATGTGGGATAGACAACATCACCACCAGATAGATTCCTAACAAAAATGCAGTCCACCTATAGTCGTTAATAGAACTACATCTACATGGAGGGAATAGCAATAGCAGTTAGACTTATATACCGCTTCATAGGGCTTTCAGCCCTCTCTAAGCGGTTTACAGAGTCAGCATATCACCCCCACAGTCTGGGTCCTCATTTCACCTACCTCGGAAGGATGGAAGGATGGGTTAACCTTGAGCCAGTGAGATTAGAACCGCTGAACTGCAGATAACAGTCAGCTGTAGTGGCCTTCAGTACTGCACCCAAGCTTTGGGTACTCCAAGCTTTAGGTACCCCAAGCTTTGTTTTAGGCCCAGTACTCTTCAATATCTTCATAAACAATTTAGATAAGGGAATAGAAAGAGAACTCATCAAATTTGCAGATAACACCAAGACAGCACTCAAGATCCTGAAGGATCTCGACAGACTTGAACACTGAACGCTAACCTAGAGAAATAAAATTCAACAGTGACAAAAGTAAGGTTTTACATTTAGGCAAGAAAAACTAAATGTACAGGTATAGAATCGATGGAGCCTGGGTGAATAGCAGAAACTGCAAGAGGGCTGTGGGAGTCCTAAAAGATAACCACTTAAATATGAGCCAGCAATGTGCTGCAGCCACCAAAAATGCCAATACAATCCTTGGCTGCATAACAAAAGATAAAATCAAAAATCGTGTGAGGTGTTAGAACTTGCTTTATAATGTCTTGACAAGACCACACTTGAAATATTGCATCCAATTTTTGTCGCCACAATATAAAAAAGATGTTGAGACTCTGGAAAGAGTGTAGAGAAGAGCAACAAAATTGATTAGGGAGGTGGAGGCTAAAACATATGAAGAACGGTTGCAGGAATTGGGTATGTTTAGTCTAGTGAAAAGAAGGACTGGGGTGACATGATATCAGTGTTCCAATATTTGAGGGGCTGCCATAAAGAAGAGGGGGGTCAACCTATTTTTTAAAGCACCAGAAGGTGGGATAAGCAGCAATGGATGGAAACTAATCAAGGAGAGAACCAACCTAGAACTAAGGAGGAATTTCTTTACAAAACAATTCACCAGTGGAGCAGCTTGACTTCAGAAGCCTCCAGGGCACTCCATCACTAGATTTTGGACAACGATTTGGCCAGAATAGTATAAGGTCTCCTGCTTGAGCAGAGTGTTGGACTACAAAACCTCCAAGGTCCCTTTGTGTTATGTCATACACCAACAGGCAAATAAGATTCCAAGTATGTTACATATATTATTATTGACGGTACACTGACAAAAGGGTGAACGACAAAACCATGCCCGACTAAACCGCGTCGCTGATGTCATCAACAGGGCGACAACAGCGCGGAGACAGAAGCACGCTGTAAACCCTAAATCTAAACTTAACCCCTAAACCTAAACCTAACCCCCCTAAATCTAATCCTAACCCTAACCCTAACCCTAACCCTAAACCTAACCCTTAACCTAACCCTAAACCTAACCCTAAACTAACCCTAAACCTAACCCTTAACCTAATCCTAAACCTAATCCTAACCCTTAATCTAACCCTAAACCTAACCCTAACCCTTAACCTAACCCTAAAGCTAACCCTAAAGCTAACCTAAACCTAACCCTTACCTTAAGTTGAATCGGCTTTCTTTCAACGCGCTATTTAAAGCGCCCTTCTTTCTCCGCGCTGGCTGTTGTCGCCGCGTTGATGACGTCAGCGACGCGATTTAGTCGGGCGCGGTTTTGTCGTTCGCCCTTTTGACGGGTCACGATTATTGACCATATTTCTAAAGTAGGACAGTTATTATCAAGAAGGTGGGCACTTGGGCTGAAAGTTGCTTGCATAAAGCCAGCTATTGAATTTGTATTAACTTTAAAATTGGGATTTTTCTAAGATATGTTACATTTAAGACATACAAAATTGTTTGGGACTTAAATTTCTTGGACTCAAAATAGTGGAGAAGAGTGCAGTGCCTTTTTCGTTTAGTCCACAGGCTGCTTTATAATTTAAATGAGAGGTATGTATTCATGATTCATGTTTCAACAGGTTGATATGGAAGCTTTCCTCACTCTTACAGACGGGGATTTGAAGGAGCTGGGAATTAAGACTGATGGTTCTAGACAGCAAATCCTAACAGTTATTTCAGAGTTAAATGCAGGAAAGGTAATTTCGAATATCTAAAAGAAGTACTTTATGGTTATTTTACCTTTATGCATTGTTTTCCAATGAGGTTCAATCTGTTTGTAATTATTTACAACACAGTGATCATTATTATATTGAACAATTTTAACCTGTTAGAATCATTGCAGGATATAATTATATTATAGAACCAGTACGTTAGTCTCTTGGACTGAAATTCTTGGACTGATGCCTATATTAGATATTTACAGGTGATTCTGGTTTGGCTTGGAATTTCAGAATTCATGGAACCTCGTTTTATCTTGTATGTCTATTGCATGGCATTGCTGAAATATTTTAGATTTCACGTCAAATGATTCCACCTTGTCTACCTGGTCATTATTCTGATCTAACAATACAATTTTGAACAGCCTCTTCAGGTCAAACACTTACTATTCCACTCTACAAACACGGTTTATTTTGGTACTTCAAACAAAGTTTGTTAAGCATGTATCAGACCAAAATATGTAGTTGGTAGGATAGATGATGTTTAGTTTGATGTAATTCAAACCGAGCAGTCTTGGCAATGTATAAAGGCTAGAAGCACTGACATTCCTTTTCTTGCTATTCTGGAATAAAGTGTGTCTTAAAGGTAGATCTGTAGGGGATTTTTCACTAATTATTGTAATAATATATTTAAGTATACCAACTGAGCTTTTGTTCCTTTTTTAAATTATGAATTTCAACAGGGACGAGAGAGAAAAATTTTACAGGAGACAATTCACAACTTCCACTCATCTTTTGAAAGCAGTGTTAGCAACACAAGCCCGGGGAAACCACAGAGTATGTAGAAAACATTGAATATTGCTAATATGCTAATATGTGTTGCATATTCATATCCTTTTGTATTTATTAAATTCACAGGACAAATAAAGGAGAAAACAATACCTAAATAACTTTCAAAGCAAGGAGGGAAGGAAGGAGGGAAGGAAGGAGAGAAGGAGAGAAGAAAGGAGGGAAGGAAGGAGGGAATGTAGGAGAGAAGGAAGGGGGGAAGGAAGGAGGAAAGGAAGGGGGAAAGGAAGGAGAGAAGGAGAAAAGAAAGGAGGGAAGGAAGGAAGGAGGGAAGGAAGGGGTGAAGGGGAAGGAGGGAGGGAAGGAAGGAGGGAAGGAAGGGGAGTAGGAGAGAAGAAACAAGGGAAGGAAAGAGGGAGGGAGGGAAGAAGAAGTAGGACCATTGTAAGATAAGATGGATCTATGGGATGTTAAAAAAGCAATCTTCAAGTATATTGTCAACTGTAGGGAAAAATTGTTATAAATACATATTATTAATAACAGTTATGAGATCATATAATTGTGAATGTATATATGAAATTGATAAAATAAAATAAAATATAAGAAAAAAATAAAAAAAATAAATAACTTTCAATCATTTGAGATGCTTCCAAACTATCTCATACATTTAATTCAGTGGTGGGTTCTGGATCCCGTTGCAACTGGTACAGTGCAATGGTGCCCGGTGCCCACCACATGAACATGTGCACCGCACAGTAGCATGCGCATGCGTCCTTACCTCCTGCAACGCCCCCATGATGCTCCAGCTGCTTGGCAGAGCATCGCACAGGCACTGTATGCTTCATGCGCGTAGGTGCTGAAGAGCTCAAATACAGGTAAGGACAGCAGGGTGGGCCCTCCGGATCACCATACCAGAACGGTACCCGTTGCTCCCGGCAGGCACCAATACGCCCATACCACCTGCAACCCACCACCAGGGGTGGGTTTCTCGCCCCGTTCCAACCGGTTCGGTTGGAACGGGGCCGGCGGCGTCCTCATGCACGTGCGCGGCGCATGTATGCGTACTAGCGTCTGTGCGATGCTCCAGCTGCTCCTGGAGGATCGCGCAGGCGCTGTATGCATCCTGCGCATGCGTGGAAGCGCAGAACTCGTCAAAACTGGGTAAGGAGCGCGGGCGGGCGGACCAGTCGCCGTTCCCAGAAGTTACTTACTTCCGGGTTCGCCGACCAACCGGTTCGCAGGGACCGCCGCGAACCGGTTGAAACCCACCCCTGCCCACCACTGATTTAATTGCATAAAACAAGGATTTAAGGAGATGAAAACAAACACAAAAGAAGTTTTGGAAGGTACTAATTATGACCTTTAAAGCGCTCCATGGCTTAGGCCCAGGGTACCTGCGAGACCACCTACTGCCACCGGTAGCCTCCCATCGTCCAGTGCCACCCCACAAAGTTGGCCTCCTCAGGGTGCCATCGGCCAGACAGTGTCAGCTAGTGACCTCCAGGGGGAGAACCTTCTCTGTGGGAGCGCCTTTCCTCTGGAATGAGCTGCCCCCGGAGCTTCGTATAATCCCCGACCTCCGGTCCTTCCGACGCGTCCTAAAAAGTTGACTTCTCCAGCAAGCCAGCCTGGCCTGAACAAAACAAAACAAATTATTGATCACTGTTAATTTTAATTCGATTTTTTTTAAAAAAAATATGTCATTGTCAATTTTAATTGGGTTTGGGATAATCTATTTAATTTTTTTTTAACTTTTGTATTATGTGTTTCTTTTAATGTTGTACGCCACCCTGAGTCCTTGGGAGAAGGGCGGCATATATATCTAATAAACCTAAACCTTGGGCTAAAATACCTATTTGATTCTTAGCAAGTTTCTGGACCTCTTTAAACTAGTTTAGAATTGGAGCCAGACTGAATATATTTGAAATTCATTTTAGGTGGTTTGGGTTACTAAATAATGACATCTAATACTGTCCAATAGATGCTGGCCATAAAAGTCCACAGAAATTTATAAATCTATATTTGTTTGATAGGACTGTGAAGTAGGTTTACATACACACACAGTCTATATATGATGACAGACATCCTTAAAATTAACTTCTGTCAGTCCTCCCAGAGGACCAGTTAAAACAGGCAAGAAACATGACAAGATGAATTAATTCCACTTTATTTCAAGGTTAGTACTTCCAATGTTAAAAGTATTTTGCTCCAGTCTGTGTTATCGAGTTGAATAGGTGTTCATAACACAGGCGTTCAATTCGTGCATAAGCCTAATGTCCCTGTTCTACTATCCTCATTTACTTGTACCCATTTCCTGTGTTCTTATTCATATTTATTCTTATTCCTGTTACCTTGTGTACAAGTGACTAAACAAATAAACAAACAAACAAACAAATTAATAATGTTCCTTCTGGCTACCTCTAGTGTCTAATTTTTCAAAACCCATTCTATCATATTTTCTGGAATTCAAAATATCAGTCATTCCCCATGTGAAGGTGTCTTTCGATCAATTTCAAAATATATTTTCAAAGTCCATCCCAGACTCTTAATTTATTTATAACTTTCTCAAAACACCGCTCCAACCAAATTGAATTGATTCAAATCAGACTGTATGTAACTGCTGAATTAGTATCTGAAGCCATTCTTCTAATATCCCTCTTGTAAGTTTATTTTTAAAATATTAGATTCATTTGGGAAAAAAAAAAAACAAGAGTTCGTGGAAAGCTATTCCTGTCTTTTCCAGACTTTTCTGAGGTTTGTTACCTATTCCCATGAGTTTTTTTATTTTTACATAAAGACAGCTTCATCTGAGAAAGGCTTTTTGGAGGGTGATTTCAAGACCAGTGTCAGATCTCAGATGATTGAATAAGAAGAGGCTGTAATTCCAAGCAGTCCTATCAACTCATGCTTTCTATAGGATTGGTTTTTTTGATTCACTTTAAACCTACCCAGGTGAAGAAAGGACATTGAAAAAAAGCTTCGGTTAACTTAGTTTCTATTTAATAATATCAGTTTTCAACTTTCTATCTCTTTATATTGAATGGGGGAAAGGCCCAATAATTATTTCCTTTGTCCTCTTTCTGTGCAGATGAGAAGCAAACAATGCATATGAGTTACTTTACTCTGCATTTGGGGGAGAGGGGTACAATGTTCAAAGATAGGTCTCTTATAGTTTCATTCATGTGAAATAAAGTTTAGCTCCTTAATTAATGTTCAGGGTTCACCGACAAAAGGGCGAACGACAAAACCGCGCCTGACTAAACCGCGGTGACAAAACCGCGAGTTCTAAAGCACTCCGACGAATGAGCGCTGAATCGCGCCAACACCAGCGCAGCAACAGAAGCGCGCTGTAAAACTAACCCTAAACCTAACCCTAGCCCTAAATGTAACCCTAACCCTAAATGTAACGCTAACCCTAAACCTAATCCTAAACCTAACTCTAAACCTAACCCTAATCCTAACCCTAAACCTAAACCTAACCCTAAACCTAACCCTAAACCTAACCCTTACCTTAACTTAAATCGGCTTTCTGTCGCCGCGCTGTTGTAAAGAGCCCTTCTGTCACCACGCTGTTGTCGGCGCGTTGATGACGTCGCGGTTTTAGCGATGCAGTTTTGTCGGCGCGCTTTTCTCGTGCGCGCTTTTGTCGGGTCACGAATGTTCAGTCCAACAA
Organism: Thamnophis sirtalis; assembly: GCF_051295495.1. NCBI lineage: Eukaryota > Metazoa > Chordata > Lepidosauria > Squamata > Natricidae > Thamnophis > Thamnophis sirtalis. The sequence goes on from NW_028261388.1 coordinate 78,102,750, forward strand.
ATACTATATGTTTGTGTTTATAGCACCTGGATGCTGGGTAAGACCACAGGAACCATCTCCTACCAAGAGATAAACTTCGAACCAGAAACGTGAACTACAGATCAAGTATACCTTTGCAACATTTCATTGTGGAATATGCTGGAAATATATTTTATTAATAGCAGATACTGTACCTCATATAAAAAATGTAGCTTTAATAAAGCTGGTCATATTTGAATGGTGTGGTCCTTATTTTATTGAAATGAGGAGAGAAAACATCAGAGAAGCTGCATAGGCAATGTAGTAGCTGAATAACAAGAAATAGCTACTTGCCAATCTGGAAGACAGGAGTTTTTCAAAGACCGTGTTTCCCTGAAAATAAGTGCTTCTTTTGACCCCCAAAATAAGTGTGTGGCCTTATTTTCGCAGAGGTCTTATTATTTTTGAGGTGTCAGGAGGTGGCACCTCATGGCTGCTGCTGTGCTGCAATATTTTCAGGGTGGGCTTATTTTCAGGGGAGGGCTTATTTTAGCACATGCACTCAAAAGCCCGATTGGGCTTATAATCCATGGAGGTCTTATTTTCAAGGAAACAGGGTAGATATCAGGGTTCCAAATAACATCCAAAAGTAAATCAGAGTCTAAAGCAAAATATTGCTCAAAGTTCCAATTTATTAAGAGAGCCGTGTTGGTACATCTGAAAAAACCTGAATCTGAAAGCTTCCCAGTTTTCCCCATCTTGCCCCCACAACCACAAGTCACATGGTCCAATCTTCCATTGCCATGCTGGCAGTTCCATCCATCCAGGGCCTGTCAGGCAAAGAGGTACAGAGGCAAAGGATGACCTTGGCTTTCTGAGAAGAATGTTGTTATGGCTACATAGCATCTAACTCCGTACAATCCCCCCTCCCATTTTCCCACAAAATGGGAATATTATAGCAGAATAATAGAAAGTATGGCAGGCCAAAGACCCAAAAGAAAAGATGGCTGCAGGCCTGACAGTAGGGATAAAAAATTTTTAACTGGGAACCAATGAAATTCATAAAGAAGTGATGTGATCTGTTTATATGCTTTAATTCCAGCCAGTACTCTGGCTGTAGAGTTTTGTATTATATAAAGTTTCTGAATTCTTCAGGATCCTTCAAAAGCAGTCTTGTGTGTAATGCATTGCATTTATCTAATTTATCTAGTAAGGTATCCTGCTTCAGCTGGTGAAAGGTGCTTCACACCAGAGGTGGGTTCCTACCAGTTCGCACCTATTCGGTAGAACCGATTCGTCAAATCTACCGAACCGGTTAGAAGAGGTGGACCCGGAAAGCAGGCCACACCTATAGAAGAGGTTCCAAAATTTTTTGAAACCCACCACTGGCAAGGATCTTGTAACTTGACAGCTTTAAGACTTGCATGCTTCAATGCCAGAGTTTCTGAATAGCTACTTGGACCGACCTAAGTACTAATTCATAATTTCTAGTCCACACTGAGATTTAAAATATGCTTGTTGATTCATCTGTTGTGAATTATGGAGACAAAATTCTGCTTGAAGTCTAGAAAAATCCTTAAAATATTTGTTACAAAGTATTTGGTTTTAAATATTTATCAGGTTGTACCTGCAATTTCCAATACAACTTTTTGCCCCTTACTTCTACAGTACTTTTTCCATAAAATTAAATATTCATGAGTCTCAACATCAAAAGCCAATCTATGACCCACAAACATTTCTGGCTGCTCTTAATCTGAGAAAGAAATTCCTCATCTATTATGTTATTGATCCCAGCAATCACCAGCCCCTTAATGAAAATACATAATAAGCTTTCCAACAGAGTCCACAAACATTAATTCAGTGCACATGTAGTTGCATGAAATATAAGCCTAATGATATTTTTGGAACTCTGGTAAATCAAAACCACCATCCTTAATAGATTATCTCTGTTTAGCTACTGAAATCCTAGATGATCTTCTTTTCCATATAAATTCATTTTTTTGCTCAATATATCTATCTCAAATAAATATGTATGTGACACAAACACGAGAATAACATCTTAATACATACAGTAGATTAATCTTGAAGCAACATTCATTTTACTATCATAAATTTTAGCCCATTTAGCAGAATTTTAATCCATTCATTAATATCTAAGGAATTAAGCATCTAAGGCTTGTAACATACTTAATTGTAACATACTTGTAACATATTTAATTCTTTAGGAATATAAAGTCCTAGACGCATAATATGGATTTTGCTGGTGTTTTTTTTTCTCATTTGGAAATATTGCTGATTTGTGTTAGTTGAAAGAATGTATAAGGTGGGGGTGGGGTGGCTTTACTGACATTTTTGGTTACTGGATTGTTCTGACCCCCTCCTCCATCCAGTAACGAATGCCGAGACAAGCTTAACTGGAATGTACTTTAATAGCAAGAAACCAAAACCTCAGTGGCTGAAATCCAAACCTAACAATCAGATAAGGATCTTGGCAGCAACTCAGACAAACTCAGGCAGCAATAAATACAGATAAGGCTTGGCAGCAATCCAGCCTGCCAAGCTCACAGTAATGTCCTCCGACATTCAATCCTGTGTTGACTTCTGCAAAGAGGGCCGTGTGCACAAGTAGCTTTTTATAGTCTGGAGAGGAGCCTAATGACCACCAGCTGAGTACAATCACCTCCTGTAATTGCGTAATTGTTCCTGACGCCTAGTAGCTCTCCGGTGCCGGGCATCCAGGAACAACTCACTACTGGCCTCCGGCTCACTCTCCCTTGTCTCCTCCCCACTGGTCCAAGGCTCAGGTGCCTCCTGGTGGCCAACTAGCCTCTCTACGCCCTGCTCGGAGTCGGAACCCTGTCCAGGGTCCTCCACATCCTCCAGAGCCGACTCAGAGGGCCCCTCGCTGTTGGAGTCTGGTGGCAGCTCCAACGGCACCTGTTGGGCCACAACACTGGATATTAGGCAAATGGTTCTCGATCCCCAGCAAGTAATTCAAAATCATGACCAGCTTTTTTTTCAGCAGCTGTTTCTCCCGGAACAGTATTTCTCAAAGTGTGATCTGAAAAATCCTGGGGGTACGTCAACACTCTTTCAGGGGTCCATGCAATCAAAATGATTTGCAAGTCTGTGCTGAAAAATAATAACAGCATTAAAATTCTGTCAAACAATTATGAGAAGCAGTAGGGACAACAAATGTGTAAGCTTTAATTTTCAACGCAGTAAATAGAGCACAGGTAGTTCTTGATTTACAACCATATGATTCATTTAACAACTGCAAAGATTCGCTTCACAACCATGGTAACAAAAATTATAAAATCATGTGTGACTCACTTAACAACCACCTTGTTTAGCAACAGAAATTCCAGTCCCAATTGTGGTAGTAAGTTGAGGACTACCTGTGTAACCCAAAGAAAAACTGTTTTGGGTTTCTCCCAGAGGTGGGTTCCTACCAGTTCGCACCTATTCAGTGGAACCGGTTCGTCAAATCTACCGAACGGGTTAGAAGAGGTTCTACCAGTGGACCCGGAAAGCAGGCCACACCTACAGAAGAGGCTCCAAATTTTTTTGAAACCCACCACTGGTCCTTGGATATGATTATTCTACACTATCATGCTCATATTTATAAAACTCAGTGCCTCTGTGAAAGGTAAGGATGACTACTGCGTTTGTGGTGCAATCAGAACATGGCGTGTGTTGAAGTTGTTTTAACGCAAACCAAAGATGCCTTTTAAAAAACAAGTTTACATCATATTCTTATGCATGCCAGTGTTGTGCGTGAGGTAATATAAGGTGGTTCTGACAAGTGTCGTCGGCATCTTCATATCCGGTCACATGGGCGGCAAGCCACTCCCATCTGGTCACATGGGCGGCAAGCCACTCCCACAAAGGAGGCCACGCCCACAGAGTAGGTTCGAACAATTTTTGAAACCCACCACTGGTTTCTCCATAATTTTTTTAAAAATGGGAAGAGTATTGCACATGATGGAACAAAGATTAAAGAGCTTTCATATTAAAAAAAATATTTTCCACTATTTTGTCCTTCCCAAACTGGGGAAAAGATCAGAGAGAGAGAAAAATGTTAGGGGAGAAATAATTATTTTGAAATAACCATCATTCTGTTTTCAAGAAAGATTATTCCAACCACAGTTCTGATTCAGGCTTTCAGAACCAGTGACATCTACAGCAGCATTAATAAAGCATAAACCTGATCTTTCTGTAAGAATGCAGATCTGTCTATAATGGCTTCGTCTAGCTGGCGAAACCCCATTTTCATATTATTGTTATTAACAGAAGGCAGATCGCTTAACTCTCATAAACATATCTTGATTTGAATTTCTGCATATTCCTACTTCTTTTTTGTCTATGTGGATGTGTGTTGAAAATAAAACTGACATCCTGATAACAATAATTAAAGAAGAAAATATGTGAGAGAAAACTGTTAATGCCATCTTTGCTGCAATCTGCTTCTAATTCTGGAGACAGAATGTGGAAGTTGTTTTGGCTGAAGGCATCCTCAGTTCTCCTGATATATTGTCATTAAAACACAGGCCACACTATTTGGGAGGCTAAAGATGTTTCACTACTAACAAATTGGTTGATTTGACTCAACGTAGTACACTGGGTAAATTAAGGCCATTTCTTTTAGCAATCAGGCTGCACTCTTTAATATTTACGTGAAACTTATGGGACCAAGAGCTAATTCATCTGGATAGATCAGTAGAGTGATAATACCCAATTGAATATTTTACCCCAGGCTACGTAGAATGTTGTCTATGGATTAATCTAATGTCTGAAAGTTGATAGGGTTGGTTTTGTGACTCAGCAGAAGCCTGCTGTGAGTTGTGTCGGGATGCAGGAATAATGAGCAGCTGTTGCTCGTTAGGTCGTCTTCCTCAGATAAAGGACAGATGGTGCCACACCTTAGTTGCAGAAGTCAACGTTCGTGGTTCGTCGTTCGTCATGTGTGGTTCATCGTTTCGAGATTCAAAGAGGCACTTGGATAAGTGATTTGCTTTCTGTAAACCTGATTCAAAGAGGCACTTGGATAAGTGATTTGCTTTCTGTATACCTGATTCAAAGAGGCACTTGGATAAGTGATTTGCTTTCTGTAAACCTGATTCAAAGAGGCACTTGGATAAGTGATTTGCTTTCTGTAAACCTGGTTTGCTGTAAGAGCTTTTTGTTTTTGCTTTTGCTGTATAACTTTTTGCCAGAGACTTTATCTACGTTTATTTTTGGGCTCGCAGCCAGCTGGAGCCAGGACTGATAAAGATATTTCCTTTGAAGTTCTGTCTGACTGTCGTTTTTGAACGAGCGAAGGTCAGAACAGGTTGGGATGGATGAAACAGGTTAAATCAAAGATAAAGGAAATTATTTTTTTCATTGAACTGCCTTTTAAGGAATGGTCTCTCAATAGGGTGACCCCCATTTCAAAGAGTTACTGTTGAGTGGGCAGGTGAAAATAAGAGCAAGTGGGATTTTGCCAATTGAATCCTACCTGGGGCAAGATGACCCCACAACTTTAATCTTCACAACTCCTCTCATAACCCCCATTTGTGTGAACTAACACAATGCTTACCATATGGGGTTGCCCAGGGGTGTTTCCAGATTCTTTTACTGTCGGTTCGCTCAGGGACGTGCTTTGGGGGGGGGGCGCTATGCGCACATGGGCAGTAATGAAAAAATTGCTTCTGCGCATGCGCCGAAGCAAAAAAGAAGATGGCGGCATCTATGGCACTGCTGATAGAACTGGTTCGAGGGCATGAGAGGCCAAGTTACTACCTACTCGGCCGAACCAGACCAAACTGGTAGGAACTCACCTCTGGGGTTGCTTCTGAAAAGTGCCTGAAATTGATCTAGAATACAACATCTATGCTATTGATCGATATGCCCTGGCATAGGTATACAGATAGTCCTTGACGTATGACCAAGTTGATCCCCCAAATTTCTATTGGGAAGCAAGGGAGTTGTTAAGTGACTTTTTGCCCCATTTTGTTACCTTTCTCGCCACCATTGCTAAATGTATCCCTGCAGTTGTTAAATAACACGGTTGTTAAGCAAGTCTGGTTTCCCCATTAACTTTGCTTGTCAGAAGGTCACAACAGCTAATCACATGCAATAGTCATAAATATATGTCAGTTGCCAAGCCTCTGAATTTTGATCATTGAACATGGGTCGTAAGTGTGAAAAAGAGTCATAAATCACTTTTTTCAGGGCCGTAACTTTGAAGGTCACTAAACCGATGGTTGTAAGTTGAGGCTTACCAATATTACAGTATTACATCAGGCTCTGCAATTGTTCCTTCTAAGCTTTTCAGGACACTTCAAAGTCTATTATAACCTATACAGCTCTATAATAGTTCACCACCCAAGTATTTGTAGAATTAATAGGATTGTATTTACCTGATTGGAAAATTCCATTAAAAACTGGCTGAGTCCCCATTTATGTGAAGAGCGGAAAGTTGGGTCTAAGAGACACCTTTTCTTTGTAAGTATGCTCTAAAATAGCCTCACCTTGAAATTTGAAACTGAACTATTTTGGGGAGCCTGTAGGCTGGAGAATATGGAGCAATGCCATCATTTCTTTAGGTGTCTATAATGGTTTTTTAAAAACTATTTATATCACTTCTGTATTTGAATTTGAATTTCCTTTATTTGTATGCCACCCTTTTTCCTGGGGGGACTCAGGGCGGCTCACAATTCAAAAAGGGAGGGGGGGAAAGACAAACAGTATTCCAATATGGAAACAATACAACATATTAAAAGAGAGCACAACAGTCACACAATTCGGGTGGGGTTGGAATCTTAACCCCAGGCCAGCCGGGACAGCCAGATCTTCAAAGCGGCGCGGAAGGATTGGAGGGTGGTGAGGGTCCGAATCTCTACGGGGAGTTCGTTCCAGAGGGTCGGAGCAGCCACCGAGAAGGCTCTCCTCCGGGTAGTTGCCAGTTTGCACTGGCTAGTAGATGGAATTCGGAGGAGGCCTAATCGATGCGATCGTATTGGTCTAGTGGAGGTAATTGGCAGTAGGCGGTCTCTCAAATACCCAGGCCCACTGTAACTGATTTAACTATTTATATCACTTCTGTAAGATTTTTTTTATTGTTGGGTGAATCAGTGCGTAATTGTGAATAAAAATTGAATAAATTAAATTGTAAACTAAATCAAGTGAAGTATAGATCTAATTGGGGATAGGTTGATTATTGTTATTGTTATTTATTAATGACCATGTTTATTCCTATTGGGCTTCACAGAAATAAACTAATCAAATTGAACTGAAATTAGAATTTGGGGTAATAGCTTAATGGGAACAATATGTGTTAAATGGGAACAATATGTGTTAAAAAGCTTGTATTTTAATTAAGAAATGTATTTAAGTATGCAATCATCCAAAGGGCTATCTTTCAAACTTATAGCACTATCCCCTAATTTCAACCACTGGATACATTTAATATTTAGAATAATGGCATGTAACTTACTAGGATGTAAGCGCTTGACAATGCTCTCAGCTGGAAATGATCAAAAATGTATGCAACCCAAACCTGTCTTTCCTTGTTAAATATTCTAAATTTGTATAAATAATTCAGTTTCGGTTCATTTTCAGTTTTTGTGCGTCAATTCTTAAATTTAGGATTAACATCGCTGGTTTACATTAGACATAACTGAATATTTCACTGTCCTTGAGAATTGTGTGTTCAAATTGCCATTATATTCTCTCATTTGTAACAATCCTTGTTTCCTTAAATTCACAATTATCTATCAAATAACAATGAGTCTTTAAAGTATTATAGTATCTCACCTATCTCTAAGGAGAAAAGGCGAGGATTAGAACAAAGAATTCCCATTAATTTATAATATGCATTCCTTTTTTCAATTGACCAATAATGTCACCAATCATCCAGCATTCCAAGAATAGTTCCCCATTATTAATTATTAATCCATATAGTGGTTAAGTATTTCAATTCATGTATATATCAATTATTCCTTATGGCAGTAGTCTCCAACCTTGACAATTTTAAGACTTGTGGACTTCAACTCCCAGAGTTCCTATCTCTAAGGAGAAAAAGTGAAGATTAGAACAAAGAATTCCCATTAATTTATAATATACATTCCTATTTTCAATTGACCAATAATGTCACCAATCATCCAGCATTCCAAGAATAGTTTCCCATTATTAATTATTAATCCATATAGTGGTTAAGTATTACAATTCATGTATATTATCAATTATTCCTTATGGCAGTGGTCTCCAACCTTGGCAACTTTAAGACTTGTGGACTTCAACTCCCAGAGTTCCTCAGCCAGTCTCCAACCTTGGCAACTTTAAGACCTGTGGACTTCAACTCCCAGAGTTCCTCAGCCAGTCTCCAACCTTGGCAACTTTAAGACCTGTGGACTTCAACTCCCAGAGTTCCTCAGCCAGTCTCCAACCTTGGCCACTTTAAGACTTGTGGACTTCAACTCCCAGAGTTCCTCAGCCAGTCTCCAACCTTGGCAACTTTAAGACCTGTGGACTTCAACTCCCAGAGTTCCTCAGCCAGTCTCCAACCTTGGCCACTTTAAGACTTGTGGACTTCAACTCCCAGAGTTCCTCAGCCAGTCTCCAACCTTGGCCACTTTAAGACTTGTGGACTTCAACTCCCAGAGTTCCTCAGCCAGTCTCCAACCTTGGCCACTTTAAGACTTGTGGACTTCAACTCCCAGAGTCCCTCAGCCAGCAAAGCTGGCTGAGGAACTCTGGGAGTTGAAGTCCACAGGTCTTAAAGTTGCCAAGGTTGGAGACCACTGCCTTTATGGCATTCCCTATTTTTTCCCCCTGCGGCCTCGTTTTGGGCAGGGCAGGCTGGCTACAAGCACCCTTTGCCCTATTCTGCCAACACGGGCCGTCGAAAACAGAGCCAGCCTACACACTTTTCCCGTTTCCCCGCTCTACCAGGTGGGGACCACACAGCAACGGGATGGAGGAGCCGAGGGCCGCCCGGAGGGTGACGTGAGGCGAAGAAGAGGGGAGGGGGGGGTGGCGGGCTGAGCACGGCGCATGCGCGTTCTCAGCGGGGGACGACGGCTGTAGGAGCGCTTCGGAGTAGGCTTCGCGGAAGGGCGGGGAGCTCGGTCTGCTCGAGGTGGCGGGTCGGTTGGGAGAGCGCGGCTCGGCGCGAGGCATGGCGGAGGCGGCCCCGCCAAACTCAGGTAAGAGGGGGGGACTTTGAAGAAAGGAGAAGAAAGAGAGGAAGGGGGGAATTCCCACGGTCCTGGGACGAGTGTGGGAAAACCAGAGCGTGGGACTTTCCCGTCCCGTTCCCGGAAAGGGGGGGAAAAAAAGACTTGGACTCTTCGGGCATTCCGGCTCTTGGTCCCTTCACGGTAAAGCTGAGGTTCCCCGAGGCCTGGAGGAGGAGACGGGGACGTCTCCCGTGCAGCGACAAGTTCTTGCCTCCCTTGTCTGCAGTGGGACTTAAGAGAGAGCAAGAATTGCCTTCCTTGTTGATTGCATTCCCTTCTCATTCATCCTCGCCTGCTCTGGATCAGGCGCAGTTCTTCAACGTTGCAATGACCAAGGCGATTAAAAACGGCATGCATTTATTTCCCAGGTGAGAGACACCCGGGAATGTGTGTGTCGTGCTTAAACATATGCGGGAGAGAGGGATGAATATTCAATTTCCAGCCGGGCTCTGCTGCTGCAATGCATCTTGCATCAACAGATGTGACGCTCATATAATATAAAAGGGGGGGACGACTATCCAGTCCAGATGATTTGCCAGTGGGGACAGCAAAATAATCAAGACCGGAATGCTTGTATAAAAAACTTCAAAAATACCAGCTCAGAGGTCACCCTAAGGCAGTGTTTTTCAACCTTTTTTGTGCAAAGGCACACTTTTTTCATGAAAAAAAATCACCAGGCACACCACCATTAGAAAATGTTAAAAAAATTTAACTGTGTGCCTATATTGACTATATATAAAGTGTTTTTCCCACAGCACACCTTACACTATGTCACGGCACACTAGTGTGCCACGGCACAGTGGTTGAAAAACACTGCCCTAAGGAATTAGGCTTGCATGGCACGATATGGAGAAGCTGGTTTCTGTCTTGTGTGTGCAAACAAGAGATTGCAATTGGGAAAGATGAAGACTGTAGAAAGACTGTTCAACGTTCTTCCCGGAAGCTCCGAAAATATATATTTTTCCTCCTTTTCTGGAGTCGAGCCACGGCGATGGTTTGAAACGAAATGTATAATTATTCCGGATTTATTTTCTTTACAAAGAGCAGCCTGGGTTTAATAAATGCTTTGTTTTAAAAATTTTAGCTTTATGCATTCATATTTTCAGAGTCGTTGCCAGGTAGGGATTACTAATTGTGATTAAAAGAATAATTGGTCTCCTAAAATAACAGCAAGATGTTCATGGAGAGTTTAACACTGGGCTACAGCTTGAAAAACAAGTTAGATATGATATTTCAAGACGACTTGCTTACAAAATGTAACCCATTTAATAGCATACCACAGTATTAATGAAGATGATCACTATACTGCTTTTTAAAACATTGTAATTGCTGTGTCTTACTGTTGTTTGAGAAAGTGGTATTATTGTGGTTTAAGGAAAACAACTGTCTTTGATAATAAATGCATATTCTCTATTGGCTCACCATCTTTTTCTAAAAGTGATGAATAGCTTCTACATTATTTGCTCCAATTGATTAAAGTGAATATGCTTTACACTGAATATGCTTACATATATATTTATATTTATATTACACTGAATATGCTTGTTTCATAGTATATGTTTTCCTTTTTCTTAGGTGTCTTAAATCCAGATGCAACTGATTTTGTTCCAAGAGAAAGACAGATTTTCAATTCAAGTTGGAGCAACCAATCCAGGCTGGGATTTGATTGTGATTCAAGCAGAAATTCTTTACCTTCTTCTGTTCAACCTAGACATAGTAAATGCGAAGATTCAGTTACAGATCGTAATGCTTTCTACGGCCCGGAAAGCCAGCATGGATGTCAGCCAAATTCTTCACGGTTTTATAGTATCGGTAAAACTAAAAGCAATAGCTTACACGGTCAGCGGTGGCAACGATCAAGGAACGATCGATCACATGGGAAAAATCAAATGAAGCAAATACCTGTAGGGAGCACAGAGGATTCTCCGTGTTTAAACACTAGATTAGTTGTAGGGCGTAGGATGAATCATAGACAATACAGCGATTTGTCTTCAGACAGTGAGAAAGAAGCTGCTACTGCAAATAACAGAGGGGCAAAGCCGAAGAAGACATATCTGATGCATTCACGTGGAAGAGGGTTGAAAGAAAAAGAGAAACACCCATCTGAAAGAGAGAAAAGAATACCAACTAAGTGGAAGGACAAGGCTTTTGAAAATATCCCAGCAGTAGATCTGACCCAATCAGATTCGTCTGAAACATCTGTTGGGAAAACGGTATCCGATGGCTTTTCTGACAACAGCATTGCAAGGAGAAAATACCCTTTTGCAAACAGGCATTTCAGGGAAACTGCCTGGAATAAAGAAATTGGCAAAAAACAAGATACACCCAGAAGTAGAAACGCAAAACACGTTAAGAACGCGTCCCTTCCACATCCTCCCAGGGAACGCGCCAGTGAGAAGAGGAAAGAATCTGTGCTGCAAGAAAGAGGCCCAAACTTAGTGGCTGCAGCAGAGAAACAGCCATTCTGTGAAGCAACTACACGTGATGGGAGGAAACCACTCCTTCAAGAAGGGTATAAGAACAGGCGCTGGAAAAAGCAAAACGATGCACCAAAGAGCAAAGAAACTCATACAGGTAAATTTAGAAACTCTTTTAATAGAGCAGGTTTATTACTGTAGCCACCTCATGCGGCAGAAAGATGCTTTAGAAAAAAAGCTTACCTAGAATTTGTGGTTGTAATGTTGCAATATGAAGCCATTGATAAAGGAGAAAAAGATGGTTCTTGTACTGTTGTGTAGCAATAGAAATTGCCATCTCTCAATAAGCATGGTTTTATCTCTCTCTTTCCACCCATTTCCCGTGCCGCTATTTTTACATAGCAATTGCAAATTGTTATAGCAGTTAGTGATATATACAGGCTGGCTGTGTTGGCCTGCCTGGGGTTGATGAGTTCCCTTCCCCTCTCGATCTGTGTGGCTGTTGGTCGTTTTTAAATGCCTGTATTTGTAGTTTTTGTGTTTCTCTTTCCCCCTTGGGTTTGTGCGCCGCCCTGAGTCCCGCTGGGAATAGGGCGGCATATAAATAAAATGAAACCTAAACCTAAACAGGGGAGAGAAAAATCACTTTCACGGCTCTTCTTTCTGTTGAATAATGTTGCTGATTACTTTTTGATACAGTTCAGGTTTTGAACTGAACGGGATAGTTTATTTGCTTTCCAACTAGAGCGCTAATAGCCTTCAAAATATGTCCTAGAGCAGCGATAGCGAACCTTTTTTGGCTCGCGTGCCATAAGTGGGAGGAGCGTCGTGTGCGGGTGTGCCGCACCCATAATGCAATGTGTGACCCCTCCAGTGTGCATGCGCGGACAACAGGCGCTCCCCCATTTTTTGCATGCTTTTTTCTCCCTCCCCAGGCTCCAGAGGCTTTATAGGCGCCTGGGGGGGGGCGGCGAAAACAGCCTCCCCCCCCCGATGCCCTCCGGAGGCTTCAGGGACCTTCAGGAGGCTTCCCTGAAGCCTTCGGAGCAGTCAAAATGACCCTCCAAGCAAACCAGAAGTCACTTCCAGTTTGCTCGGAGGGTTGTTTTGTGCACTCCGAAGGTTTCAGGGACCTTCAGGAGGCTTCCCTGAAGCCTCTGGAGCTGTCAAAACAACTCTCCGAGCAAACCGGAAGTCCGTTCCCAAACTTCCGGTTTGCCCGTAGGGCCAGGTTTTTGCGCTCCGGAGGCTTCACGGAAGCTCATGAAGGCCTCCGGGGGGGGGGAGCATCTTTTCGCCCTCCCCATGCTCCTATAAAACCTCTGGAGCCTGGGGAGGGTGAAAAATGGCTTTAAAAGGGTGAACTCATGCGCGCTGGCCAGCTGACAGGGCAGCGCCTCGCGTGCCCTGACAAATGGCTCGGCGTGCCTTCGCCATCACTGTCCTAGACAACTGTGTAGTTGTTGGAGATGTATCAGTAGTTCTTCATAATGTCTAAAGTCTCAAGTTTGTAAAGATCTTTGGGTGCATGGTGCAAGACACTCTTTGTTTATTTAAGGTTATTGGTTAATCCTAAGACTTAATCTTTGCCTTTGGAAAATGTGAAACATACCCCAAATTTTCTTTAGCTCATAAGCATGTAAAGTTCCACAGATTAGGCCTCCTCCGAATTCCATCCGCCAGTCAGTGCCGACTGGCGACTACGCGGAGGAGAGCCTTCTCAGTAGCAGCTCCGACCCTTTGGAACGATCTCCCCGTGGAGATTCGTACCCTCACCACCGTCCAGACCTTCCGCACAGCCCTTAAGACCTGGCTATCCCGTCAGGCCTGGGGATAAGATCCTAATCCGCCCCACCCGAATGTTGAATGAATGTTGTGTTTTACTGTTTTATTTTATTTTATTCACATATTTTATGTTTTGTCTTGCACTCCTTCCCACGAATTGTAAGCCGCCCTGAGTCCCCTCAGGGAAAAGGGCGGCCTATAAATGACAAATAAAACTAAAAAAAAAAAAAAAAGTTACAGGCAATGACATAATTCACACATGGTTTGCTTAATCATATTTTGCCTAAGCCATATTTTGTTGGGTTCATTTACAAACCACAATATATGCATTCAGACTTTTAGACTATGTTGTGGTTTATGAAGTTGCTGTCGAGGTGTTCTCTCACAGTTGAACATTTTGAAAACAATGAATTTGAGACTGTTCTCATTTATAAACAACTCTTTGAAATGCAGCATCACCGAGAAAGCACTGAACTAATGTTGTAATGTCAGCAGCTGTGTGATGTTTTTAATCTTTCTTGTACTGCTGAGCAGCCTGATGTTCTGTCACTGTCGGATGTTTAATGACAATTATGCTCTTGCTGCATAAGTGGACCGGTGTTTGCAGAAAATCAGATTGTAGAAAATCAGATTGCCTGCTTTAGTAATGAAAAAAAAAAGTGAATATTTTGATAATGGTACTGTTATTGCCAGGATTTGAAAGAATATCTGGGAATAGCATAGTACATGATGTTTTTTTAATGTTGATGTTTGAAGAGGACCATTGGAATGATTTAGCTCCACAGGGACAGATGTTCTATCTGAAAAAGGTGCCTTTGACATAACAAATGGGTTACTGGCTTTATATACTAGTTCAGACCAAATAGTCTCCATTACAACACTATGCTTGAGTGGACCTTGCCACAGTGACGTGCGGTCAGCTTTAGCCCTGGTGAGGCACTTTTTAGACTTGTGGACTTCAACTCCCAGAATCCCACAGCCAGGCATGCTCAGTTCCGATTTAAAGCGATAGCATTTTTCCCCCTTGCAAAATAAGTTTTCCCATTCTTTTTCTTCTCTCTCCCCCTCCTTCCTCCCTCTCTCCCTCCCTCCCCCCTCTCTCAAACAGACACATGCACACAGAGAAATTGGATCCCTCACTCACTCTCAAACAAACACAAACACAGAAGTTGGATTGGATATATTTTCCGAAGGCTTGAAAGCAGCTCCTCTGCCATACCCCCCCTTCTCCTGCTGCCTTCTGATCAAACTTTTTGAATTCCTCCTCCCTCCCCACACGCACCTTTTCCACCTGTTTCAGAGATGATTTCAACTCTGCTTCTCCCTGCCCTGCCCTGCCCTCCCCTCTTGAAAAGCCAGAGCTCTGTCAGACTGAGCTAGTTGCTCCCAGTGAACTCTAAAAAGCCTCTAAAAATGCCCTCTACAGGAGGCGAGAGAATAGGTGCCTCATTTGCATAAGGAATTCTTTGCTTGTTAACCCTTGCTTAACTCTTAAAAGGCGAAAAATTCCTTATGCAAAAGAGACCCCTAGTTCTCTGGCCTCCTCCTAGTTAATACTGAGAGCAGACACCAAGCCACTGTGACTTGAAATCTGGTGGCAACTACCCTGGCTTTAATTATTTTAAGAAAATTATTTTAAATCCTTTCCTTTCCCTGAGGAGACTGGTGAGGCCCCGCCTCCCTTGCCTCTAGTGACTGCACGTCCCTGCCTTGCCACTAAATTTGCGACAAATATGCTACATTAATATAGTTATATTTCTGACTTGCTGCATTTTAGCAAATATACTAAATAAATATTTGTGTACTAGTATTTAGTTATGTTTAATATTTCTAAACCGAAATCTCTCCTAGGGTCTCTGATAGAGCAACTTACCTCAGAAAAATACGAATGCATGGTTTGTTGTGAGGTGATCCGTGTGGTAGCCCCAGTTTGGAGCTGCCAAAATTGCTACCATGTTTTCCACTTAAGCTGCATTAAGAAGTGGGCGAGATCTCCTGCAGCACAGACTGACGGTTAGTATGCCCTGTTAAATGTATTGAGAAATTCACTACATTAGAATCAAGCATTCTGATTTTCTCATACAGTATGAAGCCAGATTATTGGAAGAACGCATCAAGTAATTTTAAGCATAACAAGTGGTTCAGTTCATAAGACTTTGTTATTCAATATATTGCTACTCCTTTAAAACCGTGACCCGTCAAAACCACGGAGGACAAAATCGCGCTCGACGAAAGCGCGCATTTGACGTCATCACAGCGCAACGAAAAAAATTAAAAATTGAAATAAAATTAAAGCAAGCCGATTCAGATAAAGGTAAGGGTTAGGGTTAGGGTTAGGGTTAGGTTAAGGGTTAGGGTTAGGTTTAGAGCGTTAGGGTTACGTTTAGCGTTAGGTTAAGGGTTAGCATTAGGTTTAGCGTTAGATTAAGGGTTACGTTTAGGGTTAGATTTAGGGTTAGGTTAAGGGTTAGGTTTAGGGTTAGGTTTAGGGTTAGGTTTGGGGGGGTTAGGGTAAGGTTTTCGCTTTATTTTTACATTTTTCGATCACAGCGCGATGTTTTCGTCGCGCTGTGATGACGTCAAATGCGCGCTTTCGTCGAGTGCGATTTTGTCCTCCGCGGTTTTGTGGTGGAACCCTTTAAAACATGAGAGCCAGTTTGGTCTAGTGCAGTGTTTCTCAACCTTGGCGACTTTAAGCCCTGGGGGATTCTGGGAGTTGAAGTCCACAGGGCTTAAAGTCGCCAAGGTTGAGAAACACTGGTCTAGTGGTTAAGGCACTAGCCTAGAAACCAGGAGCCTGTGAATTCTAGTCTCGCCTTAAGCATGAAAGCCAGCTGGGCGACTTTGGGTGAGTCATTCTCTCTCAAACCCAGCTCACACCTTGTTGTTATGGGGAAAATAGGAGGAGGAGGGAATATTAGGTGTGTTCACTACCTGGAGTTATTTTAAAAAATAATAGTCAGATAAAAATAAACCCTATGTGATGAAATATACCTTGAAATAAGTTGGGAAAATTAAATTGGGGGGGTGGGGTGTTTGCTTGTTTTCTAGATGGTAACAGTGGCTGGCGATGCCCTGCGTGTCAAAATGTTTCATCACAAGTTCCTAGTATTTATACCTGTTTTTGTGGTGAGTGTTTTTTTTTTAATTAGTTTCATAACCAAATATCTAACCATTGGGTCTTAAATGCGTGCTCTGTTTAGCAATAGCAATAGCAGTTAGACTTATATACCGCTTCATAGGGCTTTCAGTCCTCTCTAAGCGGTTTACAGAGTCAGCATATCGCCCCCAACAACAATCCGGGTCCTCATTTTACCCACCTCGGAAGGAAGGAAGGCTGAGTCAACTCTGAGCCGGTGAGATTTGAACAGCCGAACTGCAGAACTGCAGTCAGCTGAAGTAGCCTGCAGTGCTGCATTTAACCACTGCGCCACCTCGGCTCTTATATATATTTATTTATATAAATATAAATATAGGCTTGATTTCCATAATGGAAGGAAAATATCCATCCCTTCTCTCTTTTATCGCTTCTTGGAATCTCTGTAGGGTCTTCTCAATTTTGAGATTATTGAAACTCCAGAGGGAGAAGGTTATTAGTAGAGAATTTGCAGTATTTGCGTCTGGAACTAGTAAAGTTGCATCAGATTTGGCTTAACTAGGGTAAATTTACTGTATCGATCAGGAACCCTTTAAAGGAGTCATATCTTTTGGGCGTGCATGGTAATTGTGTACGGCCAGGTTTGTTTTCTTGAACATATGTAGCTATTGTTCATGCTCTGAAAGGCATTGTTACTTAAGAAGTTGGCTCACAACAATCCTAAAATATGATCCCTGATCTTCGTCCCTTTACTTTTCTTGGCTGACTTCAACATTTGCACCCGAATGACTGATTTTTAAGTTTCCTACATTTAAAATACCTGTATTTACTTTCAGATTGTTTCGTGTGATTATTTGTTTTGAGTGTGCTACCTCTAAAAGACATATTAATGTACATTTTTATCGTGAATTGTACTTTTAGGGTTTTAGAGATAAATCTTGGCTATTGTAGGTTACATTTATGAGAAGTCTTTTTGATGTTTTTGTAAGCTGCTCTCCTATTCTGGTATCAGTATAAAGTTACCTACATATAAATTTAATGTTGTTTTTTTCTCCAATTGGTTTCCACTAACAAAAATGAAAAGATTCCTTTTGGAATAGTAAAATAAAGTGGTGATATAAAAATCAGGAAAACATTGTGTATACCTCTTTTTTTGTTGGCATACATGTATGTATGTATGTATCTATGTATGTCATTCTCAACTTATAACTGTTCATTCAACAACTATTTGAAGTTGTGATGGCATCAGAAAAGCAATTTATAATCTGTTCTTACATTTACGACAATCACAATCCCTCCTGCAGTCATGTGATTGGAATCCAGGCACTGCAGTTGGTCCAGAATGCAGCCGCGCGAGCGATATCAGGTGTACCTCGGTACACCCGTGTTACACCTATCCTCCGCGAGCTGCACTGGCTCCCTATTAGTCTCCGGACGCACTACAAAGTGCTGGTGATTACCTTTAAAGCCCTACATGGCACTGGACCTGGATATCTGAGAGACCGTCTCCTGCTACACACCTCCCAACGTCCAATAAGAACTCACAGGTTAGGCCTCCGCCGGGTGCCGTGGGCCGGACAATGCCTGGCGACCACTCGGGGGAGAGCCTTTTCTGTAGCTGCTCCGGCTCTGTGGAATGAGTTATCAGCAGAGATCCGGACCCTTCCCACCCTTGCGGCCTTCCAAATAGCCACCAAAAACCTGGCTGTTCCGGCAGGCCTGGGGTTGCTGATTCAAATCAGGTTCAACCCCCAATTAAACCGGATGTGTGTTGGGTTTTTAAACTGTTCGTTAATGTTTGTATTCTCCCCCTGTTATGTTATTTTTTTATTTCATTCGTATTTGTAAGCCGCCCTGAGTCCCCCTGGGATTGGGCGGCATATAAACCCATTAAATTACGAATTACTAGGAAACCAGTTCTGTATGGTTTCAGCATCCTTTGGTCATGTGATTGGAATTTGCAACTTTTTGCCACTTTGTAGCAAAAGGCACCCATTTAACAACAATGTGAACTCTTTAATGATCACTCCAAAATTTGCCCTAAAATCAGGTCTGGTTCGATTTACTACTGCAACAACTTACAATGGAAATTGAAGTCACAATTGTGATCATAATTTAAGGACTACTAGTACAGCTAAGCTATTTAGTGACCCTTCGAAGTCAATGGCCCTGAAAAAAGTGATATGACCATTTTTCACACAACAATTGCAGCACCCCCATGGGTCACGTGATCAAAATCCAGATACTTGGCAACTGGTTCATGTTTATGACCGTTGCTGGGTCCCATGGTCATTTGATCACCTTTTGCAACCTTCCGACAAGCAAAGTCAGTGGTGAAGTCAGATTCACTTAACAATCATGTTACAAACTTTTCAACTGCAGGGATTCACTTAACAATTGTTGCAAGAAAGTGGAGCAAAACTTACTTAGCAAAATAAATTTTGGTTATAAGTCAAGGACTACCAGCAGTTTTCATTTGCCAGTATTGGTAACAGTCTTTATAAAATATACCTGCCTTACATAATGGAGACGCTGTCGTGTTTTTCATTGCTGTATAGCTTATCACTATGGAAACATTCAGTTCCATGTTTTAAAGTGCATGTTGAATAACATTAGATAGATTTAAGACTCCTAGTAAGATACTAATAGTTATGAATCTGTTTTAGTCCTTTAAAAACTGAGGTGTATATTTTTAAAGGTCTCTAATGGGGAAAAAAGGATGCATACTATAGGTTAAACTTGTTAGAATAACAGAAAGCTGAATTTATTTATTTAATTTATCATATTTATATAGCCATGGTGACATACAGTGTAGCTACAAGTAGAATTATTTCTGTTTCCCATTATTGAATGGAAATATATATAAAGTAAACATTGAATAATAGAAATAGAGAAGGAAAGATAATGATAAAAGGTATCTCTAGGAACTGAGTCCCTCCGGGAATAGGGCGACATATAAGTCTAATAATAATAAACTAAACTAAACTTGACTATACAATATGAGTTGAGTCTATTGTATTAAAGGCTTGAGTGTATTCATATAGTACATTAAATATGTCTTACAGTTCACATTATAGCTTTCTATATTGTGTAAAGCCAGTTTGTGGATATACATAGTGATTTGTTTCTTGTGGAAAGCATAACATTTAAATGTTATAAATAAATATTTCTGGGTTCTTCCTAGGCCGGGTAAAAAATCCTGAATGGAATAGAAATGAAATACCACATAGTTGTGGAGAATTGTGTAGAAAGAAAAGAACAGCTCAAGATTGTCCACATTTATGTAATATGTAAGTCTGCTGATACCTTTTTTTTTTTTTGAAAAATATTTATATACAGCTTGAATATGGGTTTTAGATAATATGGGACACTGCAGTCATTTTATTAGTTGGGCACAAGATTTGAGTAAATACAATAAATTTGTTCTTATAATAACCTAGCTTAGCATGTCAGTTGCTATCTACCGGTACTTATTTTTCATCTGTCCATCTCTATCTTTTGTACATTGTAGTTCTTTCTGAAATTGCATAATTTCCTGAATATATGAGTCTAGGCAAAGAATCAGGAAATCTATGTAAATTGTGTATATTTATGCATAAAATGTATACATAAATAGGTAGCTAGCAGCTGGCATGCTAAGCTAGGTTTTTATAAGAACAAGTTTACTGTATTAATACAAATGTTAATAGTTCATTCTTCATAACACGCAGAATTTATACTTGTACGGAATTAACACGAGTTGGTTCTAAATCAGAAATACATTCGAATAATAATAATAATAATAATATGTTAATTATATAGGAATATATGTTAGCACAGCTGGGTAAAAATGAAATACAAATACTGCATGTCTTTTATTTGTTTCTTAGTCTTTGTCATCCAGGACCTTGCCCATCGTGCCCTGCTTTTATGACCAAAAAATGTGAATGTGGACGTACAAGGTAATTTAGTCTGCATTAGAAAACTTACAACCTTGGGTGTGTTTTTTTTAAAAAAAATTATTTGGAATATTACAAATGTTAAGTATAACATATCTATTCTTGGGGAATTGGCTTGTTCTTTCTAGTCTCCTAGACAACATATGAACATGCGTAGTTAGAATATGCTTGTATAGTGCCCTCCCTGATTTGGGGTTCAGCCAATGCTTTTTAATGACAGTCAATCTGTTACCAAAATTGGAATAGTGCTGCTAGGAAAAAAAAATTCATGGGAAAGGAATTAATATTTAGGATATGGAGTTAAATGTTTCTTTATATTTTCTGTAGATGCAATGAATGATATTGAAGGTTTACAGCAAAAAATATATGAGAAAAAGATGGTATCTTTGATTTCCTAGCAATAACATGATCTTTTGTGATCTACACTACAAGTAGTTCCTAGGATTAATTGTGCCCCCGGCTGTCGATTCCATAAAATAAAAATTCCCCTAAAATAAAAATGTTACAGAAGAGTTTAGCGTTTAGAAATAATTTTGATCCAGCTAAAGAAGTGAAGGGTAATTTATGAATTTATCATTACTTTTTTTTCCGCATGCTGTTGAGATTGAGAATGCCAAAATTTGACAATCCTATTTTTAAATTAAATTAAGTTATTGTTCTTAAAACACTTTTGGAGTTAAAACCCATGTCCTTTCATTCAAACTAAGAAAACTAACGAATGGCTAATATTGTAAGGCAATATACAGATTCCTAATGTTATATTATCCTAATGTATAAACAGGATAATGTATAAGGTTTAGCATTACGATGCATAGTTCTAGATGAAATAAAATTTGAATTCAGATGCGATGGGTAAACTATTTTGTTAGATTTTGACTTACTATGATATGTGAACTCAGCCATTGTGATTTATAAACCATAATTTATAAGCAATAATTTATTGCTTAGGTTCTGTAAACCCAACCATTACATCTTGATATCCAGGCTATTATTAGTGAGGATTTTATAATACTATTTTAAAAATAATAATAAATGATCTACAAAATAAAGGGGATAAATTTAGATATTTTTGCCTTTATTCTGTATTTTTTGTTATATTGGCATATGGACACACAGTTAATCTGAGCTTAATGAAAAATGTGCACCTGAAAGGGAGGAAATAAATGTTTTCCCAAAACCAAATTACTAATTAAAAATAGTTAAAGCTTTTATAAAGTTCATATTTTATAAAGTTTTTCATGAACCAAAGTTCATTGCGGGAATGGTTTGGTTTAGTTTTTATTTTAAGCTGCTACAAGACTGGCTTTTGCAACAGCAGATAAATACAGTTACCTTTCTTGAAACTGCTAATTTTAACTTAAATTTTGGAATAAAATGCTATGTGTAGCTACAACCGTATAATTGTAAAGAATGGGTTTGAGCTTTCCAGTGGCGCAAAAATGTTAGGTTTAAAACGTTGATCCTATTGTGTGGAAAGAATTTTTCTGTTTAAATAAAATTCCCTATAGTTTGCAATATTATGAAATTATGCCCCTCCTTAAAGAAATACGAAAGTTTTCAGGAAGTTTCATGCCTGCTAATCAATAGCTTTGTGCAAAAAAACAAAAAAACAAAAAAAACACCAACTTTTGAGTAAAGAGTTCAAGTGTGAATATAGAATTTGATCGTTCATTGCTGATTACTGATTTAGTTTCCTTCTTCTACAGCCATTCAGTTCGCTGTGGGTATTCTACTGCAATTCAGTGTACTAATATATGTGGGAATGTTTTGAATTGTGGTAAACACAACTGTACCCAGATATGCCATTCAGGAAAATGCCTGCCATGTGAATTGACTATAAAGCAAGGTAATGATTTCATGATTTCTTTAAAGTTATTTATAAGTATACTTGTATGAGATTTACAGAATTACTGTTTTTATAGGACTAATTTTCTACTACGGTTAGGTCTAGGTATGCATATATGTGTGTGTGTGTGTGTGTGTGTGTGTGTGCGCGCACACGGGCACACTTGTATGTATATTTGTATATATGTGTGCGAGTGTGTGTGCGAGTGTGTGTGTGTGTGTATAAATCTTACATGGGAAAAGACCTGAATACAGCAAGACCAGCATATATATGTATATATGCATGCACATAATGAAGAATGTAAGGTTCACCGACAAAAGGGTGACCGACAAAACTGCGCCCGACTAAAACGCGGTGACAAAACCGCGAGTTCTAATCCGCGCCAACGAATGAGCGCTGAATCATGCCGACAACAGCGCAGCGACAGAAGCGCGCTGTGAACCTAAACCTAACCCTAAACGTAACGCTAACCCTAACCCTAAACGTAACGCTAATCCTAACCCTAAACCTAACCCTAAACACAACCCTAACCCTAAACCTAACCCTTACCTTAACTTAAATCGCCGTTCTGTCGACGTGCTTACCTTAACTTAAATCGCCCTTCTGTCGACGCGCTGTTGTCGGTGCGTTGATGACGTCGCGGTTTTAGCGACGCGGTTTTGTCGGCATGCTTTTGTTGGGTCACGGAATGTAACACTCTCCTATGGCCTTTTACAGTTTGCACTAGAAACTACAATTGCTATGATGGTAGAATGATAATGATATTACTATGTGAGAAATCTTGTCGAAACAACTGTGCTTTTCTTAATTTCCATGTAAAAGCAAACCCTCAAGGCTAAAAAAAAGTCAGCTATTACTAAAAATTCAAACATTTTCGTCTAGGGGTTAAGGCTAGAAAGCAGGAGATTGTAAGTTCAAGTCCCGGCTTAGCCATGAAAAGCAGCTGGTTAACTTAGGGCCAGTCACTCTCTTTCAGCCCATCCCACCTCACAGAGTAGTTGTTGTTATGGGGAAAATAAGAGAAGTTATGTTAGATATATTCACTACTTTATTATTTGTAAATTTAATAAGTACTTTTCAATCCTAAATACTTTTGGGAGGTCTATTGTAACTTCAAACTGCCTCTAAACGATTAGTCATAAGCCGAGGACTACCCATAACCCAAATATTTAATACAGTATTTAAATTATGTAATACAATAATTCAATGAATGTATATATTGGTTTGTATTAAATAATATAGTACAGCTTGCAGTTTGATTCAGTGTGTCTAAAAGGGAATTGCCCAGCTCTTAATTTCTTTAGGTATTAAAGGTAGTCACCGATTGATGATCACAATTCAGCCTGACATTTAGGTCATAAGTTGTCATGGTCATTAAATTAGTCACCGCATGACCTTTCTCAACTTTATGACTGTATTATGGCTTTCCCAGGATGGATAGAAAGTGGGCAATCATCTTTGTGACTCAAACTTCTTTTTTGCAGCCCAGCATTGCAACTCCCCTTCCTCCTGGTGGAGAGAACTCCGCCCCAGATGAGGTGAAATCGGTTTATCAGACAATGTTTTTGTTGTCGACGAGGCTGGGTGAAGAAGTCCCTTCAATAAGGGATTTTTTTTTTTCACCCAGCTTCTTTAACAGTAAAAATGCTACTTGCCAGAGACGATTCTGCCGCAGGTAGGATGGGGGTCTCTGGCAGGTAGTTTGGTTTGGTTTGGTTTGGTTTTATTGATTTGTATGCCGTCCACTCCCGAAGGACTCCGGGCGGCTTACAATAAAACAAGGGAGGGGGGAATAATACACAAACAACATTAAAATATACAACAATCACAATCTCCGGGGGGCTGGATATATCGAGGGCCCCCCGGCCTGCTCGAGCAGCCAGGACTTCACAGCTTTGCGGAAGGCCGGGAGGGTAGTAAGGGTCCGGATCTCCACGGGGAGCTCGTTCCAGAGGGCCGGAGCTGCAACAGAGAAGGCTCTCCCCCGGGGAGTCGCCAGCCAACATTGGCTGGCAGATGGAATCCGGAGGAGACCTAACCTGTGTGATCGAATCGGTCTGTGGGAGGTGATCGGTAGTGTTTTTGCTCTCACAGTGGCTGGGTGAAAAAGACCCTTCAAGGGGGACTTTAGTGTCTACTTGACAATATTAAAATACTAAAAATTATTTCTGAGACAACTATGGGCATAAAGCGGTTCGCAAATATTTTATTAAATAAGTGTCTTCAAAATAAAAATAACAAAAGCCATTGGGTAAAAGATGCAAATAATTTTCAATAGCATACATTTATTAAATATATAGGAAAAAATGCAGGTGAGTGCATTAATTTTGTTTAAATTTTGATCTGACCCAAATACTAGTGCTTGATATGTATTATATTTCTTTTTTTTTTTAATTTTTATAAATTTTTATTTTAAACACACAAGCACATCAACAGAAACAAACACATGACTTAAAAACAACATAGGAACAATAAGTTCCATCGTATATCATAACAGCAGTTCTGAATCGGTTTCTTTGCAGTTAGTGTTTTCCCTTCTATACATTTCTATCTTGCATTCATAATCTCCTTATTCGTTATCCATTTTTATGTACAATTCTTTATTTATTTATACTTAGCTACTTATGACCAAATATTATTTACCTATATTGTGCTTTATATTTTTACTGTCATTTATTCTCTTACATACAGTTATAGGTATACATTCACATAGTTATTCTTTTTCTTTGCCATTCTTATATTATTATTTTTCCATTTAAAAGGTTATAAGGTATAGTTTGGATTGCTTTGTTTACCATCCTTCGCACCTGCTGTGACACCACCTTATTTTCTCTTTCTTTTCTCCCTCCCTTCCTTCTCTACTTCCTTCCTTCCTCCTCTCCTTCCCCTTCTTCCTTCCCTTACCTCTCCCCTACTCCTACCCTCTTTCTTCTCCTTCCTACCCTCTCTCCTTCTCTTTCTCTCTCTTCCTCCCTCCTCTCCTCTTTCTCTTCCTTCCACCCACCTCTCCTTCTCTTTCTCTCCCTTCCACCCACCTCTCCTTACCTCTTTCTTCTTCCCCTACCTCTCCTCCACACTTCTTCCTCTCCTACTATCTCTCCTCCTCTTTCTCTCTATATATCTATTATATTTCTAAAGAAATAATTCTTCTCAGAAAAAAAGCCTTTTTCTTAAGCATCTTTATTATAATTAATTCTCTGGTGTGTTTTTCCGTTCAGTATGTTACTGTGGGAGCACCTCTCGAGAAGTGTTATGTGGAGCAAGTGAAGATTGGTTTTCATGCCTGAGAACTTGTGGGAAGTAAGAAAATAGCTTATTTAACGTATATTTTATCGATCTGTTTTTCCATATTTATTATCAATATAACATTACAAACCAATCGCAATTCTAATTTCAGAAAATTATCCTGTGGAATGCATAGCTGTGAACAAGTGTGCCATCCGCAGCCCTGCCAGCCTTGCCCACGGCTTCCACAAATAGTGCACTGTTGTCCTTGTGGACAGACTTCTCTTAGTAAATTACTAGAGTTGGGGTGCCCGGAACGTAAACTCTGTACAGATCCTATCCCATCATGTGGAAGAACGTGTGGAAAGCCTTTACCTTGTAGTAGCTATGGTAATTAAACATTGCTTGCTTCCATGCTTAAAAATGTGTATCGTGCTTTAATGATCAAATTTGCAAAGCGAAATACTAAAAGCCTAATTTTGAACAAAAATAACTCATTTCCATGGTGATAAATTTTAGTTTAGAGAAACAGACATTCTGAGAGCAAAATGGATAAGAAATTGATGTTTGTGGCTGATTTGTTTATAACGGAAGATTGAAAGAATCAGTAAAAACAACAGTGAATGTTCTGAATGAGAGACAGTCTTTTTTAAAAAAAAAAAAATACTATTTTTTTAAAAATACTCTCCGGAAAATAGATGTGGCAGAAAAGAAAACGAAGAAAGTGGAATGAACGAAGAATGATTGCAGTTATTTATTAAACAGTATAAATAGTTTAATCTTCCACACAATTAATGTGAAGTGGACATAAGAAAACATGTGGAACAGAATGAAATAAGTTTCAGAATGCTTCAGAAGTGTGAGGGAAGTATGAATTCACACTCCGGGAATGAGGAAGTGAAAGAGACTATGGATTAAGAAAACAAATAAAGGCAGTCCTTGACATATGACCCCAATTGAAACTAGAACGTTAGTTGTAGAGAAAAATATTAAATGAGGTGTGTGACTGTTTCACTCAACGACCGCAATCCCAGCTCTCCCGGTTGTGGTGGTTAAGTGGTTTTGCAAATTGTTAAGGGGAGTCCCAGATAAAGATTTTAGGAGTGCTTCAGGGGTGGGGGAGACCCCGGGGGGCCCTAATGCAGGTTGTGCATGAGTTTGGGGGATGCTGCAGTGAAACGCATGTAATGCATGCTATGCAGACCAGATTTTTGCTTTTCAGAAAATCCCTGAGAAATGTAATACTTACAAATAAAAACTTACTTAAAACAGTGTATGCCGGAATTGTCATCACTAATCAATGTAGTCATGTGATGTCACACTTTATGACCACTTTGCTTAGTGATGGAAATTCTGATCTTCATTGTCTTAGAGGACTTCATGTAGTAGGGAGTTATCTTCCTAAACTGCCTCACAATATCTCTTTTTTTTAGCTATCTGTATACATAATTTAAAAAACTGCATTTCAAGATTTTTTTCTGAAAGCAATGCATTTGTTTTTGTTTGTTTTTTTAAAGTTTAAATCGATTTCATTGTGACTGTCAATTAGTAATAAAAATCACAGGTGGAAAACTTACGTGAGAAATACTTCTCAAATTTTACATAGATGCTGTGCATACATGTGAAAATCTCTGCCACGAAGGTGAATGTGGGCAGTGTTCTCGCACATCAAAGATCTACTGCAGATGTGCCTTAAAATTAAAGGTAATAATAAAACAGCAAAATGTTGAAAGTGAAAACCTTACAGGTAAATAAAACATGATATGTCTGTTTCCTGTACATGATTAATCTTGTGTTGTAAAATCTTTTGTGTTTTGCGTCTTCTCCAATATATTTGTGAAACATTAATTGCTTTTCCAATTATTCATTGCAACACTGTTTAAACAATTTGATCCGAAAGGCTATGTGTATGTATATTGAATGGATCATTTAGGGAAAAAGAGCATCCCATTTTTTTCCAAATTTTCTAAATTTAAAATTACATCATTATGACAATTTGCATAATTTCTCTTGATACCATTTCACATATTATACAAATTGCCACAAATAAGATAATTGTCAGCTAAGTTTCACTTTATTTTTAAGCTCTTTATCTGAACTACATTGTATTAAATGTAGCTGTTTTGGGGCGATATCTAAATGAAAATGTTGCATCTTAAGGTTCTTAATTAGGGGTTTGCTAAATTAAGATGTCTCTTGTATTTTTGTATCTTGATAATTGATAAAAATAAATAGAAACTTTATTTTGGTTATTGACCAATGAAAATAGTCAATAAAACTACCCATAGCATCAAAGACTGTTGTAAGAGCAATAGCGCTTATATACTGCCCCATAGTTCTTTACGGAATCCTTCGGGATTGGGCGGCATATAAATGTGGTTAATTAAATTAAATTAAATTAAATTACAGCACTCTCTGGGCGGTTTGCAATCTCACCATAATGTCCCCAACAATCTTGGTCCTCATTTTACCAAACTTGGAAGGATGCTCAGTCAACCTTCAGCCCCGTCAGAATCGAACTCCAGGATGTGGGCAGAGTTTATCTGTAATACTGCATTTTGACCACTGTGCCATCAGGGATTTGCGGGCAAAGCTTATATATAATGTAGCAGAGTTCCAGGTAGTCCTCATTTAACAAACCATTTGTTTAGCATCTGTTCAAAGTTATGACTTCAGTGAACCAAGTGTTACTTAGAACCAGTTCTCAAAGTTATGACCAACATCCCTGCTTTCATTTGAATATGATCTGAGTCAGTGGTGGGTTTCAAAAATTGTTCGAACCTACTCTGTGGGTGTGGCCTCCTTTGTGGGAGTGGCTTGCCGCCCATGTGACCGGATGGGAGTGGCTTGCCATCCATGTGACCGGATATAAAGATGCCGACGACACTTGTCAGAACCACCTTCAATTACCTCACACACAGCACTGGCATGCATAAGAATATGATGTAAACTTGTTTTTTAAAAGGCATTTTTGGTTTGCGTTAAAACAACTTCAATACACGCAATGTTCTGATTGCACCACAAACGCAGTAGTCATCCTTACCTTTCATAGAGGCACTGAGTTTTATAAATATGAGCGTATATAGTGTAGAATAATCATATCCAAGGACCAGTGGTGGGTTTCAAAAATTTTTGGAACCTCTTCTGTAGGTGTGGCCTGCTTTCCGGGTCTCAGTTTTCTAGATGTGGGTTTAATTTCAGTTCAGCTAAGAAAATGCATACTTACCTGTTTCCAAAACTTTGCTGACCTCCTGCAGAATCAGTAGCATTTTTTTAATATAAGGGGAATTTTTCAACTGCTAAGCTGGTGTATAGAATACCTTTTGTTCTTTGCAAACAATAAGATTGTGAAGTACACATGGCAACACACTGCTTTATCTTCCTTAAGCGTCAGAATGATAGTATAAATATTTACAATTTAATTTCCTTTTTAGGAAGTTCCATGTGCCTCTCTCAAAAATCAAGGTAAATAATCTTAACATATACTAGCATTTTTGCCCCCCCCCCGAACCTCCAGCAGCACTCTATAAGCCTCCATAAAGCTATGCATGCATTTTTTTATTAAAAAACGGGCCCGTTTTCATGAAAAACGGGCTGTTTTTTGCTCGTTTTTGCCCCCCCCGGAGCACTCTGCAAGGCTGAGGGGGGGCCCCAAGGCTGTTCATGCCTTTTTTTTAAAAAAAAAAAAAAGGCCCGTTTTTAGGAGGTTTGCAGAGTGCGGAAACGTTTTTTCCCCCTTTTGGAAAACTCTTTAACTGATTAATGAAAATTACGTTGATCAAGTGCTGTGCCAGCAGAAACAAAGATGCTGCAGATTGTCAGCGATTTCTTTCTCCAGCACATGGATAAATACACCTGGAAACATCTACCTACCTATCTACCTACTCTCTCTCTCTCTCTCTCCCTACCTACTGTATTTCTCTCTCTCTCTCCCTCCCTCCCTCTACCTACCTATTCTCCCTAGCTACCTACTATATTTCTCTCTCTCTCTCTGTCTCTCCCCCTCTATCTACCTACGTGCTTACCTACCTACTCTCTCTCACTACCTATCTTCTCCCTTCCTATCTACTGTATTTCTCTCTTTCTCTCTCTCTATCCCTTTACCTACCTACCTACCTAACTACTCTTTCTCTTTCCCTACCTACCTACTGTATTTCTCTTTCTCTCCCTCTCTATTCCTCTATCTACCTACCTACTTTTTTTTTTTAATTTGCCTCTTCAAAACCTTGGTGCATCTTATACTCCGGTGTGTCTTATACTCCAAAAATATGGTAATAAATGAAGGATATTCATTAGAAGATGGAAATAACTATATTATAAATGAACATATTTAACATATTTCCATCAAGATTATAGTTCAGACATTTTCATGAAGCTGAAGAAAAGTATTTCACATTTATGAAATGCACAGATTATTTTTAGGTACAGAATAATTGCCTGCAATTACCATTAATCAATTTCTAGCTTTTCTCTTTCTATTATATGTTGAATAAGCAACAAACTAAATATATTGAAATGTTAACTTTTCAGTATTTTTTTCCTTTAAAATCTTCTTGAATTCTGAAGTTAGTGTTATTTGTTTCCCTTTTGATTATAAAGATTTTGCAATGGCTAAATATATCAAATAAACGGAGAAGATAAAACGTTTACTTCAAATTACATTAAATAACTGTCAATTTATAATAATAATTTAAACATTTTCCTTTTTTAACAGTTAAAGTTCCATTTTTATGTGACAAAAGATGCAACAAAAAATTGTCATGCGGACGACACAAATGCAATGAAACATGCTGTGTGGTAAGTTCATGAACGTGTGAAAGAAGGAGCTGTGTCAGTATAATTGCACTATTTTAATTGCGTAGATCTAGCAAGATTGACCAATAATCAGAATGCATAATCATCCTGAATTTCACTAATAATCAATTGAAGAAATCATTTTTTTTAGTGACTGAAATTGAATTGGTTGAAGACATGGGTTGGAAGTAGTTCTCTTATTGTTATTATTCATGAGTATGCTTCGACTTCTGATTTTTATCAAGTGGCTAGTCAAGATAACTGGCAAAAAACCAAGACATAAGCAATTGCAATGTAATAGAAGTATTTAATGTTATTGTTCATTAATTCTATTCCGGAAAAGGTCTTACTAAATTGTTTTGACACTTTTCCTAAAATCAAAGTATAGGATTGAGCACAAATTTTCAGAGGTCCTTCTTAGCTTTACTGTCTAGGCAGGTCCAGATTAAGAGACTGCACCGCCCGAAACTGGATGGGAGAGAGGGAAGAATTCAAGATATCCACACTCTAGAATCTCTCAGGATATGTCCAATAGGCTACAAGATTTTAACTTTAGTTTGGCTAGATTCTGCCCATTTCATATAAACAAATAAAGGATTGGACTCAATTGGATCTCGATTTTTAGCCTTTAGACTTGGACCTGACAGTAACAAAGGCATGTTTATATTAAAAATGACATGCATAATACAAGTAGTCCTTGTTTATCAACAAGCAATCATTTACAATGATGCCGAAAAATAACTTTACAACTAATGCCAACATTTATGACTTTCCCTCAGTCATGTGATTATCATTACGGTAATACGTGTTGTCCTATGCCTAATCTGTTGTTGTCCGTCCCCCCCCCCCCCCCATTTGAGAGGTAGCAAAGGAAGGGATTGCAAGAGAGTAAGCAGACTCACAATGGGGCATACACATTGAAAGCACTGCATTAGTGCCAACACTATGCATGCAGACAGTTTAATCCACTCTTATGTCTGCTTACAGGTGGTCCTTAACATAGGACCAATAATGGAACCTTCCATTATGGTAGCATGTCATAATGGTCATAAAACGTGTGATTTAATGACCTTTTTTGTGGCAGTTGTTGCAGTAGTTGTTAAGCAAACCAGGGGTTTGCTATGGATACAGTTGTGCCCAAAAAATGGAAATGTTAGCTTTTGACAAAACAATTGTTAATATGGTCACATGACTGGATGCTGCAAACAGCCATAATTATCGCCAAGTTCCCAAAGTTTGCCTAACCATCAGAACTTCAAATACAGGTCATAAGTCTCCTTTTTTGGGGGTTGGTCATAGCTTTGACCTGTCACTAAGCAACTGCTCATAAATTGAGGACTACCTGTAGTTTCTTGCAATCTTTTGCTCTCCAATCTCTCCAGAGTAGAGTATGGTTGAAACCCCCCCCCCCCAACAATTTCTATAAGTAATCTATACTGGGTCTAACCCACTTCTCGCTCACCCTATTGGAATTCTTAGTACACAATGGAGGGTACAGTTAGTTTGTATTAGTTTTTTTTATTTTTGTGTTTTTAAATTTCAATAAAAAACTATTATTTTAAAAAAGCAGAAGGTATGAAACTGTTTAGTCTTGTCAGTTTCTAACCAGCCAGTCCAGTTCTTGAAGTGAAGAAAAGGGAAGCACAGTTGCAACCATATGATTTCTCACTTAGCAACCACTTCCCTTAGCAATGGAGTTGCTGGGGCCCAATTGCTGTTGCTAAATGAAGACTCTCTGTAATGGTAACAACTAGTACCATGGATGTAATTGTTCAGGCACATTTCTTGCCAGTTCCACCAACTGGAAATCCAGAACAACTAGAATCAAGGGGCACTTCTTAATGGCAGTTCTACTCTTTTGTGACAGGGGAGGCGGGATCCTACCCCAAACCTTGTAAATTTCAATCCTAGAGCCTGATTTCCTAATAAACACTGTTTTGTTCTTCATTACTGAGCCTATTGCCTTACTTAAACGTCAGACAAGTGAATCAATTCTTTCTTTAAGTCTGTCTGGAATCTTATTTCAAAATTCCAGATAAATTCTCACAATGGTTCATACGGATACTGAAAAAGAGTCTCCTAGATTACATCATGTTCCAGTCCAACATGTAGGACTGCAACTATCACCATAAAATAGGGCTACCAATTTCTAGTTGTTGTGATAAGGCTGTCATAATGTGGTAATGACAGCATTCAGGAGTTCAAGAGCATAGGTAGTAGTCAACCCATTTAGTTTCTTGTATACGTCAGTGAAGTTGATCAGAGCAATTTCAGTCCCATATCTTAGCTAAAAATACAAGTGAAATAGGTGCACATAATCACTATCTTTCAGATGTGTCTTCAGATGCCTGTCATTTTCTAGAAGATTGTAGTTAGCAATAATACCTTCAACATTTGAGATCAAGTGATTGTTTCACTCTGAATCAAGGAAAGACATATAATATTGGTCTTCTCACTGTCTCTTTTTGATGGGGAAAGATACAAAAAAGCATTAATACCTTTAATCATAGCTCCCTGTTCTGACCCTCTCCTTCGTCCAGTAACAAATGCCGAGACAAGCTTAACTGGAATTTCACAGCACTTTATTAGCAAGAAATCAAAACCTCAGTGGCTGAAAGCCAAGCATAACAAACAGATAAGAACCTTGGCAGCAACTCAGACTTCGACAGATAACAGCTTCTCCAGTGTTAGGATTGATGTTGAATCCTGAAAAACCAGGCTCCTCCCAGTCTCTCTTTAAATACTATCTTGAGAGGAGCCTAATTACAATCACCTGAGTCCAATTATCTTTGGTAACTGAGTAGCTGCTCTCTACGTCGATCTGTCCGGCATTGCCGGGCATCCAGGAACAACTCCCTTGGCTCCTCCCCACTGCTCCAATGCAGGACTTCAGGATCACACGCCCTTGTCTCCTCCCCACTGGTCCAAGGCTCAGGCGCCTCCTGGTGGCCAACCAGCCTCTCTGCACCCTGCTTGGAGTCGGAACCCTGTCCAGGGTCCTCCACATCCTCCAGAGCCGACTCATAGGGCCCCTCGCTGTCGGAGTCTGGTGGCAGCTCCAACGGCTCATGCTGGGCCACAACAGCTCCCGTTCTCTCTAATTGATTTAATCAGCTTGGAGGGGCAGTGATCAGTTAACATATGGCAGCATTAATCACACGAGGCTTAAGCCATATGCTTCCCATTCACAAACTCAAAAAAAGCAAGGTCAAAAGGTTTATGGTTGCCACAGTTAGATTATCATGTTCTGCCTCAGATTAAATTCCAAGTTAAGACAAATATGGGTGACTATCGATAAAAAAAAACATTATAAACTTCTCACAGTAAGCCTTTGACTGCTTTGTTGGCCTGGACAAGTAAACATTTTTCAATTACTATAACAGAATATTGCCCAAATTAGGTTTAATCCACCTTGTCTGACCCACCTGATGATTTCTTCCATAATCCGTCCTCTGTTGTAATGGTCAGTATTATGATTAATGCACCGAAAATTTGTCTGGGCAAGATCATTTAGTGACTGTTTCATCTTTCTGTCCGTGAGAGTGCCCTCTTATTGAAAATCTAATTCAGGCTCTGGCAATTCTTAAGTAGTCTAAGACAGGATTGTCTGTGTTCCATGTCTTTCTGTGTGTATTGAAGAATCTTTTGAAGCAGCTGTTCCACAGTTTGCATCTTCTGATATGAAGGACATGATAGCTAAAGAAGGCTTCCTCAAAGTGTTGAAGATTCTATATAAAGGCTTTCCTTTTGATATTTGGTAAAACAGTGTGCTGGCAGTGCTAGAAATTTATTTTGAAAGGATAAAAAAATCTCAGTATATTACTCCCAAATTTTCATTATAAAATGCTACTTTTCAACTATCATTATTGGGAGAAGACAAGTATGTGTCAATGACACAGGGCGGGCCTTCTCCAAGTACCGTTGACTACGGAGTGTCGTCTGGCGGCTCCTCGGGGGAGAGCCTTCTCTGTAGCTGCCCCGGCCCTTTAGAACGATCTACCCCCCGAGATCCGGACCCTCCCCACTTTCTCGGCCTTCCGTAAGTCTGTTAAGACCTGGCTGTTCCAGCAGGCCTGGGGCTGTTGATCTAGGTTGACCTTCAGCCCCATTAAGATCGAGTGCATGTTGTGTCCTTCTTTTAACTCGTTTCTGCTTTGTATTTTAATTTTTTTTTAAATACTTTTAAACTTTTTTTATGTAAGCCGCCCAGAGTCCTTCGGGATTGGGCGGCATACAAATCTATTAAAATTGGAAAAATTGGAAATGCGTTTGACTGGATCCTGATTTAGAATTTCTATGCCGAGTGAAGAGTTCTAATTATTTATCATTTTTTTAGTTCCTGATCACCAAATAATTTTTTTTTTTTTTTTAGGATAAGGAGCACAAGTGCTCTTTGATTTGTGGACGTAAACTGAATTGTGGTATCCACAGATGTGAGGAACCCTGTCACCGTGGCAACTGTCAAAAGTGTTGGCAGACCAGTAAGCATTCATCATGATTGTCTGTAGTTTGTCAGTATGTAATGCGTTGTTTAAAATACTTTTGATGATTCAGTACTTTACGCATAATCTAATGAAGGTTAGTGACTAAGCCCTGTGGCATTTGCTTTAAGCATCTATTTATGTTTAGGTCCCTGCTATTTATGGTCTGTTTCAATGGGAATTTTCTTATTGAATGCACTGTCTTCCCTTATTACGTTTATAAGAATAGTCTTATTACGTAAGACTATTCATGTAGTCTTGTTCACTGTTATGCCTATAAAAACCTTAAGGAAGTTAGAATGCCATTTATATATAGCAAAGCCTTCTCAGAACCCAGACTGTTTTAATAATGGTTGATTGTAAGACTACTCTCTTTCTGGGAATAGTGAGTTGTTACTAAGTGTACAGCTGCACATATTCATGATTCCTAATTATCTAAATCCATTTCAACTTGCTAGTCTTAGATTTGACACTAACTGAGCAATGTGGGGGGAGGAGCAGGGGGTACTACTTTTGCACTACAATGCTTTCCAAAGCATCTTGTGGATATCACTTACCACTAGCAATAGCAATAGCACTTAGACTTATGTACAGTTTCATCCCTGGTAAGTGGTTTACAGAGTCAGGATATTTCCCCCCACAATCTGGCTCCTTATTTTACCCACCTCAAAAGGATGAGTCAACCTTGAGCCTGTCAGGATTGAACTCCTGGCAATGGGGAGAGTTAGCCTGCAATGTTGTATTCTAACCACTGCACCACTACAGCACCACAATAGCAATAGCAGTTAGACTTATATACCGCTTCATAGGGCTTTCAGCCCTCTCTAAGCGGTTTACAGAGTCAGCATACAGCATATCGCCCCCACAATCTGGGTCCTCATTTCACCCACCTCGGAAGGATGGAAGGCTGAGTCAACCCTGAGCCGGTGAGATTTGAACCGCTGAACTGCAGCTAGCAGTCAGCTGAAGTGGCTGCAGTACTGCACTCTACCCACTGCGCCACCTCGGCTCTACAAGACCTCGCTTGAGGGAGCAAGTCTCCCAGATGGACGATACAGGTAGTTCTCGACTTAAAACAGTTCATTTAGTGGCCATTCAAAGTTACAACTGCACTTAATAAAGTGACTTATGACCTTTTTCACAGTTACAACCTTTGCAGCATCCTCATGGTCATGTGTTGAAAATTCAGATGCTTGGCAACTGGTTCATATTTATGACAGTTGTTTGGTCCTACAGTCATGTGATTGTTTGCGATCTTCTGACAAGCAAAGACAATGGGGAAGCCAGATTCATTTAATAACTCGCTTACTACCTTAACAATTTCATTGATTCACTTAATGGTTGCAAGAAATGTAATAAAATGGGTCAAAACTCACTTAACAAATGTCTCACTTAACAACAGAAATTTTGGGCACAATTGTACCCACATAACTCTACTGCATATCCATATTAATATTAATTAATATTGAGAAGTAATTTATTTTACCTTTTTTTCCCTCTAGGTTTTGAGGAACTAACTTGTTATTGTGGTGGGTCAGTGATTTATCCCCCAGTACCTTGTGGTACACGACCACCAGAATGTAAAAATCCATGTACCAGGCCTCATGAATGTGATCATCCAGGTAAAGTACACATTTAAACCAGGGCTGAAATCAACTCACCTTCGCTACCAGTTCGCAAATGTGAGCACATGCTCGTGAGCGTCACCTCCGTGCAAGCACAGAGCATCAAAAACGGGACGTGATGTCATCCAGGCGGGTGGGCGGAGCCTCCAACCGCCACCTCTACCAGTTCACCCGAACCAGATAGAACTGGCTGAATTGCACCACTGATTTACACTGTTGTTTATTTGCTAAAGGTGCAAAATATTTTAATATATATAGTGTAGGGAACAAAATAATATGGTCAGATGATTTCAGAAATATTCTAAGATTAGTACTGTTGCATTGAAATGCCATTCTGCTAGCAGAAAGCTTCTATTACCTTCTAAGCCCCATTTTCATCTATATGTGAGTGTCATATCCCGTAGTTTAATTTCAGCTGCACAAGTCTTATCACAGATTACTGAACGAACCTTTGTACAAATCAGTGCAACTTGATTAGGGTAGATATGGACATTGTGTTAGATCAGGGGTGTCAAACTCAAGGCCTGGGGGCTGGATCTGGCCCGCGGGGTGCTTTGATCTGGCCCGCGGGACCTCCCTGGAAACAGTGAAGGACTGGCCCACAGTGTCTCCGGCAGCAAAAATGGAGCCCAGGAGTCCGTTTTCTCTGTGCTCAGGTGATGGTGAGCTGGTCAAACCTACCCTGGCCACGCCCACTCCACGCCCCCGCCGCCTCCCCCCGATGTCAAACACAACCCTGATGCGGCCCTCAATTAAATCGAGTTTGACAACCCTGTGTTAGATGTTTTACTAGAAATGGAAAAACTGCTGACAGAAAAGTGGAAGAGCCTTTTCCAATTAGTGTAATAGCAATAGCAATAGCAGTTAGACTTATATACCACTTCATAGGGCTTTCAGCCCTCTCTAAGCGGTTTACAGAGTCAGCATATCGCCCCCACAGTCTGGGTCCTCATTTCACCCACCTCGGAAGGATGGAAGGCTGAGTCAACCTTGAGCCGGTGAGATTTGAACCGCTGAACTGCAGATAACAGTCAGCTGAAGTGGCCTGCAGTACTGCACTCTACCCACTGCGCCACCTCGGCTGTATGCTGAATACAGAATACACCTCGGTGTATTCTGAAGAAGCCACTGAGCATGTTCTAATTTAAAACAATGCCACAATTTCTAGTAGATTAATTAAGCCTGAAATCCCAGCTTAGATTTTGTTTATTAATAAAGGGCTACCTTCCTTTGCTGTTTGGATCAAGATCCAAGTGTGACAGGTTGTTTCCAGCTTTGTTTTGATTTTAGGATGCATATGGCTCTGAATGTTTTTATTTTTCTTTAATGCCTGACAGATAATGTGTACATTATGACTAATTTGTTATACTTTACATTTGGATACCTGGACATGTTTAACTTCATATAAGTTATTGTTGTAAAGGATTTCTGACTATTTTTCGAATGTTAGAATAGCTGCTACTAGAGCCGAGGTGGCGCAGTGGTTAAATGCAGCACTGCAGGCCACTTCAGCTGACTGCTAGCTGCAGTTCGGCGGTTCAAATCTCACCGGCTCAGGGTTGACTCAGCCTTCCATCCTTCCGAGGTGAGTAAAATGAGGACCCGGATTGTTGGGGGCAATATGCTGACTCTGTAAACCGCTTAGAGAGGGCTGAAAGCCCTATGAAGCGGTATATAAGTCTAACTGCTATTGCTATTGCTATTGCTAATTAAAAAAGAAATAGTTTGGATGGGATTGCAACTTCACACCTTCATGAAGTTTTTAATACAGTAAATTCAAACATAAACTTGATTTACACTCTTACTTCAATAGTAAAAGATGGAAATATAATGCTGAAATAACATACCAAAATGCATTAGGTGTTATTGGAGAGATTATTTCTGTGTTTATTTTTTCCTTTTTCTGTATAGTATATCATTCCTGTCACAGTGAAGATAAATGTCCACCATGTACATACCTTGTTCAGAAATGGTGTATGGGAAGACATGAAGTAAGTGAATATTATACTTTACCTTTGTTAGGGATAAATTTTATTATTCGTTCTTTTTTTTTCTAATATATGCCTTATGATATGGGGAAAACATTTTCAGGCAAGTTTTTCATTCCTAATTTCTTCCTGAAATTTGTAAATCTTCATTATTTTGTAAAGTTAAGTAATGATGAAAGCAAAATATTTAATAATTAATTTTGAGAGGCGCTATAATTAATACATCAGGTATAAATAAAAACCCATTTGAATGTATTTAATTGGCTGTACAATTAAAACCTAACCTAATATAGTCTCAATAGTAAATGAAACCACAGCTACCAATGTGATAAATTTTCACTTTCACCAAACAGCATTGTCCTACTTTTTTTCTTGAGGTACACAATAACAAGTTTGAATTGTTTGTGAACAATTCTGTGCACAGATCTGCACAAAAGTTTTTAGATGGGTTTCTTTTATCGTTGCCTTTGATTTAATAAAACAAAAAAGGAAGGACATGAAAAAATAGATGAGTTTATCTGGCTGCGGCATATCTCACTATGAAGAAGAAATCTGAAATTTCAAGCAATTTGTGATGAATTGATTCAGCATCCTTGGTTTGGGTATATATCAGAGGTGGGTTCCTACCAGTTCGTACCAGTTCGGTAGAACCAGTTCGTCAAATCTACTGAACAGGTTAGAAGAGGTTCCACCAGAAAGCAGGCCACACCTATAGAAGAGGTTCCAAAAAATTTTGAAACCCACCACTGACACACACACACACACAAACACACATACACAGAGAGAGAGAGAGAGAGAGAAAGAGAAAGAAAGGAAGAAAGAAATAAAGAAAAAAGAAAGAAAAAGTGAGAGAGAGATGAAAGAAAAAAAGGAAAAAGGGACAGAGAGACAAAAGGAAGGAAAGAGAGAGAGAGAGAGAGAAAACACATAATTTAAGGTGGTTCTGACAAGTGTCATCGGCATCTTCATATCCGTTCACATGGACAGCAAGCCACTCCCACCAGGTCACATGGCCGGCAAGCCACTCCCACAAAGGAGGCCACACCCACAGAGTAGGTTCGAAAATTTTTTGAAACCCACCACTGCTATATATGCTTTCAATATGACAGCCAGAGAGATTGCAATCAAGTTGGCAGTAATGGTATATATATATCTCCATATTTTAAAAAAGGAGCAGGTTAAGCTACTTCCTTTCTAACACAGGTGGCATCCATCTCTTTGCTTTTTTTTTCTTTCTAATTCAGTTACGGAGCAATATCCCTTGTTACCTCACTGATATTTCTTGTGGTCTTTCCTGCGATCGAATGTTAAAATGTGGAATGCACAAATGTAAAAGGATCTGTCACAAGGGGGAGTGCCTCATAGATGAAGAATGCAGACAGCCATGCACTATTCTTAGACTTCACTGTAATCATCCATGTATGTCTCCATGCCATCCATCTTTACCTTGCCCTACAACTTCTTGCCGTTCAAAGGTAGGTGGCTGTGACAATTCATTACACCTCTCAAGCAAGCACAGATGCCACTTCCGCAAATAACTTAAGCACAGTATTTCAGATAAATACTGCTTTGTTACATTTTTTTTGCTGAGATATTTGCTATGTGTATTTCTAGATTTCAAATTGTATTGTTTATTTAGATTGTAGATTATAGATTGTAGAAGTTTATTTATATGCCGCCCTTTTCCCTGGGGGGACTCAGGGCGGCTCACAACCCAAAGGGGAGGGGGAGACAAACTTTTAACATATAAGACAATACATCATTAAAAACACAACATTCATACCATTCGGGCGGGTTACAGTCTTAGCCCCAGGCCTGACGGGATAGCCAGATTCTGAGGGCTGTGCGGAAGGTCTGGAGGGTGGTGAGGGTACGAATCTCCACGGGGAGATCGTTCCATAGGGTCGGAGCTACCACCGAGAAGGCTCTCCTCCGCGTAGTTGCCAGTCGGCACTGACCGGCAGATGGAACTCGGAGGAGGCCTAATCGATGAGATCTAATAGGTCGCGTGGAGGTAATTGGCAGTAGGCGGTCTCTCAACTTTTAAAAAATGCTATACTAATTGCCCAAATCTCCATTGAAGTTTTCACTTCATCCTAAGATTTCTTAACGTTTTATTTAATTGATATATTGAAGTAGATTGATCCTGGGCTTAAACTAGCAAAATGATCTAAAATAGCTAAGAAAGTTGACATCCAAGCTACCTGGGCCACCTTTTCCATTGTTTGCTTACTTTTATACCCAGTCAAATCAGATCTTTGTGGATGCCAAAGTAGGGAGTGGGGATTAAAAAATGCCAATGACTAAACCCGACTTGACAGCATTTTCAAACAGAACCTGGAGGGTTTTTACCTTTTTCAACCTGATTGAATGGGTAGATGAAGACGTGAAAATATGTTCTCATAAATGGTTCCACCACAAAACCGCGGACAACAAAATCGCGGTCGACGAAAGCGCGCATTTGACATCACAGCGCGACAAAAACATCGCGCTGTGATCGAAAAATGTAAAAATAAAGCGAAAACCTTACCCTAACCCCCCCAAACCTAACCCTAAACCTAACCCTTAACCTAACTCTAAACGTAACCCTTAACCTAACCCTAAATCTAACCCTAAACCTAACCGTTAACGTAACGCTAAACCTAACGCTAACCCTTAACCTAACGCTAAACGTAACCCTAACGCTCTAAACCTAACCCTAACCCTTAACCTAACCCTAAACCTAACCCTTACCTTTATGTGAATCGGCTTGCTTTAATTTAATTTTTATTTCAATTTTTAATTTTTTTCGTCGCGCTGTGATGACGTCAAATGCGCGCTTTCGTCCATAAATAACCCAACTCACAGTTTTATAAGGGCTTAAAAATAACAGAAGCCAACTGGCAACCAATGTAGTTCCCAAAGCAGTGGGGCATTCAAGACTATTGCGATATTCTCATACCCCCAAAATATCTAAGCGTTGTATTTTGTGCTACCTATAGCTTCTGAATACGTTCTAAAATCAACCCTGTAGAGAGCTTGTTACATTAATTTAGGTGGGAAATGATTAGGGCACTCATGTTATAATCAGTACAGACAGGACTGCAAGTGGCACTCAAGATATAACCATACAAAAGTCTTGGCCACAACAATCACCTGCTGATTGACTAGGACTTGTGAACTGGGGGAAGACTCAATTGCAAACTACCTCTGAATGGGGCGATCGGAGATGGTCTTCCCCTGGAATTTGTATTTCTATTGCAGTTAGATATATATGTGTTCTGACCCCCCTCGTCCTACACCAAAGCACGCCAAGACAAAGATACTGCAAGGATTTATTGACACACAGACAGGACCTTGGCAGCAATCCAGCACAGACCAGACCTTGGCAGCAATCCAGCACAGACTAACCTTGGCAGCAATCCAGCCTGCCAAGCTATCCACGATAGCTTCTCCAGCTCTAGTGAATACGTTGATTCCTGCGACGAGCGTGTGGAAAGTCATTCCTTTTATAGTCTTGAGAGGAGCCTAATTACCACCAGCTGAGTTCAATTATCTCCTGTAACTGCGTAACTGTTCTTTACGCCTATTAGCTCTTCGTTGCCGGGCATCCAGGACCTACTCCCTTGGCTCCTCCCCACTGCTCCAATGCATGACATCACTATCACACTCCCTTATCTCCTCCCCACTGCTCCAAGGCTCAGGCACCTCCTGGTGGCCAACCAGCCTCTCTGCGCCCTGCTCGGAGTCAGAACCCTGTCCAGAGTCCTCCACATCCTCCAGAGCCAACTCATAGGGGCCCTCGCTGTCGGAGTCTGGTGGCAGCTCCAACGGTTCCTGCTGGGCCGCATCATATATGTCTGTGTGGTGTCATTGCTTTTACTATTGTAAGCTGCCTGGAGTCACCTCCCAGGAAGATGGACAGCAAACAAATTTCATAAATAAAAATAAAATAAATAAATAAAAATAAAATAAATAAATAAAAATAAAATAAATAAATAAAATAAATAAATAAAAATAAAATAAATAAATAAAAATAAAATAAATAAATAAAAATAAAATAAATAAATAAAAATAAAATAAATAAATAAAAATAAAATAAATAAATAAAAATAAAATAAATAAATAAAAATAAAATAAATAAATAAAAATAAAATAAATAAATAAAAATAAAATAAATAAATAAAAATAAAATAAATAAATAAAAATAAAATAAATAAATAAAAATAAAATAAATAAATAAAAATAAAATAAATAAATAAAAATAGCCACCATCACAAAGATTCTCTGTCTTGAAGGGATTAAGTTTCAATTGTCCAATTCAGATTCTAATGGCTTCTGGGTACACAGTTAGTAGCGCTACTATAGAACCTGTTTGGCCTGGGACCATGATATATAGTTGGGTATTACCACAATATTCCTGATGGCTAAACCCTTGCTCTGGCTTTCCTCAGTGTTTTCATGTAGGTGTAAAAAGTAGCGGAGAGTAGAAAGCCCTGAAGCACTCTTCAAAATACAGGTTTCTGGACATATCTCCCCCAACACTTTTGATAATGCAGTTTGTTGAGTCTTTGTCATTGCAAGATGATTGAGAGGCATAATATCTCATAGATTTTACCTTAAAACTCCTCTAGGCCGCTCAGTTTAAATTTTAGCAAATGATTTGAATTGTTTAGTGTCATAATTGTGACATAAGAAAACTAAGCTGTTTTGAGATTAACAAGAGTCCATTTCATTCCAGTAAGTAAATGTGCTCTTTGTTGCTCCTTAGTAATTACGATGTTAAATTTCTGTGAAACTAATTACTGTTTTTCTGATGTTATAGGTTGAGCTTCAGTGTGAGTGTGGAAGGAAAAAAGAGACTATGATTTGCTCAGAAGCAGCAAGTACTTATCAAAGGTCTGTTAAGGCAATGACCTGCCTTTTCTTTATTGCACAGAAGCA
The DNA here is from genome assembly GCF_051295495.1 of Thamnophis sirtalis. Taxonomy (NCBI): domain Eukaryota; kingdom Metazoa; phylum Chordata; class Lepidosauria; order Squamata; family Natricidae; genus Thamnophis; species Thamnophis sirtalis. The sequence goes on from NW_028261388.1 coordinate 78,146,051, forward strand.
GAAGAATAAAAAAAAACATCTTATGTAGCTATGATTTCATTTCCTTCTGAATGTATTCAAATAGTATCAATTAATCTAGCTGTCATGGACAGTTCTCCTGCTCAACTAATTTTACTCCCTTGGTTCATATTGAACATGTCTATAATGAGTTTTCTCGCTCCATATTGGATGGCTCTGTAATATATATCGCATGCACATCTCCTAGGAGATATTTAACATTCAGCAGACTAGTGCCAGAGATAATTTTGGCTCTGTATGACGTTGCTAATATTTAATACTTTATACTATTTATTCTCTACATAATAGGCTGTACTCAGTCTTACGAAAGTAGAATCCCCATCACTCATTTCTCATAAGTGTGGGGAGGTGAGAGAATAAATCAATTCTACTAATGTTGTTAATTCAGCAGGCCTATAAGTAGGGACTCGGTCTGGATTAACTGAGAGCCTGCCAGAAACATCTCTCTATATCTCTGTGCGTATGAGGTTAGGGTTAGGGTTAGTGTTCTGACCCCCTCCTCCGTCCAGTAACGAATGCCGAGACAAGCTTAACTGGAATGTACTTTAATAGCAAGACACCAAAACCTCGGTGGCTGAAAGCCAAGCAGAACAAACAGATAAGGACCTTGGCAGCAACTCAGACAAACTCGGGCAGCAATAAACACAGATAAGGCTTGGCAGCGATCCAACCTGCCAAGCTCACAGTAATGTCCTCTGACATTCAATCCTGCATTGACTTCTGCAAAGAGGGCGTGTGCACAAGTAGCCTTTTTTATAGTCTGGAGAGGAGCCTAATGACCATCAGCTGAGTGCAATTACCTCCTGTAATTGCGTAATTGTTCCTGATGCCTAGTAGCTCTTTGATGGCGTGTATCCAGGAACAACTCACTGCTGGCTTCTGGATCAGTCTCCCTTGTCTTCTCCCCACTGGTCCAAGGCTCCAACCCTGTCCAGGGTCCTCCACATCCTCCAGAGCCGACTCATAGGGCCCCTCACTGTCAGAGTCTGGTGGCAGCTCCAACGGCTCCTGCCGGGCCACAACAGGTTAGGATCTTTGAAAAAGTCGAGTAATCTTTGAAAAGGTGACTAAATATAAAGGGGAGCGTTATCTAATTTTAAAATTACAATTTCAGGGGGAAATTAAATTCTGATATTCTTGAAATCTAACACTAAAGCCTGTTAAGAAATAAAGTAATATAATAGTGTAGTTAAAAATCACAGATACATGTACTAGATACTTCTTTTAACTTTTTCAGATTGCAGAATTGATGCCAAAGATGCACTCATAGGCTATATTATTTCACTGCCTCTGATTCAAGCAATAATTCAGTCCAAAAAGATTTGTGAAATTACAGTATACGTTCTGACTTTCGCCTTAGCACACACATACATACATTTCTGTATCTGTGACCCGTCAAAACCGCGGAGGACAAAATCGTGCTCGACGAAAGTGCGCATGTGACGTCATCACAGCGCGACGAAAAAAATTAAAAATTGAAATAAAATTAAAATTAAAGCAAGCCGATTCACATAAAGGTAAGGGTTAGGGTTAGGGTTAGGGTTAGGGTTAGGTTAAGGGTTAGGGTTAGGTTTAGAGCGTTAGGGTTACGTTTAGCGTTAGGTTAAGGGTTAGCGTTAGGTTTAGCGTTACGTTAACGGTTAGGTTTAGGGTTAGATTTAGGGTTAGGTTTAGGGTTAGGTTTGGGGGGTTAGGGTAAGGTTTTCGCTTTATTTTTACATTTTTCGATCACAGCGCAATGTTTTCGTCACGCTGTGATGACGTCAAATGCGCGCTTTCATCGAGCGCGATTTTGTCCTCCGCGGTTTTGTGGTGGAACCTTCTGTATCATCTTTTAAAGGTCTGCATATGTTTCATAAAATATTCTCTTCCCTTTTTTTTTCTTTTTTTTCTTTTGCAGAATAGCTGCAATATCGATTGCCTCTAAATTAACAGATCCCCAACTTGGAGATTCAGTAGAGATAAGTAGATTGATTACCAAAAAAGAAATGAAGCAAACCAGGTACTAATTCATGAATCAGTGGGGGAATACCTTTTAAATTCAGCTAGTATTTGCCTTTTATGTTGTTTGCGAGATTATATTTTAGTTAATTTTAGTTGACTGATGCAATTTATTGATATGTTTTTAACTGATTTTGTTTCATTATGTAAAATTGTTATACCACCTTAGCATTTGAAATGGAAAGATGAACTTTTAATAAAGTAATTAAATCAAATGTGATTCTTAAATAGCAATTTTGGCTTGGAGGCATGCCTGCAGAACCTATTGTGTTAATATTCCAATCTGTTTAATCCATTTATTGTTGCTAACCTGAGATTATCAATTGCATTTCTGTCTGGCATAGTGCTGTGCCAGACATGATAAATTTTAAGTTCCTGTTCTGTGAAATATTCTTTCTTTGTGCATAAATGCAACAGCATTTTCAAATAAGCGTTTATCATATGTCTCTGTTTTGTTCATTTAGGTTGCAGTGTGATGAAGAATGCTTGGCTCTTGAAAGAAACAGGTAGGTAAATTGCTTTATTGATTTGAATGCAATAAACAGTATGTGAAGTATTATATGACTGGAAGGAAATAGATAATCTCTTACAGTAAATTAAAAATTGGGATTTGACTGTTGCTAGACCGGATAACATTAAATGTTTGTTTATTTATTATTAGACGGTTTGCCGAGGCTCTTCACATAGATGACAATTCTGATCCATTCAATGTTCGTTCCTCTGCACCCAAGTACAGTGAGGTTTTGAAAGAGGATGGAAGGTATGCATTATTATTTTTCTTCATCAACCTGGAGTTTTACCATGTTCTATCTAGATTGGTTTCCTGGTCTGTATATAGTTTTTGCATGACGGCAATGAAGTTTCTGGGCTTCCAAAGTTTGACAAGGTCAACACCATCAAAAGCCTTTCTATAATCAATGGAACACATACTGACTCTTTCTGGTATTTTTTTATCTAGGCCAGTGGTTCCCAAACTTGGCAACTTTAAGACTTGTGGACTTCAACTCCCAGAATTCTCCTGCAGAGCTGGCTGGAGCATTCTGGGAGTTGAAGTCCACAAGCCTTAAAAGTTGCCAAGTTTGGGAACCACTGATCTAGGCAGTTGGAATGATCTTTACACCTTTGGTGATTTTCTGGGATTATAGCAATAGCAATAGCAATAGCAGTTAGACTTATATACCGCTTCATAGGGCTTTCAGCCCTCTCTAAGCGGTTTACAGAGTCAGCATATTGCCCCCAACAACAATCCGGGCCCTCATTTCACCCACCTCGGAAGGATGGAAGGCTGAGTCAACCTTGAGCGGGTGAGATTAGAACCGCTGAACTGCAGATAACAGTCAGCTGAAGTGGCCTGCAGTACTGCACCCTAACCACTGCGCCACCTCGGCTCTTTATATATTCCTGGCATACATTCCTAGCATTTTGCTTATCCCTCCCAGGAATACCCTACCCACACAGGTAGTCCTTATTTAGCAAATGCCTTATACGGCGGCCACAATGATGATGATGATGAAATCCATCTTCATATTTACAACCTTTATAGGTCTGTAAGCTGAAATAAGACATAAGCACAGTTGCGGTTTCACCTACAGACTTAGCTTAACAACTGGTCCCAATTGTAGTAGCTAAACAAACACTAATTGTACCACAATGAGGCCAATACCGCAGGAATTGCAGGAGACATTTACAATCCTATTGTTTATTCTTCCTATAAATGTTGAATATAATCTAAATCAAGTGTAGTCAACCTTTCTATACCTACCGCCTACTTTTGGATCTCTGTTAGTAGTAAAATTTTCTAACCGCCCACCGGTTGCACAGTAATGGTGATTTTATGAAAACCTAATGAAAATGTTTTTAAATAATGTTATAACATTTTTTTAAAAAAAGTCAATTAAATTTTAAAAAATGAAAGTACTTCACTATCGGACAAAACCCCTACCGCCCACCATGAAAGCTGGAACGCCCACTAGTGGGTGGTAGGGACCAGGTTGACTACCCCTGATCTAAATGAAGATTTAGGAAGCATCAATAACCTGTGCTACACTGACAATGCTTCTCTATAGTTGAGAATTCAAATGATTTTGAAATTCTAGTTCTAGCAAATGAAAATCAAGGAGCACAATTTAAAAAAAAAAAACTAAGGGATTAAGGGATCAAGCAACTGGTACAAAAGCCATCCTTAAATTTAACAATTTAAATTAAATTTAACAAGAAAGATCCTGAAGTGGTGAATTACGTTTGACTTTGAGGAGCAGCTATCAACAATAAAAGAAGCAACGGTCAAGAAATAGATCACAAGATAGCTATGAAGGCCCTAATGCTGTTTTGTTTCTGTATCTACAAAGAACAGAATGGAACAGGGTTACGGTCTCCTTTGACAGCCTATGGGTATAGAAGCTGAACTTGGAAGCAGGATAGAAAGTACATTAATGCTTTTGAAGCGTTGTGCTGAAGAAGACTTCTGACAATACTGGATAGCCAAGGAAACAAACAGATGTATCAGCACAGCAGTGGTGGGTTTCAAAAATTGTTCGAACCTACTCTGTGGGTGTGGCCTCCTTTGTGGGAGTGGCTTGCTGCCCATGTGACCGGATGGGAGTGGTTTGCTGCCCATGTGACCGGATATGAAGATGCCGATGATACTTGTCAGAACCACCTTAAATCACCTCACACACAGCACTGGCACGCATAAGAATATGATGTAAACTTGTTTTTTAAAAGGCATCTTTGGTTTGCGTTAAAACAACTTCAACACACGCAATGTTCTGATTGCACCACAAACGCAGTAGTCATCCTTACCTTTCACAGAGGCACTGAGTTTTATAAATAGGAGCATGATAGTGTAGAATAATCATCTCCAAGGACCAGTGGTGGGTTTCAAAAATTTTTGGAACCTCTTCTGTAGGTGTGGCCTGTTTTCCGGGTCCACTGGTGGAACCTCTTCTAACCGGTTCGGTAGATTTGACGAACCGGTTCTACCGAATAGGTGCAAACTGGTAGGACCCCACCTCTGCAGCACAGTATGTTCACTCGTGGCTGAAAGTATTGTACTTTAGCCACATGATGCAGTAACCCAGCTCTCTTGCGGAGTCTATGAAATCGGGAAAGGTGGAAGAAAAGAGAAGAAGACAATCTGCAATAATGTGGATGAACTCAATTGCAATGAGTGTAGACTATTGGAAGACCTGAAGGACTAGGTTGTGGACAGAAAGACTATCATGGAGAAAATGTACATGGCCTCTAACAGCACCAATTGGTGGCACATAATCAGTCACTGCTCATTCCAATGACATACACAATCCACAATGCATAAAAGTGTATACAACATTAAAAAGGCATTGTAAATTGTTGATCAGTTTGTTCTAACAACTCTAAGACATCAAAAGGATAATTTTTCCTACCACATCTTCACAGATTTGGGAAGACTATAGTCCAGTGTTTTTCAACCTTGACAGCTTGAAGATGTGTGGACTTCAACTCCCAGAATTCCCCAGCCAGCTAGCTGGCTGGGGAATTCTGGGAGTTGAAGTCCACACATCTTCAAGCTGCCAAGGTTGAAAAACACTGGACTATACTTTCATTTTTAAAAACATTATTTTCAAAATATATGGAATGACAATCTCAGAGTTTAAAAAACAGAATGAATTTCCTTCTCTAAGAAACAAAATGAAATTTATGGGAAATCAGAAACGTTTGATGATATACTCACTTTATGCTGGGGTGGCGGGGAGCTGACGGTAGGTTGAAAGAAAAATCCTTAGTTACAGAACTGTTGTTCTTGTCCTAATTATTATTTCTTTCTGCTGCAGAAAAGATTTAAAGTTTGTCAGTGAAGTTGAGAAAGAAATGAAAGCTCTTATCGAAGCAGTCAATAAGGTTGGTAATGTAGAAAACGTGTTCACTCCCAACTACATAAAGTCTTAAATCTTCCATCAAAACCAATATAGTAATATAGGCAGAAAGCAATTAAATCCAGTGCTAAACATTACATTTTTGTAGGGAACAGCCAGTAACACAATCAACATGTTTACTATGGACAGTTTCATAAAATTAAATACACTGTCGTAATCTAAACCATTTTTGACAGATTGGAATGGCAGTTGTCCAAATTTTGTGATATTCCTAGAAGTTGTAGTTGGCATCCTGTGAGCTGGAAAAATTGTCATCGTTTGGCTTTATTTAATATTTGGCAATATTTAGATGTAAGTAACATAATTAAATGTTTACAACAAGATATGTTATAAAAAAGACAGAAGAGAAAAATATAATCAATCTATCCTGGGGTATGGATTAGCAATAGCAATAGCAATAGCAGTAGACTTATATACCGCTTCATAGGCCTTTCAGGCCTCTCTAAGCGGTTTACAGAGAGTCAGCATATTGCCCCCAACAATCTGGGTCCTCATTTTACCCACCTCGGAAGGATGGAAGGCTGAGTCAACCCTGAGCCGGTGAGATTTGAACCGCTGACCTGCTGATCTAGCAGTAGCCTGCAGTGCTGCATTTAACCACTGCGCCACCTTGCTCCGGGCCCTACCCACTCTCATGGCCTTCTGCAAAGCTATCAAAACCTGGCTTTTCCAGCAGGCCTGGGGCCGTTGACCTCTTGATTGAGGTCCGGCCCCTCTCTGATTGGGTGTATGTTGTGCTTTTTTCTTAACTTTGTTGTGTCTCATTTTTTTAATTCTTTTAAAATAATTTTTCATTTCTGTAAGCCGCCCGGAGTCCTTCGGGATTGGGCGGCCTAGAAATTCAGTAAATGAAATGAAATGTTCCTGTAAAGTAGTACCATGTCTAATTTTGTTGGTTGCAGCTCATATTTAGCCAATCTCTGCATTAAGCAAATAATTAGAAATGTAGATGTAATGGGCTCTCAGAACAACCTTGGGAGACAGCACGAAGTGCTTCAACAACTGTCCTAAAAGAGATATCTCAGCCACAGAAGCAACGGAGATAGGGAAAGCATTGCAGAAGCCACCTTCCCTAATTCTCTAGAAAACATTGAGAGAATTTGGACATTAGGGAACAATCTATTTGTTCTTTTCAGTATGTAGAAGCATAGAAGAGTAGGAACAGAATGGAATGATAGTGTCACTGAATTAAAATACCTAGCCTATCAAGAAGGATCTTCAGAAAGAGCAAGAAAACTAAAGTGCCAGATCGAAGAAGAAATGTTTGCTTTCATGATTTGGGCAATTTTTTTTCACATTTTTAAACTGCTGCTTCGTTTTTTAGAGGTATTTCGTAATTTGTATCACTCAAGTTTGCTGCCTCAAGAAATACTGCAACATGAAGCTCTATATACTTTACAGTTTTTCATAACTTTTTATTTTGCTGTTACATTCTGCATTAAACTAACATTTAAAGCTATAGCTTGAGTCCAGTTTCTATATTGAGCAGTAGGGTTTCTATTTTATTTATTTGAAATCATTAACTTATTATTATTATTATAACTTATTATTATTAATAGATAATCAATCACAATTGGAGTATCTAATTTTAGATTCTAAATCTGATCCTATAGAGACTGCAAGAGCATATGTGGTCCTGCCACACTATCTTGTCCAGATGAGGAATTAATATGAATCAAGAATTTCTGATTATGGTCAGGGCCATAAACTGCCAGTCTGGTGATTATTAGAATATGGTCATTATCCAAACACCTGCCAATAAGAAAGGAAGTTACAATGCACGTCAATTCAGATGAAACCAATAAAAATGCTTGTCAATCATTCCATTTTCAGTAGGTGTGCTCTTTGTTACAACTACCCGTGACAGAATTATCCCCATATATAAAAATCACATTTAACTGTCATTTGGAATAGCTTCCAGCTCCTTAGTTTATTCCAAAATCTTTGGAACCTCCAGGGGGAATATTGCCTCACAACAAAGAAGGGTGTTATTAAATCATAATAACAACAAGTAAAGATTTGTGTTTGGCTTCATTTGAGATTTGCAGGAGCAATATAGATTAGATTTTTAGATTTTACTTTATTTGTATGCCGCCCTTTTCCCTGAGGGGACTCAGGGCGGCTCACAATTCAAGGGAGGGGAAAAACAGACAAGTTACAAACATGAAAAATATGGAACGCTTCACGAATTTGCGTGTCATCAATGTACCCCTTCAGAATATAAAATTCAGATGTTCCAGATGTCATTCAATATGGGACATGAGCAGCTGAGGAGGAATATACCGTATTTTCACCCATATAACCCGCCCACGCAAATAACCCGCACACGCATATAACCCGCGGGTTTTCCGGATCGTGTAAAATATTTCCCGTATACCCCGCCCACGCATATAACCCGCCCACGCATATAACCCGCGACGAGTAAAAGAGAAGGGAAACAGCTGAGATGGGGGGGGAAGAAACGGAGAAAGAAGCCTGCGCACGCTGGGGAAGAGGAAAGGAACGGAGGAGAAGGAAACAGCTGAGATCGGGGTGGGGGAAGAAACGGAGAAAGAAGCCTGCGCACGCTGGGGAAGAGGAAAGGAACGGAGGAGAAGGAAACAGCTGAGATCGGGGTGGGGGAAGAAACGGAGAAAGAAGCCTGCGCACGCTGGGGAAGAGGAAAGGAACGGAGGAGAAGGAAACAGCTGAGATCGGGGTGGGGGAAGAAACGGAGAAAGAAGCAAGCCTCCGATCGTGTAAGCCTCCGATCGTGTAAAATATTTTCTGTATACCCCGCCCACGCATATAAACCGCAGGGGGGCGCTGTGCATGTAAAAACCGCATATAACCCGCGGGTTATATGGGTGAAAATACGGTAGACGCTAAATAATAAAATGCATAATAATTCACCTATGGGGTAGAGATATGAAACTGGAGGACAAATAGGTAAAAGAAAATTAATGCATTATAAACTTAGACCCAGTTAATATGCAAAGACACCACAAAAATGTTCATCATTGGAAGTGAGATTGCCCTTAAAATAAAAGACTTGAATCCTTCTGATTTCAAGGCTCAGGTTTCTTGTATACAAGTGGTATCATATTTCTTAATTTCAGTTCAGTAGGAAGGAGGTGTTTGTTTGGAACACCAACTAGCAATGTTTTTCAAGTTTGATACCTTAAGTATGGGTTTTTATTTCAGCTCTGTTCAGTTATAAAATTGTTTATTGTGAGAATATAAAGAGATGCATAAAAGTCATATAAGTATATAAAATGGATATCATATAAATTTTAAAAAGATCTTCTGAGACTTAATCACAGGGGATTTTTTTTTGTTCAGTATATATATACCAAGGAATTGGCTACACTTAAAATCATTACCCAATTCTCCATGTATAAAGCGAGCATAGATGGTATGGCTCAGTCTTCCCCAAACTCCCATCAAAATATTATATCTCTCCAATGCAGAGCAAGCACACCAAGAAGAGCCATTGTTTTCCACCCATGAACCGAGAACACCGTAGAATCATCCACGAACTTGCTCAGGCTTACGGCATTGAGAGTGTGAGCTATGATAACGAACCAAAGCGCAATGTTGTTATCAGTGCGGTGAAGTATGTTGTTCTGTTTTCTTGTTATAAATGGCAAATTTACCATCTTCCAATAAACAGTATAATTTTTTTACGTTCTGCATTTGAATCAATTTGATTTTACGTTGATATTGTGCAAACGTTTGAAGCATTCTTTGTGTGCCAGGGATTTTAACATATTTGTGTTTTAGGAAAGATAATCTTCCCATGATCGCTTCTTCATTGAAAATGTCCTTGATTATTTAGTTTCTCTTTATATATAGGAACATTATAATACTTTGATTAAAACATCATTTGAAACAAAATAATAATCCACATAAATACCTAGTCCAGTGTTTCTCAACCTTGGCAACTTGAAGATGTCTGGACTTCAACTCCCAGAATTCCCCAGCCAGCGAATGCTGGCTGGGGAATTTTGGGAGTTGAAGTCCAGACATCTTCAAGTTGCCAAGGTTGAGAAACACTGATCTAGTCCAAAGAGGCCAGGATTTTTTTAAAAAGAAAACCCTGTTTATATACCTCATCATACATGATGTTTGTCACTAATATTTCTATATGGCATGAGTGTATTTTTTTCATTCTTAGCAAATGGGGGGAAATTAATGAAAGCATTAATCTAACCTGAAAATCTATGTAGCTTTATAAAAATACTTATCTCCATACCTACAAAATTCCTGTTTTTCAAAATGGGAGTCGCAGTAATGCAGTAAAAAGAATAGATTAAGGCAGTGATGGTGAATCTTTTTTGGCTCCTGTGCCAAAAGCAGGGGGAGTGCAGGGGAGTTGTGTGGGTGTGCCACACCTATAATGCTATGGACACGACATCAATGCTATGCACCCCACACGCATGCACGCATGACCAGCGATACCCCTTCCCTGCTTTTGGCACTTTTTTCCACCCTCCCCAAGCTCCAGAGGCTTTCTAGGAGCCTGGGGAGGGCGAAAACAGCCCCCCCCCATGCCCTCCGGAGGCCTCAGGAGTTTCCCTGAAGCCTCCGGAAGGCGAAAAACCTACAGACAAACCGGAAGTGACTTCCGGTTTGCTCGTAAGGCTGGTTTTTGCCCTCCAGAACCTTCAGGGAAGCCTCCAAAAGGCCCCTGAAGGCTCCGGAGGGCAAAAAATGGACCTATGGGGAACCCAGAAGTTTGGGAATTGTGACTTCCAGTTTGTCCGTAGAGCCAGTTTTTGCCTTTTGGGGCCTTCACTGAACCGTGGCAGTTCAGTGGTTAGAACACTAAGTCTTAGACCATTAAAAGTTTATAGCTCGGGAATTCAAGACCCCAGTGCCGCCAGACAGAATGAGCTCCCATCACTTGTCCCAGCTTCTGCTAACCTAGCGGTTGGAAAGCAGGCAAATGCTAGTAGATGAATGGGTACATAGGAATAGGAATAGGAATAAGTTTATTTATAGGCCGCCCTTTTCCCTGAGGGGACTCAGGGCGGCTAACAACTTTTAGGGAGGGGATACAAACAGTAACATATAACATAACACATAATTAAAAAGTAAACAACATTCATTCAACATTCGGGTGGGGGCGGATCAAATCTTTACCCCCAGGCCTGGCGGGATAGCCAGCTCTTGAGGGCTGCGCGGAAGGTCTGAAGGGTGGTGAGGGTACGAATCTCCACAGGGAGATCATTCCAGAGGCATCATATAAACATGCAGTAAAGTAACAGTGCTTCTGTTTTTTTATCTGTAGAGGGAAATCAGTTTGCCCAACAGTTACTCTGACATCACTACTTACGAAGGAGAAGCAGACGAGGCCTCCCCCACCTATTCCTCATCACAAGCAATCAGAAAAGCAAGTATCATTTCTTTTAAATACCTGGGTTGTTTTAATATATATTTTATTGATAGTTTGATGTTAGCATAAATGTATTTATCAGTAACTTGCCTAGTTTATATCCACCTATCCAATAAGAAAGAAAAAATATGACTTAAATGTTAGCGTAAAAAGTGTTTTATCAGAGATTATTTTTTCTCATCAATCATTTGAGACTAAATTTGAAACTTTATTATCGCCAAGCCAGCATAGGAGGTAGAAAGACAAGTTTGAACCAGAAGATGAAAATTAAGAGTCAGGTTCTGGCCTGTATTTTTATCAAAAGAAATAATCCCTACATAATCCTTGGTAATTTAGAATGTCATAGCATATTGTATTTTCTTTGTTCTTATGTTTATCATTTAAATTTATATAATATATAAATGGAAGGGCCTCAGAATCCTCAAAATTAATTAAAAGGCAATCCTTAGAAAGTTGGAATGATGTACTTCTCAAAGCAGAAGACTTGGAGAAGGTTCATCGTGGTATCTCCTTTTCACCTCATCCCCATATTTATTTTGATCAGATACTTCTGTAACACAAAGGATGGCTTCCTTCTTTTGTGGATGCCACCTTGAGAAGAAGAGATAAATCAGTGATGATGGAGTTGATAAATGGTGGAACAGAAGGAATAATGTAAAGGGAGTAGCTACATGAATTAATGAGAACAAAAGAAGTAGATATTAGGGAAATATTGTAGCAAGTATAGATAGGATATAAAGACCCATAGAGCTGTTGATCTCTCTGGAAACTTACTTGTGCTCCTTGTTTCAAGTTCCTTTCTCTTTTTTTTTGTGGAACAGTTGGCTAAGTCACACATTCGTGACCAGGAAACTTCCTTCTTAGAGTACTTTAATCTTGCTAAACAAAACAAAGCATTGTTGCATAAGTCAAGTCTATACAAGATGTTCCTGTAAGGGAAAGTCATAGATTGATTTTTTTTTTTCACCCACAAAGTTTTTACTAAATTCTTTTAATCTTTTGCTTTAACTTTCAGGCCTGGGAATAGCAGCACAGAGAGACGGTTCAAAGAAGAGACTGTTATTGACTATTTTGATGTACAAGACTGATGAGATTAACATGGGATTGCACTGTTGAAAATTGGAAATGAAATTACAAATGTGTTCAGGATACTTTTTGTCAAAATATATTGTTTTATATATTTGAAGTTCTATCATGTAAACAGCAGAGGGAAAAAATGATTCATCATTTTTAAATAAGGCAAGGTTACAACTATTTGTGATTGAATAATTTAAATGGGATCTAGTCACAATTATATATATATATATATATGCATCTACAGTCAGCTTCTTATGTAAACCATTGAGTGGTTAATCAGAGGTATGTAAAGAATTCCTGGTGCAACTTAGAATCTCATCTATGTTGTATGTAGATCTCAAGGATTAGGAGTAGTACCAGCAAGCATCACCTATTCTACCTCTCTTGAAGGCATAAATATGTGTGGGAAAAACTTTAAAAAAGAACTAGTATAAAAAAAATCTCAGCAGAAACCTTACAGGGATTATTAATAAAAGTATAAGTGAGAATTCTGATTATATTTGTAAACTGAGATGAACTGCTAAAAGACTACAGTTAAAATCATAATATTACACAAAATATTCCCATAAGAATTTCAGATGCCTGCTGTTAGTTACAATGGAATCGATGATCAAGAAAATGGCACAATTTGTTTCTAAACTTTGGTGGCCTTTTTCATCACTCTTTCTTTTCACTGCAAGACCCTTTCAAGATTGTGATTGTGCAGTAAGGAATTAATTTTGTGGTTCGTTTAATTTGACAACACTACAATTCCTAGCAACTCAAGGCAACTTAGTGGTAAAGGAAGTACTGGAGCACCATAGATTTTCTGTCCCTTGTATGGTTGATTTTGTAAATTTATACATTTGGGGTGGTAATTTGTTTTTGTTTTTTCTTCAGTTAACAGTAGCATATATGATTATGTTTGACTATGGTGATAATGCTACTTTGTTTAAATTAGTAATTCTTACCACATAAAGAAATTATGGGTAACTATGAATGAAGTGGTGGTGGAAGATTTGTCAATGGCATTCTGCTTCTGGAGAGCTAAAATTTTCCTTAATATCTTCCCTCTGTTTAATCTTTCCTGTGCGAGAAATTTCTGATGTCAAAAGTATGTTATCAGGCTACCACCAAATGTGGAAGAATATTATATGAGGTAAGGTAAGTTGGTTACCTTGATTTTATAAATTGGTAGCCTGTTTTCCACAAAATGTCCGTGACATCTTACTCCACGTAGGATATCCTGACCTTTTCTGGATTATAGCTTTTGCTCATTAATACTTTGCAAATATATTGATTTCTGGTTTATTTTTCAATGATGATTTATTTATCTATTTAGCATATGGCATTCAAAGAGGAAAATAATAAGCAAGCATTTTTTATGGCTTGAAAACTAACATGAGAAATAGTCATCTCTCAAATGTAGGAATGTGCTTGAATTTAATTCAAGAGAGAGTGGATTAAATAATATGGCATGTACTCATACCTATTATAATTAAATCTTCTTACTTCCTTTTCATTTATAATTAGCCCATGACAAAGTACAAACTAGCATTCTCATAGATATTAATAACCAAATGAATGACGGAACATTATTGTTATGAAGAAACTTATTGACAACATAATGAAAAATTGAGCCATTTTTCTGTTTCCAAATAATAAACTGAAGTTGTGTTACAGTGCACTATGGGGGAGTGTGTATACATGGAAAGTTTTTGAGTCTCTAAAAAGTATAGACCAGAGGTGTCAAAATTGGCGGCTCACAGGCCAGATACATCACATGCAGGCCACGCCCACCCCAGCTCCGTGAAGGGGGAAAAAAACATTGCAATACATCACGTGAAGGCAATGTGACGCAGCAGGTTTGACACCTGTGGTATAGACAGATTATATTTAATTTGTTGATGAGTTACCACATTTGTTAGAGAGCTTACAGGCATCGACAGAAGGGCTGCTAGGTATATGTGAACTTTGAATAAAACTAAAGAAGAATGTACAATAGATCAATTGGAATGTATGTAAATGTGGAAAGCCAGTGCTTATCAAGTAAACTACAACATAAAACCAATTGTATCTTTGCAGAGGAAGATTGTGGATGTGCATTTCTATTCATTGCTTGTTCTGGACAGAATTGTTTATCTGCATAAATTGATATGCACAGGGTACTAACTTAAAAGCAATATTTGTGTATGTGAACTTGTTGTAAGAAGTCACATATACAGAAAACAGTTTATTCATTTTCAGTGCTTTGCATTTTTTATTTATGTGGCGTGGTTTCAAAGTGATTGATCCTGCTATTGCTTGGTGAAAAAGTGCCGTGTGAATATTAAGGGGTTAAACAGATATTTATTTTTAGTGGTTTGGCTAAATTGTGATATTTTCATGAAGAGTTGACCTCTCAGTTTTTTAAATTACACTTTTCATTCATTTCTCATTTAGTTTGTGCAATTATTATAACTGAGAGGGAGAATTATTTAGAACACATTTTTGCACACTGTTCTTTCCTAAAATTATGGATGGTGCAACTAAGTTTATATATGCAAATAGTGCAGATATAGTGCAAATTCAAGAATGTGGTTTAGTAATAGACACACACACACACTCAGAACTGCTCAGACTATTTAATGCTCTGTGTGCTTTGACTTCTGTATAATCTAATGTGAAAATTACAATGGAAATTATTCTTTATGCCATTTCATATAATATAAATAATGAAGTAAAAAAATACCAATATAGATTAATTTTAATACATTATTTCAGTTTTTACATTCACAAATGTGCACATTCTGCTTGCTTTCAATTTCAGTGGTGTAATAAATGGCTGACTTTATAAATCTGAAATAGAAGTCTGTAATAAAATACAAACTTTCCAATGGACATTTTTTTATTAAAAAAAAATCTACTTTAAAGTTCTTGTGAATTGTATAAAAATGAAGGCTGCTGAAAAGCTGTAAGGACAGCAGTCCCCAATATTTGGGGCAGAAATTGCTCCCGTTTTCAGTGTGGGTTTTTTGGCCCAGCAGTAGTCATTCTGTTTGATCTGTTTAGGTAAATAAATATCTCTGAAACAATGACACAACAGGTCACTGATTGCCTAGTTTACTACGTTAGTAAGCCATGCATTCCAGAGCCGAGGTGGCGCAGTGGTTAAATGCAGCACTGCAGGCTACTTCAGCTGACTGCAGTTCTGCAGTTCGGCTGTTCAAATCTCACCGGCTCAGGGTTGACTCAGCCTTCCATCCTTCCGGGTAAAATGAGGACCCGGATTGTTGTTGGGGGCAATATGCTGACTCTGTAAACCGCTTAGAGAGGGCTGAAAGCCCTATGAAGCGGTATATAAGTCTAACTGCTATTGCTATTGCTACTTCTGCTGATCACCAGCTGCCAGCAGTTTGGCAGTTCGAATTTCACCAGGCTCAAGGTTGACTCAGCCTTCCATCCTTCCGAGGTTGGTAAAAATGGAGAGCCAGATTGTTGCGGGCAATATGCTCTGTAAACCGCTTAGAGAGCACTGTAAAGCATTATGAAGCCGTATATAAGTCTAAGCCCTATTGCTATTTACAAAGTAGAAAATGAAGATCTGGAAAACATTCCATATAGTTTCTCTACGTCAAAATATCAGAATATACAGTGGAGCATCATAGACCTGTTTTCAAGTCCTTCGCATGGTATTGTGCAAGTAAACTAAAAAACTAAGATGAAATTGATAGAAGTATGTTAAAATGCAAGTTCCGTTATCTTATTTTGTATTTTTCATGAAATTTATATGTTTGTTCTTGCCCTTGAAATAGAAGTTTTATTTTCAGGGCACCTTGAGCTATTATTCGAAAACTTTTGGACCATTCAAAAAATCTGTTTAGAGATGTGTCATGGAAATATCTACTGTGAAATTAAAGGGGTGGGGGTAATCTAATCTGCAAGGAAAAGGAAAGTGTGTTTTAGAATACTGAAAAACCACACAAGAGTATGAAAAGTTAAACATTTTGTTCTAATTCTCTGATTTGATACTTCTTGGGGATTTGTTTATTTATTTGGTAAATTTATATAGTCACCCATCTCACATCTGTGAACTTAAGCAGCATACAAAGTTAAAATCTAAAAAAAAATAAATTAAAAGCATTAAAATGTCACTTAAAAAACAATACTCAATTTCCCTAACAGTACAATTACTTTGCAGACTCCATCAAATTGAGAATATAAGGAAAAGTAAATATTGTAAGTATATTAATACTTTTTAGCAATAGTATATAGAGAGCTGGAGCACGTGTAAATGGAATGGTAAGCAGTGGCCAACTAGCACTCATGACTAATCAATCTATAGTCCTAGTTGTGCAGTTCATAGTATGTTCCAGATTTTATGCTTTGTTTTTTTATAGCAGATTAAGCCTGAAATACTGTAAATTTTAACGTATTCTGTCCCAAATTCAGTGCTCCTAAAACAGGTTGAATTTGAGTTCTGTCCTCTCCAATGGTGGGTTTCAAAAATTGTTCAAACCTACTCTGTGGGTATGGCCTCCTTTGTGGGAGTGGCTTGCCGCCCATGTGACCAGATGGGAGTGGCTTGCCGCCCATGTGACCAGATATGAAGATGCCGACGAAACTTGTCAGAACCACCTTAAATTACCTCACACACAGCACTGGCATGCATAAGAATATGATGTCAACTTGTTTTCTAAAAGGCATCTTTGGTTTGCGTTAAAACAACTTCTTCACACGCAATGTTCTGATTGCACCACAAACGCAGTAGTCATCCTTACCTTTCACAGAGGCACTGAGTTTTATAAATATGAGCATGATAGTGTAGAATAATCATATCCAAGGACCAGTGGTGGGTTTCAAAAAAATTTGGAACCTCTTCTGTAGGTGTGGCCTGCTTTCCGGGTCCACTGGTGGAACCTCTTCTAACCGGTTCAGTAGATTTGACGAACCGGTTCTACCGAATAGGTGCGAACTGGTAGGAACCCACCTCTGGTCCCCTCCCAAAAACATAACTGATGTACATCGTTTCACATTAGTTGAAAACATCTAGGGTCTAATGTTTAAAAAGTATTGCAGAAAAGATTATACTGACATAAGTATGCGAATAATTTAGACACAGTCATTTCAAGACAGAGGAGTAATGATGAAAATAGACCGAGTTTTGCTTTCAGGCAGAATGTTTGCTACAGCTACTCCAAAGCACAGCTACTCTCACACTTGTGGTACTTACTCACCGTGTTATCAGCCATATCAATAGGGGCATTTCTTCATTCAACTGCTTACACAGATAACTGCATCAGCCGCAAAATATTTTGTAGATCACCTCATTAGCCGACGGCTAGCATTGCAGTTCAGAGGGCTCGCTCACAGGATTCCCACTGCAGAACCCCAATTTTAATTTAAAATTAATCTTAATTTAAAATAGTTGCAATTGTACAAGATTGATACCCTCTGCTACGATTTTGTTTCCAAATCTTGAATGATTTTGGCCCCAAAAACGACAACGATTTGGCCTTCTTAAAAAATGTTATTTTGAAGGATATCATTTGTGCTATCTTTGTAACCAAGAGTCGTTCTTAAAACTTCTTAGTTTTTAAAACGTTGTGGTATTTATTTCCCTGCAGAAATGGCATTCCTAATAAAAGATTCCTAATAAAATTTCACACCATGGAAGAGATTTATCCATCTAAGATCGCAGGATAAGAAATGGACCGTGCTCTTCTGTACGTCACACGTCCCCAGGGTGACATGCACTTCTAACACCTTCACCTCAAAGTCCATTACCTCACAATTGAAAACCTCGTTGCTAGAAGTACTATCATCCTCAGCTTTCTAACTTTATAATCTAACTTTCAATTGCTGTACTCCGTTGTTAAGCTGTCAGAATAAACTCTTATCTCTACTCCGAGCATCTGTGTTCTATGGAAACCCAGCTAGATTAGAACCCAACACATGGAATAATGATTATGGTTAGAATAATAGGTGAAACTGAATTATGAATAGTATTAATATATATTTTTTTCTGATTCTCTGTAGGTGACAGGGTAATAAATTATTTTTTGCTGATTTTAGTGATCTCAAATTCTTATCACCAAAGACATGACCTGCATGAATTGCTTTCTTCATCACCTTATCACTTTCATCCCAAGAGTTCTTATTTTAATATGTTTTACCAAAACCCACCTGATACGCAACTATAAAATAAATGAAACAGCAAGTACCGGTAAACAGAAGAGAAAATCTTACGCAGTGGAAAAACTAATATGGAAGATATCACTAACAGATAAGAATTTTTGAAGAATTCAAAGAGCGAGTCATTAATCTTTTGCAGATATTTTCACAGCTGTAGACAGAAAGCACATTTCTGGTGTATCAGTAGCCAAGAATTCATTTCTTCATTTAGTAGCAATGAATTGGCAAAATAATCTGAAAAAAATAATATAAGGAGCCACTGAGGAGGGTATACTCCCATTTACATTGAGAAGGCCAGAATAATTATACTGTAGCAAACTAATTACTAGTATTCTGTGCAGTGAAACTTACTATGCTTGATCCTTATAATCTTGACATAAAGAGCACTATTATCTCTACATTGCAAATATGGGAGAAAACTGAGAACAAACAGCTGTTTTATAATAATTCATGACTAAGATGCTTGAGGAGGTGAAGCTGAACTTGCAGTCCATGCTTGAGAAAAACAGCTGCAGCACATCAGGCAGAAAGTCTTCTCACCCCCACATTCCCAGTACAGCTCATGTTTTTCTCAAAGGGCTGTTAAAAATTTGCAGCCTCAGAAATTTGAGAGATTGGCTGGTTCTTTCGTTCACTTTACTCACAAGCATCCATGCTGCATTCCAGCTGCCTGGCAAATTGAGCCATACTGACACTTTCAGGAATGTGCTAATGTTCAGAGGCAGCCTCTGCCCTTTAGCTTACAAAAATGAATGTTAAGACAGTGTGGTGGGGAGGTTCCAGTGGTGGGATTCAGCCGGTTCGCACCTATTCGGGAGAACCGGTTGGTAACTTTCTAAGCAGTTCAGAGAACCGGTTGTTGGAAGAAATCTCCTTTTGTATTTTCCCACTTTACAGGGCTAATCCTGTAAGGAAGGCAGGAAGGAAACATTCTGGTGTTGTTTCTAGCCTAATCTTTATTGCCCTGCTTACAGAAACTGCCTCTCCAGTTAACCTTTATCACCATTGTAACAACTACAATTGCCCATCAACCTGAGTGACATTGACTTGGCCACGCCCACATGATCACATGACCACCGAGCCCTGCCTACCCAGCTGGTCATTAGGGTAAAGAACCAGTTGGTAAATTATTTGAATCCCACCACTGGAGGTTCGGAGAAAAGATAACACGGAAGAGGAAGGTGACATCTATAAATTTACAGCTATCCTAGGCAGGCAAGAAGTCAACTATCAGGATCATACGCTCTGGTAAATAGCATATCCTGGTTTGATTCCTGCATGGAACTTGGCTTGGGAGCTCAGTTGAAGTGGTTAAAAGAAACACTACTTAAAAGCAGAGCTTGGTCTGAATCTGAAGAAACCAGAGAAAAGGAGCAACCACACTGAGGAAGCCCATCACTTCAGCCAGTGCAAGAACTTTTCAAGGGAGACAAAAGGGTACACACAACCTATTATTGGGACATGTGTGACACAATAAAGCATTGCAGTTATATGCTATGCATTGATGTGTTCTGACCCCCCTCATCCTACACCAAAGGACGCCGAGACAAAGATACTTCAAAGATTTATTAACACACAGACTAGACTTTGGCAGCAATCCAGCACAGACTGACCTTGGCAGCAATCCAGCCTGCCAAGAAAACCACGATAACTTCCCCAGCTCTAGTAAATACGTTGACTCCTGTGACGAGCGTGTGGAAAGCCATTCCTTTTATAGTCTTTAGAGGAGCCTAATTACCAGCAGCTGAGTTCAGTTATCTCCTGTAACGCCTATTAGCCCTCCGTTACTGGGCATCCAGGACCAACTCCCTTGTCTCCTCCCCACTGCTCCAATGCATGACGTCAGGATCACACTCCCTTGTCTCCTCCCCACTGGTCCAAGGCTCAGGTGCCTCCTGGTGGCCAACCAGCCTCTCTGCGGCCTGTTCAGAGTCGGAACCCTGTCCAGGGTCCTCCACATCCTCCAGAGCCGACTCATAGGGCCCCTCGCTGTCGGAGTCTGGTGGCAGCTCCAACGGCTCCTGATGGGCCGCAACAGTGATGTATCAAGGTCTTGGAAAACAAAGAATCCTTCATGATTTTATAGCTCATCCTTTACCATGAGATGACCTTAAAGCATTTCTGCCCTGCTGCACTGGCATGTGAATATTTATTTTAAATCAAGTTTGAGGTTTTATTTAATTTGTATGTCACCCTATTCCCGAGAGACTCGGGAATCTAGTCTTTGTGGTTTTAAAAAACTGTCATTAGAATTATGGTCTTGCAGATGTCATTCATTTCATCTTAGCACATGGACAAATTAAGGAGTTAAACATTATTGCTGAATCCATACCCATCACATATTTCTTGAAAGACCACAGAAAAAGACCAAACCAACTTGTAATTATTTTATGATTATTTGAATGTTACCTTCTCCATCCAAATAAATCATACTTTACAAAATAATTCTTAAGAGAATTCTATAGCTTTCGTTTCTTTCAGCCTCTATCTCCAATCAATGAAAAAATTATCTACAGTATATAACAAGATAAGTATTTTCCCCACGAACCTCCCAATTTCTTTTTTTTAAAACCACTATAAATATGCTTTGTAATCTTTTTATTGTTGTGATAATGCAGGAGCCAGAACCTATAAAGTGTGTGAAATGTTTTGTGATTCAGAACAGAGCAATTTTCAACCCAAAGATAAATACGTGGGATATCATGTTCTGCATAAATAGTAAGAAAAGACAAATTGTTTTGAACTGTAGTGAGTTTAGGACTTATGTTTCTTAGACATAAATTACAAAGGGTTGTTCAAGGCTGTAAGAGTATTGTATAAATGTGGGACTGCTGCTAAGGAAACAAAAAACTAATAATGACTCTTATCAGCTCCCTACAGAAGAGGTCATAATTATCTGCCTACTTTCATCTTTGTTGTAGTAGGTTGATTGTTACTTTTGATTATTTGTTTCTAATGACATGCCAACTCTTCTATTTACTGCATCATCGTCCTAGCCTTTTTTTATGTCAGCTCACTTTTTTTTATCCCACTATTATTTAATATAGCTAGAAATACGTTGGCTTCCAAAAGACAGCTGAATAATAAATATTCATCTACATAGAGAGCCGAGGTGGCGCAGTGGTTAGGGTGCAGTACTGCAGGCCACTTCAGCTGACTGTTATCTGCAGTTCAGCGGTTCAAATCTCACCGGCTCAAAGGTTGACTCAGCCTTCCATCCTTCCGAGGTGGGTGAAATGAGGACCCAGACTGTGGGGGTGATATGCTGACTCTGTAAACCGCTTAGAGAGGGCTGAAAGCCCTAGGAAGCGGTATATAAGTCTAACTGCTATTGCTATATAGCCTTCTATCTTTTCCCAATTTCAGATACCAACTTCTCAAACTTATCAACTGCAGGTAGTCCTCAATCTACAACCATAATTGAGAGCAGAATTTCCATTATACAACAAGTTGTTTGTAAGTGGGTTATGACCAATTTTATGACACTTTTTGTCATTTGAGAGACCGCCTTCTGCCAATTACCTCCCTGCGTCCCATCAGATCGCATAGAGTTGGCCTCCTCCGTATTCCATCCGCCAGTCAGTGCCGACTGGCGACTACTCGGAGGAGAGCCTTCTCTGTTGCGTCTCCGACGCTATGGAACAATCTCCCCGTGGAGATTCGTACCCTCACCACCGTCCAGGCCTTCCGCACAGCCCTCAAGACCTGGCTAGCCCGTCAGGCCTGGGGATAAGTTTACTTTCGCCCCTCCCAAATGTCGAGTGAATGTTGTGTTTTATTGTTTAATTTATTCTTGTTCACATTTCTTTTTGTATTTGTCCTACACTCCCTCTCCCCTTTTATTGTAAGCCGCCCTGAGTCCCCTCAGGGAAAAGGGCGGCCTATAAATGTACAAAATAAATAAATAAAAATAAATAAATGGTTGTTAAGATCATGAGTAACTTTTTTTTCAGTTTTGTGATGAGTTCAAATGAATAGCAATACACTTGGACTTTCATACCGCTTCATAGTACCTTGTAGCATTCTCTTTATGAGAGTTCTACGGGTAATAATGAAGGAAAAGGGGAATTTTTTTTGCTAAGAAATGTGTAAGAATTCAGATTGCAAAAAAAAAAACACCGCCTTACTTCGAAGGAAAGACTTAAGAATTGTAAGGAAAAATATACCAAGGATATACTTAAAATATATAGCTGCTGAACAAAATGGAAGTTAAAGCTTACAGTATTTTAAAATATTAAAAACCATAAACATTTAGCACTGAAGGTCTGAAAGGATATCATTTTTATTTAATAGAACAGGAGTTAATTCTTTCTATAGTGATTATGATAAAAAAACAGTGTTACTATATATTTTAAATAATTTGCATATAAATTCAAGGGAATCATTTTATTAAAATATTTTGCTTTGAATACTTTGGATTGCATTCTTCCATCTCTGTCCCACTCGCATTCCCATGTTACTTTTATACAGTAATTGCTGTGATCTCCCATGTCAGTCAAGGTTTTTTGAGATTTGAGTTAGCCTTTTAAATTGGTTCTGGAAACTGGCTCATAAAGCTCATTTTGCGCAACTATAATTAAGACTATAATTAATTATAAATGTGATCAATTTATTTGTTTGTAACAACTTTCCCCATTTCTTTTTCCTTAGCATTAACATTTTCTAGTTTACCTACCTGATGCTGAACTTCATGAATGCAACATGTATCACAGTTCTTCTACAGAGATAAACATGTGCGTGCTTCTATATGTATGGTCCACTTTAGATTATCTTGCTTTATATTATTTACTTGTATGCTCTGAATGTGAAGTACAGCTGCAACCAGAACTCATCAAATAACTGCCTCTTCATACATTGAATACACTTTATGTATGTCTCCTGAGACTTCAAGTCATCTTTCTCCTCCCTGCCCTTATGATCAAGCCTACCAATTGTGACACTGAATTTTACATACGTAGGTCAGTAAATGACAGAGGCTGTATTGAATTCATAGGTGAACAATGAACTGTCAGCATGCTGTAATGGGGATGAACCAGAGGTGGGTTCCTACCAGTTTGCACCTATTCGGTAGAACCGGTTCGTCAAATCTACCGAACCGGTTAGAAGAGGTTCCACCAGTGGACCCGGAAAGCAGGCCACACCTACAGAAGAGGTTCCAAAATTTTTTGAAACCCACCACTGGTCCTTGGATATGATTATTCTACACTGTCATGCTCAGATTTATAAAACTCAGTGCCTCTGTGAAAGGTAAGGATGACTACTGCGTTTGTGGTGCAATCAGAACATTGCGTGTGTTGAAGTTGTTTTAACGCAAACCAAAGGTGTCTTTTAAAAAACATGTTTATATCATATTCTTATGCATGCCAGTGCTGTGTGTGAGGGAATTTAAAGTTGGTTCTGACAAGTGTCGTCGGTATCTTCATATCCGGTCACATGGGTGGCAAGCCACTCCCATCCAGTCACATGGGCAGCAAGCCACTCCCACAAAGGAGGCCACACCCACAGAGTAGGTTCGAACAATTTTTGAAACCCACCACTGGGATGAACTATCTGTAACTAATCAGGAAAAAAATATCTTATACTCATTGTACGTAGCTCGTTGAAGATGTTGGCTTGGAATATGAGAAAAAAGCAAATTACATGCTTCAAGAAAATGCGGTTTTTAGAAGAACATTACAAGCACAGCTGGTTGTGGACTATATCTTCTATTCAATAAAGACATTTACTATATAAGATGGTTGACAAAGTTCCTTTTAAATAACAGAATAATCAGGCATATAATTGTTAGAATGTGTCATGAATTTCAGAAGGAACCAAGAAGTACTTTTGATGTATTAATATTTGTAATTTCCCTGTAAACCAATTAGGCATTAAGCAATCCATGGACATGAATCATGTTGAAATAAATTGTTCTGGTGGTTTTCCTCTGTAAACATTTAAACCTCTGTGAAAATTCAATAGGGCCTTCTAATGTATAACCTTCAGCACTTCAAGGCACCTCAAAACAGGAAACCCAATACAGTAGAACCTCTGGTCACGACCATAATTGGTTCCATAACTTTGGTTGCAAACCGATTTGGTTGTAACTCAACCTAATTTTGGAAATTTGGCACTTACAAAAATAATGGCACAGAAGGGGAAATCGGCCATGGGGGGCGGGGAGTGAATTATTTGGTCAGAAGCCAATTTGGTCATAGTCAAAAGCGTTCGTGACCAGAGATTCTACTGTAGTACTATTCTGAATGCTAATACTACTTTTATTATAAAATTACAGTAATAGAATCTTGCAAATCTGAATATACTTCCCCCTTCCTTCATTTTGTCTTTGTGGGAACTAGGGGGGGCTCTCCCTGAGATTTGCATTTCTTTTCTCTGACCAGTATTTTTTTGGGGGGGCTCTCCTGTTTCTTGAGGTTATTTTTTTTTCTGAGGAATGAAACTAGACTTGTTATAGTTTAACCTACAAGAGATATTGCAGGATATCTCTCGTAGGTTAAACTATAACAAGTCTAGTTTCATTCCTCAGCTTCTTAATCTTTAACTATTTGGGCTATGACAGGTATAGCCTAGATCAGGGGTCTCCAACCTTGGCAACTTTAAGACTTGTGGACTTCAACTCCCAATGTTCCCCAGCCAGCAAATCTGGCTCAGCTGTTCCTCAGCCTTCTGAGCTGTTCTCAGCCAGCAAAGCAAATCTGACTGAGGAATTCTGGGAGTTGAAGTCCACAAGTCTTAAAGTTGCCAAGGTTGGAGACCGCTGGCTTAGATGACAGGTATCTGCCTAGATCAGTTGTCCCAAGGGATGTAAGAAGATAAAAAGTCTGAGCACCAGAACTTGGAGCAGCCACAGCAAAGTAGCAAAGGGATGTGTATGGACTTTTGATCTCACGAGCATCTCATGCTTTCCTTCTGGGAATAAATAGTGTGTTGTTTAGCCCATGTAATATCCTTTATTTCTATATATATAGATATGACCTTTAAGGCTTTTTGCCTCTTAAGACTCTGTAAAACATGCTAGGAAAAGGATTGAAAGTGATCAAGGTGTCAAAAAAAACATATACTTGGCATGGACAAATTTGGCCGAGATAAGATTTTCTCCTTGTTTTAAGCTACAAGACCTGGGAGGCCACGGGAGGAGGAGTTATTCAATGAAACTGATCAAAAGGAGATTTAGAATAGACAAACAAACAAAACATCTTTACATGGTTCCAGATTCTCCACGCTGGACTATGAAATCGTATGGAATGTCACAGCAAAATGCTTGCAGCTTCCGTGGCCTGGAGATCAGCCATCACCCCATTTTTCTCTGGGCTTGTTAATGAGCTTGACAAAATCTGTTGAAAGATCTGAAAGCTTATATAGTTTGTGTTTGCGTAATTAAAAAATATTAATGTAACATGATTCTAGAAGCTTTGTAAAGTAAATGTCCTAAAATTACTCCCTTTAGATATCCACTGAACTGACATCACAATTTAAATTTTATTGAATGAAGGAATCGGCATGGAAAATAGATTTAAAATATCTCCATATTTTAACTGTTAGGAACATAAAAAACACAGTATCACAGTTTCCATCTAGGGGATCTATGAAAGTTTTAAACTTGTACGTCATAGATAACCCAAAGCGTGACCCGTCAAAACCGCGCTCGACTAAGCCGCACCTGATTAAACCGCGTCGCTGACGTCATCAACAGGGCGACAACAGCCAGTGCGGAGAAAGAAGGGCGCTTTAAATAGCGCTTTGAAAGCAAGCTGATTCAACTTAAGGTAAGGGCTAGGTTTAGGGTTAGGTTAAGGGTTAGGGTTAGGTTAAGGGTTAGGTTAAGGGTTAGGATTAGGTTTAGGGTTAGGATTAGGTTTAGGGGGGTTAGGTTTAGGTTTAGGGGTTAATTTTAGGTTTAGGGTTTACAGCGTGCTTCTGTCTCCGCGCTGTTGTCACCCTGTTGATGACGTCAGCGACACGGTTTAGTCGAGCGCGGTTTTGTGGTGGAACCAACCCAAAGACCTCTATTGTGTTTTATGAACAATTCTTAACTCTAAAGAAATTTTTGAAAAAATGTTAAAGCCATTGCCTCACAATAGAGTCCAAGATTCATTTTCTCAAGCCATAATTCTTAAACTTGTGCCATTCTTGTGTTCCTATGAGGTAATTATGGGGAGACCTTAGTTATATTGATTGACCCCTATAATTCAGGTCATAGTCCATGACCAAAGTTGCCATATCACATTTGGTTTGATGGCTGATTTGACAGGATGGCATTGGAGAAAAAAGTATAAAACAAGTTTGCATGTAAAAACAAAGAACCATATTTCCATTCTTAAACCTGATTCTGGTTGGTATGTGATCTAGGGGAGGAGATTGTTCCAAACAGCAGCTGAGACATTATTGCTGTAGACATTTGCTTATAGCAGAGAAAAATATGCATTTAAGTACTCATAGCTTACACCTTGGTGTTAAAGATACATTTAGCATTACTTTTTTCCATTAATCAAAAAAAAAACCCTCTTATTTCATATTTTGATTGGGTACACCAATTACTAAATATATTTACACAGCCAGGCCAACATATCCCTCCTTGCTTCCTCAATGTAAGGTTTATCTTGAGGATTAATATCTTCTCTCTTGCGATGTACAAAGCCATGGGTCTGCCCGGGATATATTTTCACTTCAAAATCAACTTTGCATTGCTGTTCCAACTTCTTTGTTAGCTGAGTATACTGTAACAGAAAACTCCCTTTTATTATGGTATGAAGTTATTTTCATCTTATGTCATATCCAGAGCCCCCTTATGTTCTCTCATCTCATTAGGAGTTGAGACATTTATGTCCTCAGCAGTGGTGGGTTTCAAAAAAATTTTGAACCTACTCTGTGGGTGTGGCCTCCTTTGTGGGAGTGGCTTGCCGGCCATGTGACCTGGTGGGAGTGGCTTGCCAGCCATGTGTTTTCTTTCTTTCTCTCTCTTTCTCTTTCCTTCCTTTTGTCTCTCTGTCCCTTTTTCCTTTTTTTCTTTCATCTCTCTCTCACTTTTTCTTTCTTTTTTTCTTTTTTTTATTTATTTATTTCTTACTTTATTTCTCTTTCTCTCTGTGTGTGTGTGTGTGTGTGTCAGTGGTGGGTTTCAAAAAATTTTGGAACCTCTTCTGTAGGTGTGGCCTGCTTTCCGGGTCCACTGGTGGAACCTCTTCTAACCAGTTTGGTAGATTTGACGAACCGGTTCTACCGAACTGGTGCGAACTGGTAGGAACCCACCTCTGGTCCTCAGCCTATATATTTCCTGTGATATCCTGATCTTTATAGGTATAGTAATTAAATAGAAATGTATTGCAATTCAGTGTCCTGGGACTCAAATTCTATAGTGCCATTTTTGGATGAACTATAGATTTTGATGATTAACATGGGTTTACATAATCACACAAAGAGGGTGTAGCTAAAGAGCCAAGATGGTGGCCAGAGTCCTATGTCACGTTCCGGCATTCACGTTGAATGCAAACAGAGAGTCAGTTTGTTTGGTGAAAAACTTTCTACCTAATATTACGTGATAACCAGCACTAAATGACAATGATACAAAGGTAAGCAAATCCAAGTCAGTTCTAACCAAGTTAACACCATCACTCATATCAGTGGTGGGTTTCAAAAATTGTTTGAACCTATTATGTGGGTGTGGCCTCCTTTGTGGGAGTGGCTTGCCGGCCATGTGACCTTGTGGGAGTGGCTTGCCGGCCATGTGTTTTCCCTCCCTCCTTCCCTCTCTCTCTCTCTCTTTCCTTCCTTTTGTCTCTCTGTCCCTTTTTCCTTTTTTTCTTTCATCTCTCTCTCACTTTTTCTTTCTTTTTTCTTTCTTCCTTTCTCTTTCTCTCTCTCTGTGAGTGTGTGTGTGTGTGTGTGTGTGTGTGTGTGTGAGAGAGAGAGAGAGAGAGAGAGAGGGGTGGGTTTCAAATTTTTTTGGAACCTCTTCTGTAGGGGTGGCCTGCTTTCCGGGTCCACTAGTGGAACCTCTTCTAACCGGTTCGGTAGATTTGACGAACCGGTTCTACCGAACTGGTGCGAACTGGTAGGAACCCACCTCTGCTTCGCTCCCACTACCAAACCATTAGTGAAGAAAATAGAATACCATTACTGGATACAGTTGATTGTTATACTACTTGTACATGTGAGATGTGATTCTAAATTCACTATCCAGAACAATATCTTACCTGTTCAACAGGAATGTACTCATCCTTCTCTGCAACAATGAAAAATGTGGGATTTTTCAGGTTGAAATTGTCCTCCATTAAATTGACAACTCCTAGAATATATTTGACCAAAAGCTCTATTAAAACCAAATATATTAGTACTAAATGGCATTGCAAAACCCCTTTTTGTATCATACCAACAATTCAAATTCAGAGATGTTACCCCCAAACTACCCAGTTAAAGTATTTGCTGGACAATGCCGGCTGGCGACGCCTCGAAGTAGGGCCTTCTCTGTTGCCGCTCCGGCCCTATGGAATGAGCTACCCCCAGAGATCCGGACCCTACCCACTCTCATGGCCTTCCGTAAAGCTATTAAAACCTGGCTATTCCGGCAGGCCTGGGGCTGTTAACCTCTGGATTGAGGTCCAGCCCCGCTTAGATTGGGTGTATGTTGTGTCTTTTTAAATTTGTCGTGTTTTATCTGTTTTTAATTTCTGTTTCTGTAAACCGCCCGGAGTCCTGCGGGATTGGGCGGCCTATAAATTTAATAAACAGTTAAACAGTTAAACACTTAATCTTCTGTAGATAAATATAGACTTGAAAGTAAATTGTCCATATGAAGAGACCTATAATATCATAGCAAGAATTGTCCATTAGTCCAGGCCAGCATAATGTTCCTATCAGAATAAAATCCAGGACAAGAAAAGACTTATGATTGATGTTCAATCGCTGGTTGCCTTATAATGTGAATACCGGCTCTGCCAATAATTTTGCAAGACCCCAAATTCCTAGTGTGGAAATAGATTTTTTAGGAAAACACATCCCAATCTATTTATATCAACTATTTTTCTATTATCTCTCATTTCCTTGAAAATAATAAACGGCACAGCTTCCATTGCATTAAACACGTACCGTAGATGGACACGCCTACAGAAAATATATAATAGTTCAACATCAAATGATGTACAGCAGATCCACCCCAACAGAAGCCAATGGTGCCTATCCTCGTCACATTACATTCTTCCTTCAAATATTTCAAGACCACACCGATTTCCCTAAGGAACAAAAACGTATGTCAGCAAAGAATCAACCAGAAAAAAAGTAGTCTCGGGAGGAGGAAAATACATAAAAGCACACAAAAATGGACGCAGGATAACCATTTCATGAATGAAAAGGGCTCCTTGTACTCACAAACACAAGGATGTAGTAGTGGTGGATCTCTACAGGGTAAAAGTAGCTGAAAGGCACTCTTTAGAGCATAGGTTGTCAACCTCGTCCCTACCGCCCACTAGTGGGCGTTTCAGGATTCCAGGTGGGCGGTAGGGACTTCGGAGGTTAAAACCTCCTTTTGAGCGAGTGGGCAGGCGCGAGCGCACACATCAGTAAACCAACGTGCGCGTGCACTCAAACAAGCAAACACGTGGGAAGAGGAAGGGGAGGAATGGAAACTGATAGCACGGACAGGCAGATAAGTTTTGTTATCTTATAAAATAAAGCAGAGCAGAGCAGTTGCAAAATAGGAGAAAGAAAAGTTATAGGCAGGAGAGAATTGTTGTTGGCTAATAATAATAAGTGGGCTAACCAGCTCAGCCCTACTTTTGTACATTGCCCTAAGGAAGGTAAAAAAAAAAAAAAAGGAGATAAAAAGGAAAAGATTAAAAAAAAGTTAAAAAAGGGGAGAAAAATAGAGAAAAGGGGATAAAATAAAGGAGGAGAGTAAGCAGTGTTTAGTCTGGCTCATAAATTAAGTTTTGCTATCTTATAAAATAAAAGAAAGGAAGAAGTAAAGGAAGAAGAAGGAGAAAATAAAAAAGGGAAAAAGAGATCCTTGATATAGTGAAATACTATAAGAAAGGTAAATAAGAAGAAGGCAGGAAAAGGAATTTTGTTTTGATGGTGACACTTAATAAAAATTGGCACCTAATACAGCATTGTTTTTGCTGTTTGTAATAAAGGGGAAAAGAGGAGGGAAAAAAGCACTGTGTGGAGTGCAGATCAAAACGTAAGAGTAAAAGTGGTTGTTAAATTGTGAAACAAATTTAGAACCCATGTCTGAAAAAAAGAAATATGTTCATGTTCCACACTTGCGCAAAAACTGGTGGGCGGTAAGGAAATTTTTCCATCAAGAAAGATCCATTAGTGGGCAGTAAGTAGAAAAAGGTTGACTACCACTGATTTAGAGGTTCCCCTTTCCCCTGTAATTCTTTTATCCTGTCTTTCATCCCAAACCACATACTGTAGAACAAGTTCTTAGATGGCTGCAAAACAGGAGCTGGAAGTACAAAGCTTGTATCTTTTACACCCCTTTGCTCTAGCTCAACCAAACTTTGCTGAGTGCTGTTCTAGATTCAGTGAAGGACATGTAGTGACATGAGATGAATGGACAGCTAAGGTTGAATAGACTTGGAATGAATTTTGGAAACCTACATAGCAATTGGTGGCAAAGGTGTCAGGCATATTGTTTGGCCAGTGAAAATCAGAGGTGGGTTCCTACCAGTTTGCACCTATTCGGTAGAACCGGTTCGTCAAATCTACCGAACCGGTTAGAAGAGGTTCCACCAGTGGACCCAGAAAGCAGGCCACACCTACAGAAGAGGTTCCAAATTTTTTTGAAACCCACCACTGGTCCTTGGATATGATTATTCTAAACTATCATGCTCCTATTTATAAAACTCAGTGCCTCTGTGAAAGGTAAGGATGACTACTGCGTTTGTGGTGCAATCAGAACATTGCGTGTGTTGAAGTTGTTTTAACGCAAACCAAAGATGCCTTTTAAAAAACAAGTTTACATCCTATTCTTATGCATGCCAGTGCTGTGTGTGAAGTAATTTAAGGTGGTTCTGACGAGCGTCATCGGCATCTTCATATCCGGTCACATGGGCGGCAAGCCACTCCCATCCGGTCACATGGGCGGCAAGCCACTCCCACAAAGGAGGCCACACCCACAGAGTAGGTTCGAATAATTTTTTAAACCCACCACTGGTGAAAATGAAGGTAAAAAGTACTTACAGTACGTCAACCTAAAGCAGCGGTTCTTAACCTGTGGGCCGCCACACCTTTGGGGGTCAAATGACCCTTTCACAGGGGTCGCCTAAGACCATTGGAAAACACATATTTCCGATGGTCTTAGGAACGGCGTAGACTGAGCTCAAACTACAGTTCCCGGAATCCCCTTCTGAGCCAGGAAGAGAAAGGCTGGGTGTCAGCCAATGTTCCCTCTAATTTTTTTTTCAGTGTGTGCGAAAAAAGTATAGTGTTTGAGCGGCACATTTTCATGCCTGAGCACCTGAACTTTTTTTAGCCATAATTGCCATCAGAGCAGATGTTGGGGAGGGGGACAAGGAGGAAAAGGGTCCCCTCCATCTCCCTCAGAACCCCAGGAAGGAAGGAAGGGAAGGAAGGGGGAGGGAAAGGAAAGGAAATGGGAAAGAAGAAAAGGAAAGGAAAAAGGAAAGGAAATGGAAAAGAAGGAAAGAAAAAGAGAAAGGAAAGGAGAAAGGAGAAAGGAAAGGAGAAGGGAAAGGAGAAAGGAAAGGAGAAAGGAAATGGAAAAGAAGGAAAGGAAAAGAAGGAAAGGAAAAGAGAAAGGAAAGGAAAAAGGAAAGGAAATAGAAAAAAAGGAAAGGAGAAAGGAAAGGAAAGGAAAGGAGAAAGGAAAAGAGAAAGGAAAGGAGAAAGGAAAGGAGAAAGGAAAGGAGAAAGGAAATGAAAAAGAAGGAAAGGAGAAAGGAAAGGAGAAAGGAAAGGAGAAAGGAAATGGAAAAGAAGGAAAGGAAAAGAAGGAAAGGAAAAGAGAAAGGAAAGGAAATAGAAAAAAAGGAAAGGAGAAAGGAAAGGAAAGGAGAAAGGAAAAGACAAAAGGAAAGGAGAAAGGAAATGGAAAAGGAAAGGAAAAGAGAAAGGAAAGGAGAAAGGAAAAGGAAAAGAGAAAGGAAAAGAGAAAGGAAAGGAGAAAGGAAAGGAAATAGAAAGGAAATGGAAAAGAAGGAAAGGAAAAGAGAAAGGAAAGGAAAAGAGAAAGGAAAGGAAAAGGAAAGGAAGATAGAAGAAGGACAGAAAGGGAAAGTAAAGAGTAGAAAGGATTGGTACTGCTCAAAAATCAAGTCTCAAGATCCCGTGGACCCCTTTCGCTCAGGCAGTCCAATTCCAAGCTGCTTCCCTCTCTCCCCAAAGCGAAGGGATCGCAGAAAAACTGCCCAGCCCAGAACGGGGCTTCAGATGATGCAATGCCTGAGATATGAGCTAAGATATATTAAAATCTGAAGGATCTGAAGAGGGTTTGTGTGTGTTTGTCTGTATGTTTTGATAGAAATTTGTGTGTGTGTGTGTGTGTGTGTGTGTGTGTGTGTGTGTGTGTGTGTGTGTGTGTGTACAAAAAAAAAGGGTAAATACCTTTCAAAATAAAGTCTTACCTATCTATTTTTTTGGGATCTCGGTCCTCTAGCCATTCATTTAATTTAGATATATCATTAGATGGTTTCCAAGGTTCTCCTCCCTTAAAAAAGTCTGGACAAATCGTACTGCACAAAAAATAAAAACAAAATAATTCATGAAAACCTTTCTTATTTAATGGTCATCTGTAATGCAGACAATTCCCTCCCTTTTACAAAAATTTGTTGCGAGAAAAGAACAATAACATGCCTTAAACAATGAGAGTTGTTAAGTTGGATGACTAGCAAATAAATAAAGCCTAACCCCATATTCACAACATGCTTTTAGGATAGAAGCTGAAACTGTATTATTGTCATTAGGTTAAAATACATGATTGGTGTAGGAGCCAAGGTGGCGCAGTGGTTAAATGCAGCACTGCAGGCTACTGCTAGATCAGCAGTTCAGCGGTTCAAATCCCACCGGCTCAGGGTTGACTCAGCCTTCCATCCTTCCGAGGTGGGTAAAATGAGGACCCAGATTGTTGGGGGCAATATGCTGACTCTCTGTAAACCGCTTAGAGAGGGCTGAAAGGCCTATGAAGCGGTATATAAGTCTACTGCTATTGCTATTGGTGTAGTGGTTGATCTTTTTTTTATTATTTATTTTTTTATTTAAGTATTTTTATTAGTAAAAGAAAAATACAACAACCAATAACTGGTAAAAGACAATACAACATCCACTGTTTCGCTTTACAACTGACTGTGTTTCAAGACATTCCCATAATATCAAAATCATTATAGACATCAAAGGTTAGGTATCTTCTTCCCTCCCTCCCTCTTTCCTTCCCTTGTTTCTTCTTTCCCACTCCCCTTCCTTCCCTCCCTCCTTCTCTCCTTCCCTCCTTCCTTCCCTCCTTTCTTTTCCCTCCCTCCTTTCCTCCTACCCTCCTTCCTTTCTCTTCTCTTAAGTTCCCTCCTTTCTTCCCTCCTTCCCTCCTTCCTATCTACTCTCCTTCTCTCCTTCCTTCCCTCCCTCTTTCCCTCCTTGCTTCCCTACCTTCTTCCCTTCCTCCTTCCTATCCCACTTTCTTCTCTTTCTTCTCTCCTTCCTTCTTTCCACCTTTCCCTTCCCTTCTCTCCTTTCTCTTCCTTCTTTTTAACCTTCCCCCCCTTCTTCTGCCTTTCCCTGGTGTAGTGGTTGATCTGTATGCTAAGGCACGGCTATAAGTTGCATAACTAACCTATATAAGCAACTTTCTTGATTTCACTATAGCTCATACAAAGAGAAAATTCCGTATATGGGAAATCATTCCAAAGGTCTTCTAGAGGAACAGGATAACCAACAGATCAAATGACTTGGTAGATCTATGTAGCTAACTGCTTTTAAATGCAAATATGAGTCCATATCCTATATAGGTTGTCATGCATAGTATTAGTTGCCCTTTGCATCTAAATATTAGCTTACTGAAGTTGATAACTGATAATCAGTCAATCAATCAAGTTATGGGCCATTTCCAAATAGGTTTTATTTTATAAAGCTAACAATCACCAGGAAAATCAGCTCCAGGTGCAAATCGTTGTTATCATGTTGTTATCATCAGAGCCAAGGTGGCGCAGTGGTTAAATGCAGCACTGCAGGCTACTGCTAGATCAGCAGGTCAGCGGTTCAAATCTCACTGGCTCAGGGTTGACTCAGCCTTCCATCCTTCCGAGGTGGGTAAAATGAGGACCCAGATTGTTGGGGGCAATATGCTGACTCTCTGTAAACCGCTTAGAGAGGCCTGAAAGGCCTATGAAGCGGTATATAAGTCTACTGCTATTGCTATTGCTATTGCTATTGCTATTGCTATTGCTATTGCTATTGCTATAAGTCTACTGCTATTTCATATGCTGTGCTATGATTCTACATATCTATTCCATTACGTGTGGGTCAGTGGTGGGTTTCAAAAAATTTTCGAACTTACTCTGTGGGTGTGGCCTCCTTTGTGGGAGTGGCTTGCCGGCCATGTGACCTGGTGGGAGTGGCTTGCTGGCCATGTGTTCTCTCTCTCTCTCTCTCTCTCTCTCTCTCTCTCTCTCTCTCTCTCTCGCTCTCTCTCTCTCTCTCTCCCCCCTTCCTTTTGTCTCTCTGTCTCTTTTTCCTTTTTTCTTTCATCTCTCTCTCACTTTTTCTTTCTTTTTTTCTTTTTTTCTTTCTTTCTTTCTTCCTTTCTTTTTCTTTCTCTTTCTCTGTGTGAGTCTGTGTGTGTGTGAGAGAGAGAGAGAGAGAGAGAGAGAGAGAGAGAGAGGTGGAACCTCTTCTAACCGGTTCGGTAGATTTGACGAACCGGTTCTAGCGAACTGGTGCGAACTGGTAGGAACCCACCTGTGTGTGTGTGTGTGTGTGTGTGTTTGTGTGTGTGTGTAAGTTTGGACATACAAACTACATATAAAGGAACAAATTAGAAGGCACCTTGAATTAAGAATCACACTACATAAAGGAGAGAAAATTATGATGGAGAAAAAATAAAATCCATTTCTTACATGTATCCATTGGAAGCAACCAAATCAGCAATATATCTAATATTTGGCAGTTGCCATCCAAATACGTCATGAATCACAAGTACAGCTGCATCAGTCTGAAAAGAGGGCTTCTTCACATAGGCCTTAATATGCTCAATTGACACTTCACTTCCAAGTGGTTGATAATCAAATACATCTCCAAGGTCACATGGACAAAATTTAGGCTTCTCTGCCATCTGCAAATGTAATGGAACACATCTGGGAGACAATCCTTTAGCATGTTTGTAGATGACAGGGTACATGCATATACCTTGTAACTTACAGATTTAAAAATGGAGCTACATATAAGCCTTGTAACTGATCATTACAATAATTTACCAATAGTTTTATAGCTGCAGTAATATATTGAGGATTAGACATCCAAACCAAACATACCAAAACTGCTTTACTTTTCAATTACATCTTACTATGATCTTGGAGTCACATGTCATTATGGTAATACAAGATGTATGTTGAGTGTCTTAATGAGAAAGAGACAGATCAAGATTTATTGTTTCTGGATATTGTGTGAAGAAAATTAAGAGAAAGATGCCACAATCAGATAGGCATTTTAAAAAAAACTTTATTTGTTAGAAATGCAGATAGAAGTAATCTGAGTTTTGTTCTTTGTTCTTTGACTTAATTATATATAGGAGAGAGAGTGGGGGAGGAAGAGGGGGCAGGGGAGAGAGAGGATCACCTCTGCACAGCTTCAAAACACCTGCTGCTTTCTACAAAGAAACTCTTGTCAGAACAAGTGAGAACAAGATGAAGATCTTAACATATATATATATAGAGAGAGAGAGGTCCACTTTTAGCTCTCAACTTGCCAGGAATGTCAGACTCACTTGGGTTCTGCAGTGGAAGATCTTAAGCAATTTTAATATTAATAAGTATTGTAGATTGGAACTCCTAGACATAGAATATAAACTGTAGTAGGATGAATGTAGCTGCAGAGCAGAGGTGGGTTCCTACCAGTTCGCACCTATTCGGTAGAACCGGTTCGTCAAATCTACCGAACCGGTTAGAAGAGGTTCCACCAGTGGACCCGGAAAGCAGGCCACACCTACAGAAGAGCTTCCAAATTTTTTTGAAACCCACCACTGGTCCTTGGATATGATTATTCTACACTATCATGCTCATATTTATAAAACTCAGTGCCTCTGTGAAAGGTAAGGATGGCTACTGCGTTTGTGGTGCAATCAGAACATTGCGTGTGTTGAAGTTGTTTTAACGCAAACCAAAGATGCCTTTTAAAAAACAAGTTTACATCAAATTCTTATGCATGCCAGTGCTGTGTGTGAGGTAATTTAAGGTGGTTCTGACAAGTGTCGTCGGCATCTTCATATCCGGTCACATGGGCGGCAAGCCACTCCCATCCGGTCACATGGACAGCAAGCCACTCCCACAAAGGAGGCCACACCCACAGAGTAGGTTCGAACAATTTTTGAAACCCACCACTGCTGTAGAGGAAGTAGTTTTTCATTGTATAGAGTGTCAGAATCACATGCAAGAAAGGTTTTTCATAGCACGAGTCAGACCCACTTATCTTTGACTTTAGGTTTTCTTGTAAGTAATCATATTTTTAGACATTGGTGACCTTTATTTTTCCTATACATTGATTTGTCTTTTAACATCTCTGTGTTTGCTTGATCTGGCTTTGCAAAACTATACATTTTGGAGATGCAAGTTCAAGTATTCTAGCATTCTGCTTGAGTAGACAAAACAAGTCTCATCTTGAGAACGGAGTCAAAACTTGTAAATGCAAAGAGGATGGCAATTCAGGAGTTCCCTTTTTACATGTTTTTCTCCAATGTTGCTGAGGCCCAAAAGGCCAATACAAAATCAAATCCACCAGCTGTAACAGAACTATATCATTCTCACTTGCTATTAAATTATGTAATGCTTACGGGTGAAAGTCCTTTATTTATTTTTTGGACTCCACTTCACTCTTAACTGCAACAGTTTCCATCTCAAAGCTTTCGATCAAATTATTTAGAATTTTAATATAAATCCCTGTTGTGGCCAGCAGGAACTGTTGGAGCTGCCGATGGACTCCGATGGCGAGGAATCCTATGAGTCTGCTATGGAAGATGTGGAGGACCCTGGGCAGGGTTCGGACTCAGAGCAGGGACCGGAGAGGCTGGTTGGCCACCAGGAGGCGTCTGAGGCATGGAGCAGTGGGGAGGATCAAAGGGAGTTTGTCCCTGACGCCAGGCAATGGAGCAGTGGGGAAGATCAAAGGGAGTTTGTCCCTGACGCCAGGCAACGTCGGGCAGAGAAACGGAGGCAGCAGTTATGGAGACAGACTCATAGGAGATAATCAGGCCCAGGTGGTTGTGGCTTGGCCCCTCCCAAGAGAGTATATTAGAAGAGACTTTGGGAGGAGTCTTTTTGCAGGGCACAACTGTTCATAACAATCTGGAGAAGCTCTTGTTTGTATTGTATCTCTTGTCTGTGGGAGTCTGGGTTGCTGCCAACTTCTTGCCTGTGAGTCGTATTTGGGCTTTTAGCCAACAGGATTTTAATTTCTGTGAATAAAGCGTGGCTAACAGGAAGCCTGTGTCGGCGTTAATCACCAGACAGAGGGAGATCAGAACAATCCCCATTCTACTTGACTTGCTTCTTTGAAAATTTGTCGCTGGCTAATTCATTACTAGCCCAATTTTGTTGTTAAAGACCCTCATTTTTATTATCACTTGGCCTGGGTAAAACTCTCGAAGTAGTTAGACAAAGAATCTTCCATATTGGATCATCAGAATAATAGAGCTTTCTTTATTTCTTAACTTTGTAAACTATCCTTTCTCCTGCCATGCCCCTCCATTCCTTTTTATTCTTTAAACTTATCATTCCTCTCTTTCTGAATCAATTCCGTACAAGCCCCTACATTCCCAGCCTTTCCCTTCCTCTCCACTCATTCCCTTATCCTTTGTTTGTTTTCAAGTTTGCTTCCTTTTTGATCTGTTCGAATCATCTCAGAACTAGTCTTTGGAATGGTTCACTCACTTCTTCATCAAGTCATATTTCACCTTCGTGCATTTAATGCTGAGTCATTTTCTTCTTGTTTTTCCATGTTCACTTCTTCAGCAATCCATTCCTACTGAATTCAACATACCTTTGTACCCTTTTTTACATAGCAAGTTGTCTCTTACAATTGCAAAATGGAAAGAAGCCTATTCTCACCCATTTTCCCTTCTTTTGACAAGCATTCATTTCTTGCATCCATGTGCTATCAATTACCTTTCTAGCAGGATTTTGCGCATTTTAAACATTTCCCCACCTTTACTAAACGTTCCATCAAGATTCACAAATCTGAATTCCTGCTCAAATTTTCACTATTTCTAAACATCCCATGGTTTTTCTTTTTATTCACCCTGTCACACACATCCTTGATCTTTGTAACATTATCTTTGAAATCCACAGTTCGCACTGTGTGTTCAGGCATTTTGTCTAACATTCCCTGCAAATGATTTGGAATCTCTCTTCACCAGCAAAAAGGCATCATCTATATCCAAAGTATTTTATAGCTGTTGTTAACATATCCCTGCCACAACAAGGTTGTATATGGTTATCCATAAATACATTACAATATTAAGGGAACATCACACACCTTGATTTAGATCCCCTTTAAGAAATAGTCCCCATGAACATTTTCTCAAACATTCTATTTATCTCATATATGCATCTTACCACATTCATCAGCTGTCTTTTACTCATCTGTGCAAAACATTCTATAAATGAAGCTGTAGTATACTTCCAACTGATAATAAACTTTCTTTCTCCCTTCCAGACATCTGGTTATGACCTCCTAAAGAGCAAATCTAGTCTGCAGAGTCCCTGCCTAGCAGAAAGCTTTATTGCACTTCCCAAATTTGCTTATTGTTACTCCTCATACCTTTTTTGTTCAAAACTCTACCAAACACCTTCCTGAGTATCCTTAAGAAAATAATCCCCCTGTAATTTTTTTCATGTCTTTTTGTTATCTTTTCTTCAATATGGCAGAATAAGGAAGGCATCATCATTCCGGCTACTGATTTAACCTTTCTCCAGGAAACAATATCTGATTTCAACAGTACCTGGAATATTGAAGGCAATTTCAGAGGGCTGGAAACTGTTTTTTAAGATAGTCTGTTTGCTGCTGGGGAATGCTGCAGCTTCTTTTTCCTTGCTCCACTGAAAAGGCAGCAAAAATATTTGCTTATTACACAAGAGCTCAAAGGTTGACAGACTGTAACTCTACCCCAAAGTGGGGAGGATTTCAACAATCCCTCCTCCATAACTGACCTCCAAGCTATCATGGATCACAAGCTTTTCATGTTTCACATTCTTTTGAATCACGGGGTTCTTTATTCCTCAGCCCAGCTTTGGGGGAGAAACCCCAATTTTGGAGTGCAAAACTTTTGAGTATCCTGAAAAAGAGCTTTGATGATATTTTAAGACATGGCTGAGTTATTTGGGGAGTTGCTGGGAAGACGTAAGGCCATTATAGCTCAATTCGTATAACCATTGCGCTCAAGGGATGATTGCTATGTTCTACTGTTGAAAGAAATGTCCTTCTGGGTTCAGCTCCAAGTGGGGAAGAAGACACTGGAGACATGGAGGCTGCTTGGAAAGATGGTTTATTGTTGGACAGGGCCACATGGCTGGAGCCCTGAACAGAAAAGGCGATCACATGCTTCAATGTTGGTGGAGAAGAAGAGAGAAGGGCTGAGGAAGGGGCTTGCTAGGCTTTTTATAACCTGTTCAGTCCCACCTCTCTGTTTCCTGTTCCTGTGTAAGAAATGTATTCTGATTGGTTGTCAGACTCCCATGGTGCCATGCAGGGGCTACTCTCTAGGCTGTGATGAGTCCAGGTATAGATGAGTTCTCAGATGCCATGTGGTCAGTTGAGTAATATCCCTTCCCCCTACAGCTGCAGTGAGGAGAAGTCTTTATTATGTACAGTGGGCTTGCCTGGCCATCTTAATGGCCCATTAGCTGGGGATTGGCAGGAAGCTACAGGCAACTATTCTGTCTTTTAAAACATGTTTCTTTTCACATCCAGTGAAATATTCTGCCTTTTCAATATTTCCTAGGATATTTCATTTTTCTGGGAGAGGGCTGAATGATAATTTCCCACACTACTTTGTCTGGCGTGCCACAAATTATGTTACCATTAATGAAGTTTATTCAGAAATCTATATTTTTCCCACTATCATGTATGCTAATCTTTGAGTAAAAAAAATACAGTGATTTATCACAATTATGTTCTATATTTTGATGTCGCCAGGTTTTTAAATAACGTTGCAGTCTTATTTTAATTGTCTGCTGTGTAATACAATCAATTTTTACAGTTACACAATCACTTTTCCTTAACTATTATCCACACATTAGAGCCTAAAGGTTGACAGCATGAAACTAACAATTTATAACTTTAAAAAGGGTTTTATAGGTTTTAAAGAAGAGATTAGACAACCATTTGTCTGAAATGGTGTAGGTTCCCTGGTTGAGCTGGGGGCTGGACTAGAAGACCTCCAAGGTACCTTCTAACTCTGTTATTCTGTGATTCTGAGATAGAACATCCAAGCCTAAAGGATTTCTATTTCCTTTATATTTATTAACATTGTAAACCAAAATGTATATCACGCATTCTCTGAAAGAAAACAATGCTTGTTTTAATTTTTTTTTTAAATGCCACTTTGCAAATGCATGGGGATATCCGATATCCATACAAAGGGGTAGGTGAGTTTCAAAAGGCAGTGGTTCTGATCACACAATTGGAAATCCCACCCTTTTTAATGCAATGGGCTATATGGGGTTTTGGTCACATGATCACTTGTGGATACCCCTGAAAACACTGGATCCCCAACCCTTATACTGTATATAAATAGATGTGAATATTGCTTTGGACTGATGAAAGAAATGTCCTTCTGGGTTCAGCTCCAAGTGGGGAAAGAGACACTGGAGACATGGAGGCTGCTTGGAAAGATGGTTTATTGTTGGACAGGGCCACATGGCTGGAGCCCTGAACAGAAAAGGCGATCACATGCTTCAATGTTGGTGGAGAAGAAGAGAGAAGGGCTGAGGAAGGGGCTTGCTAGGCTTTTTATAACCTGTTTAGTCCCACCTCTCTGTTTCCTGTTCCTGTGTAAGAAATGTATTCGGATTGGTTGTCAGACTCCCATGGGGCCATGCAGGGGCTACTCTCTGGGCTGTGTTTTGAATCCAGGTATGGATGAGTTCTCAGATGCCATGTGGTCAGTTGAGTAAAGGGCCAATATTATCATGCTTTCCTGTAGCTGCTGGTGAAGTCTTTATTATGTAAAGTGGACTAGCTTGGCCGTCTTAATGGCCCATTAACAGTGGGGATGGGCAGGAAGCTACAGGCAACTATTCTGTCTTTTAAAACATGTTTCTTTCTTTTCACATTCAGTGAAATATTCTGCCTTTTCAATATTTTCTAGGATATTTCATTTTTCTGGGAGAGGGCTGGGTGATAACTTCCTACAGGACTTTGCAGCTAGCAAAGTATATGTGGGCTGTTTTCCAATTCTGGCCTAGAGCTCACAACTTGGAAACTAGGTCATGATAATATCTATCCTAAAGGGTTGTCCTTGATAGCAAAAAAGTAACATGGAGATGTTTCATTTTGGAAGGATGCATTATTGGGAACAAATCCTTTTTCCAGGTACCTCCAAATGAAGAGAAGTGGACAGCCACTCCCAAGAAGCCTCATTTGATTTCTTCCCAAGTAGGATTTAATCTCAAATCCTGCACATGCTGTTCTTTTTTCATTCTTACATGTCTTTGCCTTCTGAAATAATTGCTAGAAGCCACATTCGAGATGTCTAATATACAGCGTCTTTTATATAAAAGTGGCTTTATAAAAAACTGGCTGAATAAAATTAGAAGGATTTAGTTGTAGTGTATTATTTCCCATGAAGGAACGAAAAGAGAACGAATAAAAGTTATATGAAGGAATGAAAGCTTAATAAGTAAGCAACTTTAATTATGCCATACGCATTGTTTTTTTAACGATTATCTCTGCCTTTTCAGTAAATTCTGAGCTGGATCCCTTTCTGCTTCCTCTCTGGAAGAGAAGTGCAGCACTTTTGTTTAGGCATTAGAATGGATTCTTTAAAAAATGAGTTTAACATAATTTTTTTATAAAGTGTCATAGATTTTAGCAAAATGACATGAGCCATCAAATGACTCTATTACAAAACCTTGATAAAACCTACTTCTTTTAGCATGCTACGTTTTTTTTTAATGCACATTTAGTGTATTTTAGTTTATTGAACTTCCAACAAAGTTTTGAAAATGAGTTATCTGTTGTGGCCCAGCAGGAGCCGTTGGAGCTGCCACCAGACTCCAACAGCGAGGGGCCCTATGAGTCAGCTCTGGAGGATGTGGAGGACCCTGGACAAGGTTCCAACTCCGAGCAGGGCGCATAGAGGCTGGTTGGCCACCAGGAGGCACCTGAGCCTTGGACCAGTGGGGAGGAGACAAGGGAGAATGAACCGGACGCCAGCAGTGAGTTGTTCCTGGATGCACGCCATCGAAGAGCTACTAGGCATCAGGAACAATTACGCAATTACAGGAGGTGATTGCACTCAGCTGGTGGTCATTAGGCTCCTCTCCAGACTATAAAAAGCTACTGGTGCACATACCCCTCTTTGCAGAAGTCAACGCAGGATTGAATATCAGAGGACAATACTGTGAGCTTGGCAGGCTGGACTGCTGCCAAGCCTTATCTGTGTTTATTGCTGCCTGAGTTTGTCTGAGTTGCTGCCAAGGTCCTTATCTGTTTGTTATGCTTGGCTTTCAGCCACCGAGGTTTTGGTGTCTTGCTATTAAAGTACATTCCAGTTAAGCTTGTCTCGGCATTCGTTACTGGATGGAGGAGGGGGTCAGAACAATTAAGATGTAACTATAAGCTGCCTAGATTGTTGTTGTGGTGGTGGTTTTTTTTAATTAAGCATCACAAAACCTTATATTTCTAACATTTAAAAAAGTATATCAGTTTGGCCATCCTTGTTTATGGTACTCCAAAACCCAGTACCTGGAGACAGCGTGAGCCTGAATGGGGGAGAACAGGCTTGATCAAATGGCAACACAAAATTGTTTGACCTCTTGTTCCATCTTCACTCTTTAATGTGGTTGCACTTCCCCATACAAGGAAGAGTTTAACCCTCCTAGTCAAAGAGTTCAATTTTTTTTATCAAAGAGTTTTAATAGATTTTACAAATGTTTCCTGTTCACCTTCCCTCCCTCCGCCCAACCCTACCCCCCTCCAACCCTCCCACCCCACAACCTCCCAGAGCAAAATACAGGGTATAAATAGCAATAGCAATAGTAATTAGACTTATCTACCGCTTCATAGGGCTTTCAGCCCTCTCTAAGCGGTTTACAGAGTCAGCATATCGCCCCCGCAGTCTGGGTGCTCATTTCACCCATCTCGGAAGGATGGAAGGCTGAGTCAACCTTGAGCCGGTGAGATTAGAACCGCTGAACTGCAGATAGCAGTCAGCTGAAGTGGCCTGCAGTACTGCACCCTAACCACTGCGCCACCTCAGCTCTTATATTTAGCATTTAACATTTAGCAATCATACTCTAATATAAGCTTAGTAACTATAGCATCCTACTTCCTCTTGTACTTTAACTCCCCTTTCATTAAGCTAACTTTAGATAAATTGTAACATTCCTTGTTCATTCATTCTTAAGCTAATTGAAATTTCTTAATCCGATATTTATTTTGAATGTAATCAATCCATCTTCTCCATTCCAGCTTGTATTTCTCATCTGAATGGTCCTTCAAATATGCTGAGATTTTGGCCATCTCTGCTAAGTTTACTACTTTTATCGTCCATTCTTGAATAGTAGGCAATTCTCCCTTCTTCCAGTACTGCGCCCCCAACGATCTCAAAGAGTTCAATTTCTATTTGTGCTTGTTTTCATCTATCTTAATTTCAATCACCAGTATATGGCTAAAAGTTTAGTTGGCATCTTCAACATAGAGAGAAGCAACTATTTTTC
Organism: Thamnophis sirtalis; assembly: GCF_051295495.1. NCBI lineage: Eukaryota > Metazoa > Chordata > Lepidosauria > Squamata > Natricidae > Thamnophis > Thamnophis sirtalis. The sequence continues at coordinate 78,190,690 of NW_028261388.1, forward strand.
CCTTCTCCTTTTCTTTTTTTTTCCAAAAATCAACCTATTTTTTAAAAAAATTAGTTTTGAAGCTCATGGGTCCTCCAACATAAAGAAAACAGTTTGCTCAATATATATCTACTGCAGATGCTGTAAAGAGCCAAGGTGGCGCAGTGGTTAAATGCAGCACTGCAGGCTACTGCTAGATCAGCAGGTCAGCGGTTCAAATCTCACCGGCTCAGGGTTGACTCAGCCTTCCATCCTTCCGAGGTGGGTAAAATGAGGACCCAGATTGTTGGGGGCAATATGCTGACTCTTTGTAAACCGCTTAGAGAGGCCTGAAAGGCCTATGAAGCGGTATATAAGTCTACTGCTATTGCTATTGCTATAAAATACAGTAACTGGTTTCTCCTTTGTATAATATACTTTGAATGGTGGAAAGGAGTAGATCAGGATCCATGATAGAGTCACCAATCGAAGTATCTTTCTACACTGCAAATCTCTTTTTTTAATTCCAATCCAAAAGAAACACTGATCAGTATATATTATACAAAGAGCAGGTTTTCAAGAGAGACTTCTTTTTCTATGTAACCAGGCATCTTTGGATTGGATTGGATTTATTTCATATATCTTTTTCTTTCAATGTTACAAACTATCACAGTTATCTGCAGAACAGAGTTCTGGGTTCCTACCAGTTCGCACCTATTCGGTAGAACCGGTTCGTCAAATCTACCGAACCGGTTAGAAGAGGTTCCACCAGCGGACCCGGAAAGCAGGCCACACCTACAGAAGAAGTTCCAAAATTTTTTGAAACCCACCACTGGTCCTTGGATATGATTATTCTACACTATCATGCTCCTATTTATAAAACTCAGTGCCTCTGTGAAAGGTAAGGATGACTACTGCGTTTGTGGTGCAATCAGAACATTGCGTGTGTTGAAGTTGTTTTAACGCAAACCAAAGACGCCTTTTCAAAAACAAGTTTACATCATATTCTTATGCATGCCAATGCTGTGTGTGAGGAATTGAAGGTAGTTCTGAAAAGTGTCGTCGGCATCTTCATATTCGGTCACATGGGCAGCAAACCACTCCCACAAAGGAGGCCACACCCACAGAGTAGGTTCGAACAATTTTTGAAACCCACCACTGCTGCAGAATCACAGCTGAACTAAAACTGCTGTTGTTGCTGCTTTATTTCTGGTGTCAGCCAGAGAGAAGAATATATCAAAGCTTCAGTAGTTGAGAAAATACTGGATGAGACTGGAAAGCAGAAGGCTACTTCAAAGCCATTGAATTATTTCTCCTTTGGTGCATTAAGACTATTCAGCTGGCTCTAGAAAGCATGCCCGATTAATAGAGCTTCTTATGCTCTATTTCTTGAAAATCGTAATGTAATTTGCACTGAAATTAGATGGATGTGGAACGGAGGTGGTATTCAGCAGGTTCTGACCAGTTCTGGAGAACTGGTAGCAGAAATTTTGAATAGTTTGGAGAAACAATCAATACCATCTCTGACTGGCCCCACGCCCCATCTATTCTCTGCCTCCTGAATCAGTGGTGGGATTCAATTTTTTTTACTACCAGTTCTGTGGGCGTGGCTTGGTGGGTATGGGCGTGGCTTGGTGGGCGTGGCAGGGGAAGGTTACTGCGAAATCCCCATTCCCTCCCGATCAGTTGGGACTCGGGAGGCAGAGAATAGATGGGGGCGAGGCCAGTTAGAGGTGGCATTTACTGGTTCTCCGAACTACTCAAAATTTCCGCTACTGGTTCTCCAGAACTGGTTAGAACCTGCTGAATACCACCTCTGTCCTGAATCCAAGCTGATCGGGAGGGAATGGGGATTTTGCACTAACCTTCCCCTGGAGTGGGGTGGGAATGGAGATTTTACAGAACCGGTAGTAAAAAAAAAAATTGAATCCCACCACTGGTGAGGGATATCTTGGAATACAAACTGCCAAGCAGGAATATGTGTATTTGCCTTTCTAAAGACAAATTTCTGGAGGCAGGCTATTCGTACCAAGTTTAAGTTTGATTTAGTTGCTACATTGTTTTATTGGCACATTACTTGTGAAGTGTTTCCGTATAATTTTTACTGTAAACTGCAAGCAAGTAGATATTTTTTTTAACAAAATAGTAAATAGGAGTTTGAGCTTGATTAAGTTAGATTGTTGAGCTATCAGATCATATCTCATGCATCATATTTCATATCACTGCATACTTTTAGTAAACTTCCATTAGATAGCTATACTTCTATCTGCCTGCTAGTGGGGAAAAAAACTCTTTCCCAAAGTTAGCGTGATAAAATAATGTTTGCTTGGATATATATTATTTAAGTCAAATTATACCACCAGTTCAAGTGTTCCTTATTTCATTTCAAAACTCTCAGCTTACAATTATTTGGAGAGATAGAAAATTACAAACAACTTATCCAGTGGTGGGTTTCAAAAATTTTTCGAACCTACTCTGTGGGTGTGGCCTCCTTTGTGGGAGTAGCTTGCCAGCCATGTGACCTGGTGGGAGTGGCTTGCCGGCCATGTGTTTTCTCTCTCTCTCTCTCTCTCTCTCTCTCTCTCTCTCTCTCTCTCTCTCTCTCTCTCTCTCTCTCTCTCTCTCTCTCTCTCTCTCTCTCTCCTTCCTTTTGTCTCTCTGTCTCTTTTTCCTTTTTTTCTTTCATATCTCTCACTTTTTCTTTCTTTTTTTCTGTTTTTATTTATTTATTTCTTCCTTTCTTTCTCTTTCTCTCTGTGTGTGTGTCTGTCTGTCTGTCTGTCTGTCTGTCTGTGTGTCAGTGGTGGATTTCAAAAAATTTTGGAACCTCTTCTGTAGGTGTGGCCTGCTTTCCGGGTCCACTGGTGGAACCTCTTCTAACCAGTTCAATAGATTTGATGAACCGGTTCTACCGAACTGGTGCGAACTGGCAGGAACCCACCTCTGATCTTATCCCTTTGGGTTTTTTTTAAAAAAAGCCTTATTTTTTACTTTGTGCCTTTTTAAAAAGTTGGTCTCCTCCATCTTCAAAAAAAATTGTATTATTCATAGAATCATGTTGCCTTGGAATTAGACAAAATTTAATTTGAGAACGACTCCGATTTTGAAACCATTGCTTTATGTTGCATCAGAGATACATAATTATATTCCTGTTATCATTGATTAACTACTACAAAGCAAGACAAAGGAAGCAAGATTTTGGGGGCAAAGTCTATGACTTCAACGTGATGTCTAATCTGAGTCTATAGACCAGCACAAGCAAAGAGATAGAGAAAATTAGATGTTTACAGCCCATAATGTTATAGTGGTAATAGAAGTAGGGTCCAAAGCTAAGTGTATCAGTGCTGAAATGCTGAATACACTCAATATATTTACACAAAGATAATACGGTATATAATGTAGGAAAAATAAATCTTCGAGTATGTATAATTTTCCATGGGAGTAATGGAGTGATATGATAATGAATCCATTAATGACAGATATTCAATAGTTAATATTGCCATATCTTTCAAACGCATTTCCTTCTTCAGATTCTAATAGGCAAGCCTACAATTTTTACAATACTTTTTTAAAAAAAAACAAATAATGGGCATTTTTTTAATGGAAGTTAGAGGACTAAGGGGTATGTCACTTTAAAACATAATGTATCTGTTCAGCCATTCTATTAAATCCATTCTTGCTTCTTCGGCATATGGCACATCTTTCGGCTTCATGTCTTCGGGCTTACACTGTGCAAAACCATGAACTTGTTCAGGATATACTTTAATTTTATAATTTACTTTACAATGTTCTGTAAGCTTTTCCTCCAGCAAAGAGATCTGTAGCAGAAAAAATATATATGTTATTTATGGTAAATTTTAGCAATAGCAATAGCAGTTAGACATATATCACTTCATAGGGCTTTCAGCCCTCTCTAAGCGGTTTACAGAGTCCGCATATTGCCCCCAACAACAATCCGGGTCTTCATTTCACCCACCTCGGAAGGATGGAAGGCTGAGTCAACCTTGAGCCTAGTGGGATTTGAACAGCCGAACTGCTGAACTGCAGTCAGCTGAAGTAGCCTGCAGTGCTGCATTTAACCACTGCGCCACCTCTGCTCTTTCTTTAACATTACACTTTTTAAATTATTTCTTCACACATTATCTGGATTCTTGGACAATTTTGCTTAAACGTAAAGGCTACCTGAAATGTAGTTAAGCGAGAGTATTTTAAATACCACTGATTTTATGACCTCTGATTCTTTTTTAATCATATCCAAATAGGAATATGCTTTCTACACCTGGTGATAATGCAGTTGGGACAAAAAGCCACTGTCACCCCAAAATGGCTTCGGCCAGATCAGCTTCAGGGTTGACAGTCCCCAAGAGATCCCTCTCAACTTTGCAATTCTTAAATTTAATTCCTCAAAATGAAATTGTCGGCAGGCGGGGGACCCTGTTGCAATGTAGTCAAGGATTCAACAAGAAGATATGATGAGTAGCAGTGATTGTGCTTTAAAAGGATATTTATTTATTTATTTATTTATTTATTTATTTATTTATTTATTTATTTATTTATTTGATTTATTTGATTTATTTGATTTATTTGATTTATTTATTTATTTAATTTATAGGCTGGCCAATCCCAACAATTTTATCAACATCGGAAAGATGGAAGGTTGAGTCAACCTTGAGTTGGTTAGAATTGAATGGCTGGCCATCGGCAGAGTCAACCTGTAATACTACATTCTAACCACTGCGCCACCAGGACTCCATTCTCCATGCTACTTGGGGAGCAAAAGCAATTGGAATGGCTTGCAGCCTCTTCCTTGCTTCTTCATTGACTTTGTTCGTAGGAATCCAGGAAGGGAAAATTGCAAATGGTGATCATGTGGCGGCTGGGATGCTGCAATCCTAGTAATTGCAAGTTGGTAGCCAAGTGCCCAGATTGCATTCCTATGAACGGGAGATGCTGAAATGGCCACAATTTTGAGGAGCGTCATAAGTGTCCCTTATCCAGTATTATCATAACTTGGAATGGTTGCTGAACGAGTGGTCCTAACCAGAGGACGACTGATAAATTTCGTACCATAGAAACATCATCGGTTTTTTTTAAGTCCATTCCTCTTGAGCAAACCAAATTCTGAACATCAAGTGTGGGCAGTTCAAGAATTTTCAGTCCTTGGAAAATGGGGCACATATGCGGAATGATAGTGTATAATATCTCTGAGCACACAATGAGTAGAATAAATGCTTTGGATTGCACCTAAAATAGCACATTTTAGCTATCTTCTGCTTGTAAGCATGTACTTTGTCGATGATAGCCCTGTCCCTACTAAAAAACCCTCCACCCTGCTCATTATTACCCATGCTAAAAATCAGGCAGAAAGGAAAATATTCAATTCAATGTAGATGATTCTCCCTCTGTGTAGGAATTCCCTTCTTCCACATAAACCAGTGGTAGTCAACCTGGTCCCTACCGCCCATTAGTGGGCGTTCCAGCTTTCATGGTGGGCGGTAGGGGTTTGCTGTAACTCTGCTTTATAAATTTTATAAAGTTACTTCCCTACTTTATAAATCACCATTACTGTGGAACTGGTGGGCGGTTAGAAAATTTTACTACTAACAGAGATACAAAAGTGGGCGGTAGGTATAAAAAGGTTGACTACCCCTGACATAAACAATATGTAGCAGGTATGTTTTCAACTGGGGCTCCAGTACCGCATTAGTTGCTGCTAGCTATTGTAAATGTTCCCATTGGTAATACTACAGTAAGAGCACACTCATTATTTTGGGGGGGAATGATCCTTAAATGAAAATAAGGATCCCCTGCAAAGCTTATTTCCCATTTTCACACAATCTCTACGTGAATTGCAGAGACATCAGTTATAAAGCTATTTAGAATCTGAAGATAATTGTTTACCTGTTGAAGAGAAATGGTATGATCTTTCTCACCAAAAATGAAAAAGGTTGGATTCAGTAAATCATATCTAGTTTCAGAATCTCTAATAATTCCTAAAAGAAGAGAAGTTACATTAAAATTACATTTTTTCAGGGCAAACGATAAAAGTAGAGAACAAATACACCATTTACCTTAATTATGATGTCATTTGATGATGATGATGTAGAAATTTTAAGGTATAATTGGAAAATATAATAAAAATATGAAATTTTATTTGAGATTCAAGTGGTACTGCAATGTGAGCTTCGGGGTCAAGGACATCTTATATATAATTATTTATTTTATTTTCTAATAATAAAATTTCCTCACCAATTCGACACACTTACTCTTTCCGCTTTCTTCCTGTTCTGGAGCTGTCCCAACATCAGCAGCTTCACCAGCTGCATTTCTGTTGCCAGAAAAAAAGCTATTCCTGGAACTTTCAGAGACTTTGCAGTGTCTCTGAGATCAGCAGGAGGTGCCCTTCTCAATCACTGTCTCTACGGGATGGTTTAGGTCCAAATGGACCACCCAGCAGCAGAAATATCGACTACAATCTCGGAGCACCAAGATCGCATGTTGTGCCGTCATAAGACGCCCTCCCCCCCCCCCCCAAAAAAGTGGTGCCAGTCCTTTGGTGAATAGCAGCCTGGCTTTGGTGGCAGGGTCCTTTTACAGTGCTGAACCCCACTTTTTCTGTCTTTGTCATTGCTCACCTCTTCTATCTCTTTTTCTGCAGAGCAGGAGTTAATAGGCAGAACTGGCACACGAGAAGACACCTATCCGGGGTCCTCTCAGGAACTGCCTGTTATTTTTTACCTTTTTTTCTTCCAGGTGTGTCTTATGATCAGGTGTGTCTTATGGTGCAAAAAATATGATACTTTATTAATTTTGAAAACAGCATTTAGTGCCAGCCAGTTCCTGTGGTTTCTATTATACTGGTGTGTTGTGGCCCAGCAGATGCCATTGGAGCTGCCACCAGACTCCGACAGCGAGGGACCCTCTGAGTCAGCTCTGGAGGATGTGGAGGACCCTGGATAGGTTCCGACTCTGAGCAGGGCGCAGAGAGGATGGTTGGTTACCAGGAGGCACCTGAGCCTTGGACCAGTGGGGAGGAGACAAGGGAGAGTGATCTGAACGTCAGCAGTGAGTTGTTCCTGGATGCCTGGCACCGAAGAGCTAATAGGCGTTCAGGAACACTTACGCAATTACAGGAGGTGATTGTACTCAGCTGGTGGTCATTAGGTTCCTCTCCAGACTATAAAAAGCTACTTGTGCACACACCCCTCTTTGCAGAAGTCAATGCAGGATTGAATGTCGGAGGACATTACTGTGAGCTTGGCAGGCTGGATTGCTGCCAAGCCTTATCTGTGTTTATTGCTGCCTGAGTTTGTCTGAGTTGCTGCCAAGGTTCTTATCTGTTTGTTTGCTTGGCTTTCAGCCACTGAGGTTTTGGTTTCTTGCTATTAAAGTACATTCCAGTTAAGCTTGTCTCGGCAGTCATTACTGGACGGAGGAGGGGGTCAGAACACTGGTGTATCCCCAATTCCTAGAACATACTAAATTACATATATCATCTGCCATAGTCCTATTATACATTGTATTATTTTCTGTGCAATATATCCAGGATACCAGTTCCCTTTCAGGGTAGGCTTAGTACTAAAGCAGAGATTGCAAACTGCACCAACTTGATAAGTATATATATAAAAAAATAAACTTTGGACCTTCAAAAAATTGTTTCCACAATTATTTGAAGAACATGAGTTGTAAAACGTATTTACAGTCTTTGGGGCATATATTTGGTTTCTAAAGGGCATAAACTCTTTACAAATCAAATCACCTATGGAACAGTCTAAAGAAGGAGAAATAGTGTGTACTATGCAAATATTATGATATTCAGTCTTGTAAGTGAATCTACAAAAATTTAATAATTTCAGTCATCATGTTTACTAACCTAGCTGTCTTTGTCATTTATGACGTAGTGATGAAATAAACTATTTTTATGAAGATTTCCTATCTGACCATCTGCTAGTATTTTTATTTGCCAGGGATAATCAGTGAGAAGTTATTTATATTTTTGGCATAAATAGATGAAAAATGATTTTAATAGCATTAAGTTGGGGTAAAATCGAATAAACTATTTGATTTTAAACTGTTACTTGCAATAAGAAAATTAGCCAAGGCTTTTGCCGCTTCTGTTATTTCCACTTTTTGAAAAGAAATATCAATTTGCTAGCCAAAGGATATATTCCTGCATATACAACATAATCTTTTATATGATAATTTCCTCTTCTACCAGATAAACACATATAGGATATTCTCTTGGCCATATCTGTGCTCATGCTGGCTTGAAACAATATTAATTTAAATGTTATCATCTGACCACACCAATATTTTGCTGCTGTGGTGTCTTATTTTATATTTCAGAAAATAGCAATAGCAATAGCAGTTAGACTTATATACCACTTCATAGGGCTTTCAGCCCTCTCTAAGCGGTTTACAGAGTCAGCATATCGCCCCCACAGTCTGGGTCCTCATTTTACCCACCTCGGAAGGATGGAAGGCTGAGTCAACCCTGAGCCGGTGAGATTTGAACAGCCGAACTGCAGAACTGCAGTCAGCTGAATAGCCTGCAGTGCTGCATTTAACCACTGCGTCACCTCGGCTCTTAAAAGCACTTGGGGTGGGTCTTTTTGAACACGTGTGTGTGTGTGTGGTTGTGTGTGTGTACTCATGTGCACATGTTTTTGGTTAAGGAGGCTATTACGGTTTTTGACAGCTTGAGTTGCAGTTTTTCAACCCCAGTGGCCTGGAAAAATTGTGAGCCAACCCAAGAGAATATCCTATATATAGCTAGTCCTTACCTTACAACCATTCATTTAGTGACCAAAGTTACAACAGCACTGGAAAAAGTGACTGTTGACTGTTTTTCCCAGTTACAAGCGTTGCAGCATCCCTATGGTCATGTGATCCAAATTCAGACGCTTGGTAACCGACTCAAATGCGTGATGGTTGCAGTGACCCGGGGTCACGTGATCACCTTTTGTGACCTTCTCAGAAGCAAAGTCAATGGAGAAGGAAGAGAGCTGACGGCACGACGTGCGATCTTGGTGCTCCGAGATAGCAGTTGACATTTCTGCCGCTGGACGGTCCATTTGGACCTAAACCATCTCGTAGAGACAGTGATTGAGAAGGGCACCTCCTGCTGATCTCAGAGACACCGCAAAGTCCCTGAAAGATCCAGGAATAGCCTTTTTTTCCCGGCGACAGAAACGCAGCTAATGAAGCTGCCGAAGATGGGACAGCTCCAGAATGGGAAGAAAGCGGAAAGAGAAAGTGTGTCGAATTGGTAAGGAAATTTTATTATTAGAAAAAGAGACTACCCCCCCCCCCAAAAAAAAATTAAGTTAAATTAAAATTGAAGAAAGAAGACTGTAAGCGGCAAAATTAATCTACATTAAACTTAGTGTGTTATCCTGTTTCTAATTTTTTTTTCATGGATGGAACTTTTTGCAAAGGCTCAATCATGAAAAGGAAAAAAAAATGTAAATGGGAAAAGGCGAGTGCTGAGGTTAGGCTAGCTAGCTGTTGCCACACCGTGAATGACTGCCTGTTTAAAAAAGTCTCTAAAAAAGCGCCCTCTACTATGAGGCAGAAGAACTGCATGCCTGATCTAGTCTGACTTTTTAGGCGTTCGAGCAGAGTTAAGCGAGGGTTAAAAGCCTAAAAAATCCCGAGGTAGTTGAGGCACGCAGTTCTCCTACCTCATAGTAGAGGGCACATTTTTTAGAGGCTTCAACTCTGTCATTCTGTTTAAAGCTGCAGCGTTGCGCTCACTCTTCCTCCTCTCTTTCTCCGTTTCTGATGCCCCCCACCGCACGCTCCCTCTTTTCCTTCAAATTGCCTTTTTTCCTTTTTCCTTTAATAAATGCAATGCTCAGGCATTCTCTCCTCTCCTGTGACATCCCACTGACTAGAGCGCTTTCTTTCGCCCGCCTGAGCTCGCGGCAGCCCGCCTGAGCTCTACCGTGAGCTCAGGCGGGCTGCCGCGAGCTCAGGCAGGCAAAAGAAAGCGCTTTAGTCAGTGGGGTGTCAGGGGGAGAGGACTGCCTCACCAGCCATAAACCTCACCGCACGTCACTGGTCAGAATCCTTTTTTTTTTTTTTTAAATGAACTCCTCTGTCCAATGAATTGCAACAGTTACTCAGGAACAAACTGAATCAGATTTATTTGAAATGGATAAAAGCCTAAAGGTGACATAACATATAGACGTGTACTTCAAAAGTGAAATGCAGCAGAAAAATGCAACCTGAAGTCTCAGACAGTGAATAGGGTGATAACATCCATTTTTTCCTTCCAGAAGAAATTGTGTGCCTGTCTTACACAGCACAGATATGCTCCTTGTTTGAGAGAGACAGACAGAAAAGAGCACTCCGTTTGTAAAACGGTCTTACTTATATAGTGCAGTTTATCCTTACCAACAACGATTTAATACTGTTCGAATGGAAGAATTAATAAGTGTTCTTTGTTACCATAAAGGGAGACTCCAGCCTTTAATTCAGGATTTGTTAGCATCACGTGATGTACAGCCATTCCACCCCAGGAAAATCCAACGATACCAATCCTGACGGCATTACACTGCTCTTTTAAATATTTCAGGACTGCATCGACTGTCCTAAGAAAATGAGATGCATAAACAAAAATGACATCTTTGTATGTACCTACAACAAGGTATTTTATCTTAAAGGGTATCAAAGCTGCAATTTTCTCTCCCCATTCTTTGCTTGCTTATCCATTATGAATAACTTTCTGCCTTTGCTTAATTAACGTGTTTTCTTTATCAAACAGATATCAGTTGCATTTACTTTTCAATAAATACTCATCTTACTTGTCCACTTTCATGGGATCTCGATCCTTTAACCAGTCTCCAAAATTCTGCCAATGATCATTAGGTGTCCAAGGTACCTTTCCCAGAAAAAAATCTGGGCAGATGGTTCTGTAGAATTAATTAAGTTAATTAATAAGTTATTCGAAGGTTTCAGTGACAGATAAATTCCCAAGCTATCTCTTTAGTTCGCTCTTTATTTTTCTGCTGTAGTCTAAGTTATCTAAAATATTAAAAGTGGTATTCATCTCCAGTCAATACTATACAAATATCACAGAGGTGGGTTCCTACCAGTTCGCACCAGTTCGGTAGAACCAGTTCATCAAATCTACCAAACCGATTAGAAGAGGTTCCACCAGTGGACCCGGAAAGCAGGCCACACCTACAGAAGAGGTTCCAAATTTTTTTGAAACCCACCACACACACACACACAGACACACACACACACAGACAGACAGACAGACAGACTCACACAGAGAGAGAAAGAGAAAGAAAGGAAGAAAGGAAAAAAGAAAAAAAGAAAGAAAAAGTGAGAGAGAGATGAAAGAAAAAAAGGAAAAAGGGACAGAGAGACAAAAGGAAGGGGAGAGAGAGAGAGAGAGAGGGAGGGAGAGAGAGAAAGAAAGAAAGGAGGAAAGAAAGAAAGAAAGAAAGAAAGAAAGAAAGAAAGAAAGAAAGAAAGAGAAAGAAAGAAAACACATGGCCGGCAAGCCACTCCCACCGGGTCACATGGCCGGCAAGCCACTCCCACAAAGGAGGCCACACCCACAGTGTAGGTTTGAACAATTTTTGAAACCCACCACTGGCCTCAACCCTATTTGCCTTTCCTTGTGCAATGAAGACCTGACTGTTAAGCATACTCTGCTGGCTGAGGTTGTTTTATTATCAGTTGAAATTGCAGGTTATGACCTTGAATATTTGTGATTTTATATGCCACCCACAGACATTGTTGTAAGACTACATAGTTTAAATAGATGACTACATCTATGCTTTTCCTTTTTAAAAAATAGCTGCAATTTTGCAGGGCAGTGTTGATTACACCAGCTAAAGAAGAATGCTCAGATCTCTATGCTATGAGGCAAATTATTTGTACTTCTAAATTAGGGCTACTATATCTGGGCTGACAAATATAGCAATAGCAATAGCAGTTAGACTTATATACCGCTTCATAGGGCTTTCAGCCCTCTCTAAGCGGTTTACAGAGTCAGCATATCGCCCCCTACAACAATCTGGGTCCTCATTTTACCCACCTCGGAAGGATGGAAGGCTGAGTCAACCTTGAGCCGGTGAGATTAGAACCGCTGAACTGCAGATAGCAGTCAGCTGAAGTGGCCTGCAGTACTGCACTCTAACCACTGCGCCACCTCGGCTCAATGTTTTAATGTTACTAGATAGCAGCAAAACAAATACCCATGTCCCTTTCCTGCCATCGAATGGTAGTCCTCACCATTTATCACCACCCATTTTTTAAATTCTTGACATAATAGGAACCCTTGCTTACGTGTATCCTTTGGAAGCAATTATATCAGCAACGTATCTTGTGTCTGGGAACTGCCACCCAAATATGTCATGAACCAAAATCACAGCTGTGTTTGTATCAGAAGGAGGTTGACAAAGATATGCTTTGATGTTCTGAATTTGCACTTCCTGGCCACGCCCTTCATAATTCTTTCTTTTTCCGATGTCATATTGGAAAGGCAAATCTCCACTCGTCATTTTAAAAAAAACTGAAAGAGAAACACAATGATTAGTCTTAAACCCCACGAAAGGTATAATGACACCAGGCCATTCCAGGTGGTAACACAAAGAAAAGATTATCGGCTTGGCTTAGGCCCAGGATACCTGCGAGACCACCTACTGCCACCGGTAGCCTCCCATCGTCCAGTGCGATCCCACAGAGTTAGCCTCCTCAGAGTGCTGTCGGCCAGACAGTGTCGGCTAGCGACCCCCAGGGGGAGAGCCTTCTCTGTGGGAGCGCCTTCCCTCTGGAATGAGCTGCCCCCCCCCCCGGAGCTTCGTATAATCCCCGACCTCCGGTCCTTCCGACGCGCCCTAAAAAGTTGGCTTTTCCAGCAAGCCAGCCTGGCTTGAACAAAACAAAATAAATCCCACAGATTAGGCCTCCTCCGAATTCCATCCGCCAGCCAGTGTCGACTGGCGACTACCCGGAGGAGAGCCTTCTCTGTGGCTGCTCCGACCCTCTGGAACGAACTCCCCGTGGAGATTCGAACCCTCACCACCCTCCAGGCCTTCCGCAAAGCCCTTAAAACCTGGCTGTTCCGACAGGCCTGGGGCTAAAGAACTGTTGGCCCCCGTCTCGAATTGGTATGACTGTTGTGTGTTTTTAATTATGTATTGTTTTGTGTTGTTTTAATTTTTTGTTTGTATCCCCCTTCCCTGGTTGAGTTGTGAGCCGCCCTGAGTCCCCTTCGGGGGAAAAGGGCAGCATATAAATAAAATCAACATTCAACATTCAACATTCAAATGATTGATTATTGTTAATTTTAATCGAATTTGTTTTAAAAAATGTTATTGTTAATCTTAATTGGGTTTGTTTTGGATATTCTATTTAATTTTTTTTAACTTTTGTAATATGTGTTGTTTTTTTAAATGTTGTACGCCGCCCTGAGTCCTTGGGAGACGGGCGGCATATAAATCCAATAAACCTAAACTTAAACCTAAAATGAAATCTCACTGGCAATTATGTGACTTTTCAGAGGTTGTCTCTTTAAAGTTGTCGGGAAGAGAACAACTTCTCTTATCAGGAGTAGGAATCAACTACTCCCAAAAGTCAGTGAGAACTCTACAGGATGTTGGGTTTGACAACTTTACTTATAAGGAGAAGAGTTGGAGTCAGCAAGAAAAAAAAGTTAATTAAAACTTAAGTAAAACGAAAAGATAAACAGCCTGAAAAAAATAGGAGCTGGTCCATAGAACTGCTGAGAGGCAGACTTGACTAAATAAATAGTATCAACATTATCTCCTCCTGCAATTAAGAAGAGAAGCCAATGCAACATGAAAGGATAATTTCCTAGTCACAACTTTGAATCTGACTCTGTTTCCATCCCATTGTTAAAAATGGGAACTTTCCAGTGCCTTATTGCTAGGCAATGCACAAGTTTGATGGGTGAGGCTTTCATGTTCAGTTTCAAGTTTTGCTATTAATAATTTAAAAAAAAACAGCCAGAAAGTCATCAGATGCAATTTTCCTCTGCATAAAAATTATGTGCAGGGATTTTTTTGCTCTAAATGGTTCTGAATGGCACTGAGAATCTTCCTTTCTTGACCCTTCTATCTTGTTATAGTCAGATTATGACTGATTCCTGCTAAGAATCAACGGCAAAAAGTTTTATTTTAAAAGTAATTGATAGTGGTATTGGATGAACTCATGTTCACCGTGATCCGTCAAATGCGCACATGTCAAAAGCGCGCCGACAAAAGCGCGGCGAGAAAACAGCAAGGACAAAATTGCGCCCACAGAAGCGCGCCGATAAATGCGCGCCGATGAAAGTGCGATTAGGGTTAAGGTAAGGTTTAGGGTTAGGGTTAGGGTTAGGGTTAGGGTCAGGGTTAGGGTCAGGGTCAGGGTCAGGGTCAGGGTCAGGGTCAGGGTATTACGTTGTTTTCGCATTGTTTCTTGATGCGCTTTCGTCGGCACGCTTTCATCGGCGCGCATTTATCGGCGCACTTCTGTGGGCGCGATTTCATCCTCACTGTTTTCTCGCCGCGGTTTTGTCGGCGCGCTTTTGACGTGCGCGCATTTGTCGGTGAACCCATGTTCACAATGCAAGGCATTATAAAAAATAATTCAACATTTTTTCTAGACATAAATCTATGCTCTGTATACACAACAGAAGCAACAGACCCTCTAATGTGGCATCTTAAAAGTTCAGAAGAGTTTTTGCTTCTTTGTTTCATAAACACTTACATTTTTTAATGTTCCATAATGCTGCTCAACAAGACTATTTAAAAGAAGAAGACTCAAAATAGAAAAAAAAGGATGTTCAAACTACAAAGTTTGAAAATAAAAATCCTTGGAACGCTAATCCGTTCTATGAGCAAAATAGATGCTAAGCTAAACCAGAAAACAGTTAGTTTTGATCAAAATAATAAAATCAAATTTTGAAAAAAAAATAAAATAAAAAATCCTGTGGAGATTGGGTGGCTAAGAGCTTTTAAATATATGTTGGTGGTGCTTCAGATTAAGAGAACAAATAGCTATAGCAATAGTCATAATAATGATCACTGGTAACATTAATGAAGCAAAAATCTATTCGGCGGCAAAGAAGATATAAATAATAATAATCTTCAAGGCAAGTTATAACTAATCATCAGCATGTCAATAAGTTCTCTCTGTTAGCATTTCTGTGTAAATAGCCAGAGGGAAGGGTGTATCAAAGCATCATCATTCAGAAAATACTAGAGACTGGAAGATGAACAAGTTATTCAAATTCAATGCATTATTTGTCCTGATTTAAAAGAGTTTATTGAGAGAGATGCATACAATCTTCACAGAACTATATTGCTGAAAGGATATTTTGAAAAGAGTACCAACTGCAAACAGGAAGATGGAGTGATACTGAAGACAAATTGCTAGTGGCACACTTTGTTTAATGTTTGTGTAAACATTACACACATTTTATTTTTATTGTATACAGCTTGCTTTAGTTTAAACAAACAAATATTTTAAATGAGTAAATGAAAGGGCTAGAGCTTGATTAACTAAATTACATAGAGAGCTGTGAGATCTTATCCATCCTCCTTTGATTTTAATGTACTTTCATCTCAACTGTATATTCCTGTAATTCCACCTGCCTGTTGGCGAGAAATTCTTATTTCTCAAAATTGCTTTCAGAAAATATTTACTCAGCAGACACACTACTAAAGGAATTGATATCCAAATGTTTGTAATTTAAAAACCACAGTAAATGAAGTTATAGCTTTTTAATGACATTCTGAGAAAAAGCTATTCAATTAAATGAATTATTTTGTAAAAAAAAGAAAATCTTAATGCCATAAGCTGTGGCCTCTATGCCAACTAGCAAACTCATTCAGCCACACAATTCCCATCCCCATGAGTGTAAAATGGTTCACTGTCATAATAGGAGATTATGCGGAGGCTGACAAGACAATGGAAAGGAGATTGGACATGAAGAATCAAAAGACCAAATGTGAACCCCTGGTCATAAACTTCACCCATACGTCAAGAAACCTGGGGAAAAACATTTCAGTTTATTCAGAGACCCTGTCTTGAAGGACTCGCGGCAAATGAGAATGAGTGGAAGATTTCTTTTACAATTTCCAGGACTAATGTCACAATAGGCAAGATCAAAAAAATCAAGAGCTACGCAGGTTTCGATGAGGTACCAATAGTGCCAGTCTGGGGTAAATACAGTAGGAAGTTATCAGCCAGCCCTCTCCCAGAAAAAAATGAAATATCTTAGGAAATATTGAAAAGGCAGAATATTTCTCTGGATGTGAAAAGAAAGAAACATGTTTTAAAAGACAGAATAGCTGCCTGCAGCTTCCTGCCCATCCCCACTTTGTCAATGGGCCATTAAGAAGGCCAAGCTAGTCCGCTTTACATAATAAAGGCTTCTCCACTTCAGCTACAGGAAAGCATGATAATATTGGCCCCAACTGACCACATGGCATCTGAGAACTCAACCAAACCTGGATTCAAAACGCAGCCTAGAGAGTTGCCCCTGCATGGCTCCATGGGAGTCTGACAACCAATCAGAATACATTTCTTACACAGGAACAGGAAGCAGAGAGGTATTTGAGTATTTGAGTATTTGAAAATTTATTTATAGGCCGTCCTTTTCCCTGGGGGGACTCAGGGCGGCTCACAACTCATGGGGAGGGGGATACAAACAATAACACATAAGAGCAATACATAATTAAAAATAGAGCACAACATTCATATCAGGTGGGACTGAACAGGTTATAAAAAGCCTAGCAAGCCCCTTCCTCAGCCCTTCTCTTCTTCTCTGCCAACATCGAAGCATGTGATCACCTGTTCTGTTCAGGGCTCAAGCCATGTTGTCCTGTCCAACAATAAACCATCTTTCCAAGCAGCCTCCATGTCTCCAGTGTCTTTTTCCCCACTTGAAGCTAAACCCAGAAGGACATTTCTTTCATCAATACAAAATTTTGGCGTACTCTAGCATAGTCAGATGAACACATCCTGAAGAAAAATGGACTGATTCTATGACAAACCACTCAATTTTGCAATTCTCTCCTTAAAGCTAATTATCTCGTAACACCTTGGAAATGGCAAGTTTTTGCCTTATCAGAGTAAAATTGTTAGTGGAACCATGCACAAGTTCATCTTCTAGCCTTTATTCATTCTTAGTTTATATTCTAACTAATTTGTTTCCCCCCCCCCCATAGGTATCTAGCGATGTATTTATTCCTAACAAAGCAAAGTGAACAATTTTGTGCCATCCTGTTTAGCCCAAGGATCTTACATGTTAATTATTCATTTCCACTTTAAATTTGCTCAACAATTAGAATGGGGAGCATACTTTCTTCCTGCTTCTCCATCTAACCATTCATAATTATTCTTTACAGTTTCTGTTAGTAGTATTATCAACTCAGCAATGCTTGTTCTTCCCTTCTATATTTCAATAGTACAGAGCAGGAATGATGAGTTTCTGTCATCGCTGTTGCTATTATTTTACTGTTGTTTCTTTTTTCATTATAAATCCTTCTTTATTTATTTAGAACCTTTGTGGGAATATTTACATTATTGTTGGTATGGCTATATTCTTGGCAAAAAGCATTAATCCACAAGTGATGATTGAAAGGGATTACATGCTGGATCACAGGTTTAATTTAGCAATAGCAATAGCAGTTAGACTTATATACCGCTTCATAGGGCTTTCAGCCCTCTCTAAGCGGTTTACAGAGTCAGCATATCGCCCCCACAGTCTGGGTCCTCATTTTACCCACCTCGGAAGGATGGAAGGCTGAGTTAAGCCTGAGCCGGTGAGATTTGAACCGCCGAACTGCAGCTTAGCAGTCAGCTGAAGTGGCCTGTAGTACTGCACTCTTAACCACTGCGCCACCTCGGCTCTAGTGTAGACTATTTATCCAGGAAAAAAGATCAGCTACAGGTTGGGATTGCCACATCCAGGCCTCAAGTCCTTCTACAAGCTTACTTGATCTCACAGATAAACTTGGCTTTATAAGAATTGGGTGAGTGGTGGGTTTCAATATTTTTTAGAACCTCTTCTGTAGGTGTGGCCTGCTTTGTGGGAGTGGCTTGGTGGCCATGTGACCAGGTAGGAGTGGCTTGGCAGTCATGTGACTGGGTGGGCGTGGCCAACTTGTAAAATGTGGTGAAACTCACTTAACAACGCTCTTGCTTAGCAACCAAAATGTTGGCTCAGACATTCTGGCATTTGAAGCACGCAAGTCTTAAAGCTGTCAAGTTACAAGACCCTTGCACCCCTAACCCTTTAGGGAAAAAAAACCCAGGGGTGTTCAAACTTGACAGCTTTAAGACTTGTGGACTTCAACTCCCAGAATTCCTCCTATCGCTCTTCATCTTGATGATATGTGGACGGGGGGGGGGGGAGGGAGCTGGAACCGGTTCTAAACGGCACTGTAGATTTGTGGAACCTCTTCTATAGAAGAGGCTAGAACTGGCAGGAACCCACCCCTAAATTGGGTAGATCCAAACAAATGAACTGATTATTCCATTCATATTCTGCTACCAATGACAGATTTTTTTTTTCTCCAATCCCCTAATTTTCCAAAAATGAAGTTTGGCAGATATATACAAATCAGCACTTTTCGAAATAATAGGCTTAGATGCTGATGGCCAGGAGAAAATGTTAAAAAGTGGGCTTTTGCCAGTTAGAATCATGCATAGGGAAAAGCTTTTCCCTATTATAGTCTTAGGAATGTAATCACCGCTCACTGGACTTAAATAACTTTTCCCCACCTTATGTTTTATTTTTGCAATGCAAATCTGGGCTTGAGTCCTTAGATTAGAGCTACCAATAAGTTCATTGATTCACTAGGACCTATTCCTAGTTACAGTACATCTTCAAACTGTTGAAATATCACTTCTGAACGTCTAGGTTAAACATATACTGTATGTCTTCCTAAACTTTTTAAAAGTTTCTCACTCTAGAATTATTTTTATACGTTGGAATTCTTTTTATTATGACACATGAAGCTCATACTTTATGAGACAATGTCAATGGTGGTTGGTTGACCAGTGCTTTTTTTTAATGCTGGTGCCATACTAAAGGTTTTTATCATTTGCTTTCCCAGAATTCTGAAATAAGAGAATTCTTCTACCTAGCCAGTTATTTTTGGCCACAAATGTTTGACCTTATAGGATAACTCATATTTGTATCCATTATTCTAGAAATGATAATGAGGCTGTTTATGAGCTTTTCCATATGGCCATGACCTTGAGTCAAAATAACTCCGTGCTGGCATAAATTCTGCTCTTCCCATGCTAATCTCTTTTCTCTTTAATAAGACCAGCAGATAGTACTGTCGTTACTGATATAATGTGGCTCAAATTAAGGAAAAGATTGGATGAACTCAGAGGTGGGTTCCTACCAGTTCGCACCTATTCGGTAGAACCGGTTCGTCAAATCTACCGAACCGGTTAGAAGAGGTTCCACCAGTGGACCCGGAAAGCAGGCCACACCTACAGAAGAGGTTCCAAAAAATTTTGAAACCCACCACTGGCAAGGATCTTGTAACTTGACAGCTTTAAGACTTGCATGCTTCAATGCCAGAGTTTCTGAATAGCTACTTGGACCAACCTAAGTACTAATTCATAATTTCATATCTGGTCACATGGGTGGCAAGCCACTCCCATCCGGTCACATGGGTGGCAGGGCCACTCCCACAAAGGAGGCCACACCCACAGAGTAGGTTCCAACAATTTTTGAAACCCACCATTGGACGAACTTCCCTGCCTTTGTTTCTCCTTGTATTAAGCAAGTACATAAAATAATTCTGATCACTTTTTAGCATGTTATATCCTGAATCCTGAATTCATCAGTTTACCTAACTGCACTGAACTGACTTTTTGCTAATCTAATTCAGTTCATTGTCTATTTTATTCATTATCTAATTCATGATGTATTAATCAGTGAGTTAATATTCTGCCTTTGGTAACAGTCCTTATGCTTCTATTTATGCATCATTTAGCAGCTCTATAATGATTTATTAAACCACAATTTCTTTTTATATCCAAATCAGGCAACTTTGCTATAACCCTTTTCTAAATGCAGGCATGAAACTTGGCCCAAACTCTAGCTGCATGCTTAGTTAATAGGGAAAGAATAATCCCCATTGAGCTGCAATGAAAAATTATAATTCAACAAATCATAAAAGTATTACATTATAGTCTGTGAAAAAAAATATTCCATTCACACATCATTATTTTGATAATCATGGTTTATTTAATAAGCCAAAATTAACTAAGTTCATGCAATATACTAAGCTCCAATAAGATCGCACAGGGCGGGCCTTCTCTGGGTGCCGTGGACTAGACAATGTCGTCTGGCGGCTCCCCGGGGGAGAGCCTTCTCTGTTGCTGCCCCGGACCTTTGGAACGAGCTACCCCCCCCCCCGAGATCCGGACCCTCCCCACTCTCTCAGCCTTCCGTAAGTCTGTTAAGACCTGGCTGTTCCGGCAGGCCTGGGGCTGTTGATCTTGACTGAGCTTCAGCCCCATTACAACTGAGTGTATGTTGTGCTTCTGTTTTTAAGTCGTTTTGTCTCGTGTTTTTTTTAATCTAATCTTTTTTAATATTTTAAATTGCTTTTATGTAAAGCGCCCGGAGTCGTTCGGGATTGGGCAGCATACAAATCTATTACAAATTACAAATTAAAATCAACTAATATTATGGTGCTTTGATGTGGGCGTGAACTCCGTTGCCGAATGGAGGAATGACAGAATAGAAAAAGTGCAGAACTCCGTTCTCAATCCCGCTCGAATCAATTGTGAGTAATCTTAGATCAGTGGTTCTCAAGTTGAAGAAGGCCAAAAATATCTTAGCAGCAAATGTCACTCAAGAGAAGAAAGTTCAAGAGACCATTGGGAAATAATAAAGCAGCAAATAATAGTTGTAGCCAAGAAAATAAGAAAGGAAGCCCAAGCTGTACATTATAGACAGAATCTCCAATTTCAGATATATCAGAAATATTTCTAACAATGGAGAGAAAGAACTGAAGAAAATCTCAAAATAGAAAGATCTGAAAATAGAAGTCAAATAACTGCGGCAAGAGAAAGCAAAGATAGTACCGATAGTAACGGGTATATTTGGTAAAAATCCTAAAACATTTGGCGTATCACTTGAATATCATAAGCACTGGTAAAATCACTATCAGTTAACTGCAAAAGGCAATTGTGCTTGGAAGACCTTACATCCATACCATCAAACAACATCTGCCTATCCATCGTGGGAAGATCTTAATAGGTAAATTAAAAATATCGAATCTGGTGTAAATATCTGGCTAACTGTGAAACCATACTATTGTCTTGTATTATGCTGATCCTTTAGGTCAGTGGTTCTCAACCTTCCCAATGCCGCGACCCTTTAATACAGTTCCTCAAGTTGTGGTGACCCCCAACCATATAATTATTTTCGGTGCTACTTCATAACTGTAATTTTGCTACTGTTATTGATCGCAATGTAAATATCTGATATGCAGGCTGTATTTTCAGTATTACAAACTGAACATAATTAAAGCAGAGTGATTAATCACAAAAACAATATGTAATTATATATTGTGAAATATTTATTTCTAATTACAAATAAATGAAATTTTGTCTTGAAGCATGATGTAGCATGGGTAACAGTCTTGATATAACAATAGTAAACTACATTGCTACATTTTGCGACAGTATGCGCAATGTGAAATAGCAGAGCATTGTTCGGCGCATCCAACTCGTTGCACAGTTGCACAGAATGTGGTGAAACTCACTTAATGACGCTCTTGCTTAGCAACCAAAATTTTGGGCTCAATTGTGGTCACACATTCTCTTTCCTTCTTTTTCTTTCTTTCTTTCTTTCTTTCTTTCTTTCTTTCTTTCTTTCTTTCTTCCTTCCTTTCTCTTTCTCTCTCTTTCTCTTTCTGTCTGTCTCTCTCTGTGTGGCTCTTTATCTCTCTCCCTCCCTCCCTCTCTATCTCTATTTGTCATTCTCTCTGTGTGTCTGTCTGTCTCTATATATATATCACTCTGTATCTCTCTCTCCTCCCTCCCCCATTTCTGTTACTGCGTGTGTGTGTTTCTCACTCATTCTGTGTGTGTGTGTCTCTCTCTGTCTCTGTCTCTCTCCCTCTCTCTGTCTCTCTCTGTCACTCTGCGTGTCTCTCTGTCTGTATGTCTGTCTCTCACTCACTCACTTAATCACTCACTCTGTGTGTATGTCTCTCTCTGTGTGTCTCTCTGTCTGTCTGTCTGTCTGTCTCTCCCTCCCTCCCCCTCTCTGTCTCTCTCTGTCTCTGTCTCTCTTTCTCTCTCACACACACACAGAGACACAGACACACATACTGTTGTCACCTTGTTGAGTGTTCCAATCACATTTGAAACACTGGCCTGCATTTATGATTTTTTGGAGCATTCTGCAGTCATAGGACCAATGCAATGGCAGAACATCTCAAGACCGATGCCACCACATCTCCACTCTTCGGGGACAGGTCCTCTTCAGAAGGACGAGGCCCCACTGGTCCCCCTCGTGTTCTTCATCTTCTGGCCGCAGCCCCATAGAAAAAATAGGTGCATGCACACCATGTGCAATTACAGCTTGAACCAAAGCCAATCTTCCAATAAAGAATTCTATTCTATTTTTCTACTCGGGAAAAAGGTGAGCACATGTTTTTATTCCACTTGTACATACCTGAATGGGGAAGCTTGTAACAAACTCCTTTTGAAAGAGCCTAGATGTTTGTGTCTTCCGCTGAAGAGAAAAACAGCCACTGCAGCCTTGCTCTCTGGGTGTCTGCTTCCCAACTATTCTGAATTTTAGATGTGCTAAGAGATATGAAGTTGTGGGAAGAAGAAGGAGGCTCCTTGAGAATTAAACGTTTGATTGAGGAAGACAGGAAGGAAGCAGAGGCATGATGAATCATAGAGGCCAGCTTCTCTTGTTCCTCAAGTATTACTTTTAATGGGGAGGGACGACTTTGAGAGGAGAAGTTATCAAGAGGAACACTCCAATAATGTTTGTAACTTTCCCCCTTTCCTTTTCAGTATTTGTGTAAACACAGAAGATAATCCTGTGGCATGATCTGTGTCTATCCTTCTTTGCTGGCCCATAGGAATTGAGCAAAATCATGGAGTGTGGAAATCTGGATCAATTCAAATCTGAGCTCTACTGAAGAGACACAGTGCATCCTTTAAGAGCCGAGGTGGCACAGTGGTTAGCGTGCAGCACTGCAGGCCACTTCAGCTGACTGTTAACTGCAGTTCGGCGGTTCAAATCTCACCGGCTCAAGGTTGACTCAGCCTTCCATCCTTCCGAGGTGGGTAAAATGAGGACCCAGACTGTGGGGGGCGATATGCTGACTCTGTAAACCACTTAGAGAGGGCTGAAAGCCCTATGAAGCGGTATATAAGTCTAACTGCTATTGCTATTGTCCTTCAATTTAGTCTACTCAATAGTGGACAATGGGAAAGTGCCACATATATTGGTTGGGCTCACATGAATAGCCAATATATTCTGCTTAGTTTAGGCTTAGAATGTTGCGCAAACTCCATCATTAGGATTGATGCCTCACAATTAATGTTTGAGCGCGTTCCAATAAATCACGATTAAGCAAACTGAAATTAGCATCTTCTGCAAATGAAGTTTAATGTAGATGGCAGTCCTTGGAAGTCCAGTATTATCAATCAGCTTTCAATTTTATCAGTCTCTCAACTGGCCTTATAACTCAACCGCTTGACACTGGAAGTCAGGACCAGTCTATATTTTGCCATAATTCTGGATATTCCCCTAAATAAACAAGAAAGGAAAATTGAGAAAGAAGGCCTGTAGTGAAGGATTAGGGTAAGTTAGCATAAAATCAATGATTGGTTTAAACGCAATTAACTGGACAATTTAACAAATCATATTTATATTGTTTCAAGGGAGTTGAAGAGATTGGAATTAGAGTTGCTTTTGTCTTAAACATTATTACTACTGTAATGCGCTCTACATGGGGCTGCCCTTGAAGAGTATTCGGAGACTCCAGCTTGTCCAGAATGCAGCCGCGCGAGTGATTGTGGGTGCACCTCGGTACACCCACGTTACACCTATCCTCCGCGAGCTGCACTGACTGCTTATTGGTCTCCGGACCCGCTTCAAGGTGCTAGTCGTTACTTTTAAAGCCCTTCATGGTATCGGACCTGGGTACTTGAGAGACCGCCTCCTGCCACTTACCTCCCAAAGACCTATCAGATCCCACAGATTAGGCCTCCTCCGGGTTCCGTCTACTAGCCAATGTCATCTGGCTACTACCCGGGGAAGGGCCTTCTCTGTGGCTGCTCCGGCCCTCTGGAACGATCTCCCTGTTGAGATCCGGACCCTTACCACCTTTCCGGCTTTCCGCAAAGCTACTTAGACCTGGCTGTTCCAGCAGGCCTAGGGCAGTTAAATCTTTCAGCCCCAGCCGAGGTTATGACTGTTGTGTGTTTTTAAAACTGTTTGTCTTTTTATTTTTATTTTGTACCCCCACTTCCCCTTTCTGATTGTTAGCCGCCCTGAGTCTCTCGGGAATAGGGCGGCATACAAACTGAATAAAATCTAAATCTAAAATTATAATTAATAAATTATTCATGTGATGAATGTGTGTGCTTTAAACAATCCATTTATATGCCTCGTTTCATTCTTTTCTACGATGGGGCGGAATTCCAATAAGGCATCATTCAGTGTGTCCTCCACATTAGCCACTTTATAAATTGAAAAGAGAAATGCATGAAAGGAATTTGACAAGCAACTGATCTGCCTTTGCCTCAGCTCTACAAAGAGATGAATCGAGTTAAAGAAGTGATCTTCTAGTCACTGCATGTCCAATTACAAGAGTCAAGTGCACCATCAAGCACCCTTCTATTCTGTAGTCACCTAAAGGTAAAGATTCCCCTCGTACATGCGTGCTAGTCGTTCCCAATTCTAGGGGGCGGTGCTCATCTCCATTTCAAAGCCGAAGAGCCAGCGCTCTCCGAATACATCTCCGTGATCATGTGGCTGGCATGTCTAAACGCCAAAAGTGCACAGAACACTGTTACCTTCCCACCAAAGGTGGTCCCTGTTTTTCTACTTGCATTTTTACGTGCTTTCGAACTGCTAGGTTGGCAGAAGCTGGCACAAGTAACGGGATCTCACGCCATTATGCGACAGTAGGGATTTGAACCGCTGAACGGCCAACCTTCTGATCCACAAGCTTAGCATCTAAGCCGCTGCCCCACCCCATCCCTGCAGTCACCTAAGCAGGTGAATTAATTTCTTTTACTAATATTAGAGTTTCCTAGGGCTCCAGAACACATGTGCTATCAGGAGAGCTCTTTACCTCTCCAGCAGATCCCGGGAGAGTAGATTATTAAATCCTGGGGTGCTATGAGATTACCTGCAGTATGGACCCCACTCTGTGGGTAAGCACTTAAGTGTGTCCAGTTGAGTAAGCTCCGTCATTTAACTGAAATGAAGCAGGTATAGGCAGATCTCAGATCAGGAAAGAAACTCCAGGCTGGAATTTGACTCATTGGTGAAGGAAATTATAGCTTTCTTGGGTTGGAGAAATGCCTGAATAACATGTTCTTGCAGTTATAATTTCAGGAATGTGTAGGGATACTAATGCTTCTATCCTGAAACTCATCTCCAGAGATAAGAAATTATCACTTTAATTTGTATTTTATTGTTTGTGTTACTTGTATTTTTATTAACCATGTATATGATAAATGATAAATAAATAAAGGGAGACTAGTATAGATTTATTTCAAGCTATTTAGCTCTCATCAGCTAGCCATACCCATGTTTGGGAATCGAACCTGTGCTCCATTGCCTCCCAGGCAGGGAGTTAACCATTTGAGCTACAGAGAGGGATTCCCAAACATGGGTATGGCTAGCTGATGAGAGCTAAATAGCTTGAAATAGATCTATACTAGTCTCCCTTTATTTATTTATCAGCATAAATATAACAAATGTAACAAAAAGGCAACAGTAAAAAAATATTGGGTTTCTGTCTGGATGGTCTCTTGTGACGAGCCTAATGACAGAGAGTGGAAGTGTGACCTTCCTCCCATACTTGGGCATACCAGGGGTTGTGACTTTAAGTATATACCTCCCACCCTGGCTGGCTGATAAGGAGTCGTTCTCTGTAGCTCAAATGGTTAACTCCCTGCCTGGGAGGCAATGGAGCACAGGTTCGATTCCCAAACATGGGTATGGCTAGCTGATGAGAGCTAAATAGCTTGAAATAGATCTATACTAGTCTCCCTTTATTTATTTATCAGCATAAATATAATATTATATATATATATATATATATATATATATATATATATATATATATATATATATATATATATATATATACATATACATATACATATACATATACATATACATATACATATACATATACATATACATATACATATACATATATATATATATATATATATATATATATATATATATTCTACATATAATTTAGCTAGCATTGACCCATTAAAGAAAACACTACATTTTCCTCCAAGTATTCCCTCCCTTCATTTTTCACCTCTCTCACTTTTCTCAAGTATATTAAACATACAATAGACATTAGATGGCAGTTTGTCTCAGAGGAAAATGTATTAATTATTGATTGCATTACAAGCAGGAGTTGTTTGGATTAAGCAACTTGTTTAATACTGTTTAATAGCCTGCTGAATGGGCTATTCTGGGAGTTGAAAATCCACACAGCTTAAAGGTTGAGAAACACCGGTCTACAATTTAAATAAAGATCTTCATGGCCTCTTACATTATGAACTTGTAGGAAGTTATCAGCGAGCCCTCTCCCAGAAAAAGATGAAATATCCTAGGAAATATTGAAAAGGCAGAATATTTCTCTGGATGTGAAAAGAAAGGAACATGTTTTAAAAGACAGAATAGCTTCCTGCAGCTTCCTGCCCATCCCCACTTTGTCAATGGGCCATTAAGAAGGGCAAGCTGGTCCACTTTACATAATAAAGACTTCTCCACTTCAGCTGCAGGGGGATGAGATTAAGGCATGATAATATTGGCACTTTACCCAACTCACTACATGGCATCTGAGAACTCAACCAAACCTGGATTCAAAACGCAGCCTAGAGAGTTGTCCATGCATGGGCCCATGGGAGTCTGACAACCAATCAGAATACAAGATCAAGATCAAAGGCCAGAGAGGGCATAAAACCAGGGACTCAGCATCTCAGTCCTTCCTTCTCTTTTCTCCACCAACATTGAAGCATGTGATCACCTTTTCTATTCAGGGCTCAAGCTACATGGTCCTGTTCACCATTAAAACCATCTTTCCAAGCAGCCTCCATGTCTCCAGTGTCCTTTTCCCCACTTGGAGCCGAACCCAGAAGGACATTTCTTCCAACAAACTCCTAATCAAAGATCTCAATTTCATATTTTCCAGATCAAATTCTCTTTAATTTTTAATTGTTTCTTATTTTATTTTTTAAAATTTTAATGGGAAATTTTGCTTCCAAGAGTAAATACAGATTAAACTTAGAAAAAGACGTAGAACAAAGAATAAAAGTTCAAGGAAAGAAAAAAAGAAAAATGGAGGGAACAAGAAACATCTCGAAAAGGGGCTTCCAATCTTCATCGCAGCAGCTATGGGAGCCCAACCAATACATGTGGCACCAAAGCTATCAGTGCTCCCATTTTCCCAATATTGAGTACACTAAATTGAGGGGCAAAGGATGTGGACTACTGCAACGTGGTCTACATGGGGCAGCCCTTGAAGAGCATTCGGAGACTTCAGCTTGTCCAGAATGCAGCCGCGCGAGCGATCATGGGTATACCTCGGTTCACCCACGTAACACCTATCCTCCGCGAGCTGCACTGGCTGCCTATTGGTCTTCGGATACGCTTCAAGGCGCTAGTCGTCACTTATAAAGCCCCTCATGGTATTGGACTTGGGTACTTGAGAGACCGCCTCCTGCCAATTACCTCCCAAAGACCTATTAGATCCCACAGATTAGGCCTCCTCCAAATTCCATCCACCGGCCAATGCCGACTGGCGACTACCCGGAGGAGGGCCTTCTCTGTGGCTGCTCCGACCCTCTGGAAGGAACTCCCCGTGGAGATTCGAACCCTCACCACCCTCCAGCCTTCCGCAAAGCCCTTAAAACCTGGCTGTTCCGACGGGCCTGGGGCTAAAGAGCTTTTGTCCCCCCCCCCCTCGAATGGTATGGTTGTTGTGTGCTTTTAAATTGTGTATTGTTCTGTTCGTCTTTTTTATCCCTTATCTGTACCTCCTTCCCTGACTTGGATTGTGAGCCGCCCTGAGTCCCCTTTGGGGAAAAGGGCGGCATATAAATGCAATAAATTCAATTCAATTCAATGTGCCTCTTCAACAGAGCCCAGATTTGAATTGATCCAGACTTCCACACTGTGTTTTTTTTGCCCAATTTCAATAGGTCAGCAAAGAAGGTGAAAAATAAATTTAAAAAAAAAAACTGGAAGAGATCCAGATAGACAGAGGACTCAAATTATAACTCCTGTGGGATGTTAATTTTTTAAATTATTGTTTGTTCTATTTCGAATGAGGTTTTTTTTAAAATTGAAAATGATTGCCTAGAATTATAAATAAGGCGCCATATTCATTTCATAAGTAAATAAATGTAAAAAGAAGGAGATGTAAGAGAGTGAGAAAACAACTACATGAGACTTTTTGTCTAGGTTGGGATATTTTGCAGGGAGAGGCCTGTTTTATTCAGATTGCAAGCCTCCAATGAGAGACTACAGTAGCTTCAAAGCAGAGGTGAGTTCCTACCAGTTTGCACCTATTCGGTAGAACCGGTTCGTCAAATCTACCGAACCGGTTAGAAGAGGTTCCACCAGTGGACCCGGAAAGCAGGCCACACCTACAGAAGAGGTTCCAAAAAATTTTGAAACCCACCACTGACACACACACACACACACACACACACACACACACACACACACAGACTCACACACAGAGAGAAAGAGAAAGCAAAAGGAAGAAAGAAATAAAGAAAAAAGAAAAAAAAGGAAAAGTGAGAGAGAGATGAAAGAAAAAAAGGAAAAAGGGACAGAGAGACAAAAGGAAGGAAAGAGAGAGAGGAGAGGGAGAGGGAGAGAGGGGGGGGAACACATGGCCGGCAAGCCACTCCCACCAGGTCACATGGCTGGCAAGCCACTCCCACAAAGGAGGCCACACCCACAGAGTAGGTTCGAAATTTTTTTGAAACCCACCAAATGCTCCAAAGGCATTTCTTGGAAGGGAGTTTGTTCTGGAGAATGTGTAAGTGGATGCATGCATAGATAAACACTACACATCAAAAGCAGAAACCCCAGCTCTTGAGACAAAATATTGATTTTTTAATAGGTTTGTTCCTTGCCAGACATTCACAATAGCACAGGCTGCTGGCCAGACAGAGAAAACCCACGAAGTTGACAATCTCATTGTCATCTAACAGAGAAGCTCCATTCTCCCGACTCTTCCTCTGCTAAAGAAAGAAAAAGGAGGGGGGATGAAGCTTTTATAACTTGAACTTAAATAAAACTGTGAACCCAGCTTGGGAAAAGTACTGTAGGAAGTTATTAGCCAGCCCTCTCAAAGAAAAATGAAATATCCTAGGAAATATTGAAAAGGCAGAATATTTCTCTGGATGTGACAAGAAAGAAACATGTTTTAAAAGACAGAGTAGCTGCCTGCAGCTTCCTGCCCATCCCCACTTTGTCAATGGGCCATTAAGAAGGCTGAGCTAGTCCCTTTACATAATAAAGACTTCTCCAATTCAGCTCCAGGGGGGGATGGGATTAAATCATGATAATATTGGCACTTTACCCAACTCACCACATGGCATCTGAGAACTCAACCAAACCTGGATTCAAAACGCAGCCTAGAGAGTTGCCCCTGCATGGCCCCATGGGAGTCTGACAACCAATCAGAATACATTTCTTACACAGGAACAGGAAACAGAGAGGTGGGACTGAACAGGTTATAAAAAGCCTAGCAAGCCCCTCCCTCGGCCCTTCTCTTCTTCTCCACCAACATTGAAGCATGTGATCACCTTTTCTGTTCAGGACTCCAGCCATGTGGCCCTGTCCAGCAATAAACCATCTTTCCAAGCAGCCTCCATGTCTCCAGTGTCTTTTTCCCCACTTGGAGCCAAACCCAGAAGGACATTTCTTTCATCAGTACCAAATAAACATTCCTCCAAGTTGAATAAATTTGCTTCTGTTTAAAATTGGTAAAAAAAGCAAAAAAGCAGTGGATCTTTGCCTGAAGCATTGGGAAAGCAGTTAGAAAAAAAAGAAAGTGGATCTTTGTTTGAAGAGGATAATATTTCTCACGGATAATATTCTATAGAAGAGGTTACAACTGGCAGGAACCCTCCCCTGGGTACACACACACACACACACACACACACACACACACACACACACACACACACACCTACCTACCTACCTACCTACCTACCTACCTATATTCAGAGAGGGAATACGCATTTAATTGGTTGAGCTGACTTTTTTGTGTATCACTACCTAAAAAGCTAATCTCACAAAATATTGATTCTGAATTGGAAGTTAAGCTGGAGACAGGACCACCTCTTCTGAGTATAATAAAATGCTCTAAATATTAAAGACCCATGATATTTTGGATCTTTTTGAGATGAGAGGCAGTACAAAGGACTGTTATATCGACAATTCCTGTCAAAATAATATTCGACATGTGTGACGATTCATTTGTAAAGAATCCTTTCGACCACCAATAGAAACAATTATATATTAGACCTACCAAATATACATAAAAGATAACGTGCTTTTAGAAAATACAGTGATAAGTGACTTGATCATACATAGTGGGAGGAAAGTATCCTAATGCTTTAAAAGAAATACTTTAATTAGAGAAATGAACTTTTATAAAATCCTTGCAAGCTCTTAAATGTCAAGCAGTCTTCACGAGGCAAGATGGGGAAAAGGGAGTGGGATGGGAAAATGTGATTGAATCACACCTCTATTTAGAGATATTATTAGATGATGTAGTCGAGAATCCTCCCGACTTGCAAATTGAGTTTATTAGATACAGAGTAGTGCTTTGCTTCTGGCTCTATAGCTTTTAGAATTTGCCATGCCCCTTAATTTATTTCATACTTTATCTTTGAAAGATTTTTTCAAGAATGCCTCTAAATTGCAAATAGACACCAAAACCTACATCAGACAGTAGAAATGAAGGGCAGGTCCCATGCTTTATTTGGCTGTAGGTCCTCTTATCTGGAAAACAAAGATAACTCAGTGTTGTTGCCCAGCAGGAGCCGTTGGAGCTGCCACCAGACTCCAACGGCGAGGGGCCCTATGAGTCGGCTCTGGAGGATGTGGAGGACCCTGGACAGGGTTCCGACTCCGAGCAGGGCGCAGAGAGGCTGGTTGGCCACCAGGAGGCGCCTGTGCCTTGGACCAGTGGGGAGGAGACAAGGGAGAGTGATCCGGACCTCAGCAGTGAGGAGGAGACAAGGGAGTTGTTCCTGGATGCCCGGCACCGGAGAGCTAATAGGCGTAAGGAACAATTACGCAGTTACAGGAGGTAATTGCACTCAGCTAGTGGTCATTAGGCTCCTCTCAAGACTATAAAAGGAATGCTTGTGCACATGTCCCTTTTGCAGGAGTCAACGTCATTCCTAACGCTGGAGAAGCTGATATCTGTCGAAGTCTGAGTTGCTGCCAAGGTTCTTATCTGTTTGTTGTGCTTGGCTTTCAGCCACCAAGGTTTTGGTTTCTTGCTAATAAAGTGCTGTGACGTTCCAGTTAAGCTTATCTCGGCATTCGTTACTGGACGGAAGAGGGGGTCAGAACAACTCAGTATATGAAGCATCATGCTAGGAAGGGAAAATCTAGCTGAATAACAGGTGCCTTCCAACTGTTTAGACTTTAGATCCTCAATGACAGGTAATTTGTTCAAGTCGCTCCACACCTCGGAAGTCAGTTTGCAAAAACCCGCACTTTCTTGTAATTGCAAATGTGCACGTCAAAAAAAAAGTGAGGTTCTCAAAAGTACTGCTAATCTCTAATACTTTCATTTAGTAGGTTATATATATATGTATATAATGTGTTTGTTTGTGTGTGTATGTGTTTATATAACATATGTATTTGGTTATATGTATATGTACAACTATATAAAATGTGCTTCCTTCATTTTCTCCTCACAACAGATTTTTGAGAATCAAACTAATAGATAATTGTGTTATTATACATTCAGACTGTTTTCAGTTTCAATGCAAGAGGGCCAAGATTGGTGAAATCTATTCAGGACGATAGCTGGCATATAGACTGTAGAACAAAAGAGAAAAAAGGAAATGATATGAAACTATATGGGTTTGTGGAAATACCATCCCCAAGAAAACATAAACTGGGATTTGAAAAAGAAGACACCTATAACAATAGAAAAAGAAAGGGAGGGAAGAAGGAAGGAGAGGAGAGGAGGAAGGAAGTAGAGAAGGGAGGGAAGAAGGAAGGGAAAGGAGTGGAAGGTGGAATGGAGAGAAAGAGAAGGAGAGATAGTAGGAAAGGAAGAGGAAGAGTGGAGGAGAGGTAAGGGAAGAAGAAAGAGATAAGGAGAGGTGGGTGGAAGGGAGAGAAAGAGAAGGAGAGGAGGGAGGAAGAGAGAGAAAGAGAAGGAGAGAGGGTAGGAAGGAGAAGAAAGGGGGTAGGAGTAGGGGAGAGGTAAGGGAAGGAAGAAGGGGAAGTAGAGGAGGAAGGGAGGGAGAAAAGAAAAGAAAAGAAAGAGAAAATAAGGTGGTGTTACAACAGGTGCTAGGGACGGTAAACAAAGCAATCCAAACTATACCTTATAATCTTTTAAATGGAATAATAATAATATAAGAATGGCAAAGAAAAAGAATAACTATGTGAATGTATACCTATAACTGTATGTAAGAGAATAAATGACAGTAAAAATATAAAGCACAATATAGGTAAACAATATTTGGTTATAAATAGCTAAGTATAAATAAATATAGAATTGTACATAAAAATGGATAACGAATAAGGAGACCATGAATGCAAGATAGAAATGTATAGAAGGGAAAACATTAACTGCAAAGAAACCGATTCGGAACTGCTGTTATGATATACGATGGAACTTATTGTTCCTATGTTGTTTTAAGTTATGTGTCTGTTTCTGTTGATGTGTATAAAATAAAAAAAATATATTTAAAAAAATGCAAGAAAGGAAATCGAATTGTACTTTGGAACATAAAATTATGCAAGATGCAAACATCCAAATGTTTGACCTGAAAATATGCCATGCCACAGTCTGTCGCACTGCTATATTTGATCAGGATAATGTATGAATAGTATTACTGTTAGGATCTTCCTTCTACATTAGTCTATATAGCATAATAATTAAGAAGAGACCCATGCTTAAAAAGATAATGACTTCCAAAATTTTCTGTACGTAAAACTTTTAACTTTTTAAGATAAACGTGCGTCTGATCAGTTACACCCCCCTTTTTATGGGAACTCCAGTTCCTGCCTTCGCCCAGTGGGAGATAGACTTGGTCAGTCTGCTGGATGCGTTTTGTGTGGAATGTTGTTGACATTCACCGCAAGGGAGTCGTGCATTGCTTTAAATAAGCCTTGTGTGTACATGCGGCATTAGGTGAATCATTGTGTGATTGCCTTCCTGTCAACCGCATCAACTTAGCCGTCTCCCTACGCTCTGCATTTTTCTCTGTGACGTTTCACGGCCAGGCCACGGCAGTTTGAGGTAGCGGCGGCTCAAAACCTCTAGGGGGAGCCCGCGGCAAAACTCTGCCTTTTCTCTGTGACGCTTGACGGCGAGGCCACGGCAGTTTGAGGTAGCGGCGGCTCAACGCCTCTAGGGGGAGCCCGCCCAGGCTACGCTCTGAATTTTCTCTGTGACGCTTGACGGCGAGGCCACGGCAGTTTGAGGTAGCGGCGGCTCAACGCCTCTAGGGGGAGCCCGCCCAGGCTACGCTCTGAATTTTCTCTGTGACGCTTGACGGCGAGGCCACGGTAGTTTGAGGTAGCGGCGGCTCAACGCCTCTAGGGGGAGCCCGCGGCGAAGCCGCAAGGGGCCCAGGCTACGCTCTGCCTTTTCTCTGTGACGTTTCACGGCCAGGCTATGGCCGTTGAGGTAGCGGCGGCTCAAAGCCTCTAGGGGGAGCCCGCGGCAAGGCCGCAACGGGCCCAGGCTACCCGGAGCCAGCTGGGCCTGCTCCGTAAACCGCTTCTTTCGGGCCTCCTCTTCTCTCTCTCTCTCTCTCTCCCGTCTCCGAGCCGTCCCACTTTCGCATCACGCCTCACCCGCCTGCGCGGCCGGACTGCGTCACCCGGACAAGATGGAGACCGCCGAGGAAGGTAACGTCCTAGAGCCCACTCGCGTTCGCGGGGCTAAAAGAGCCCACTCGCGTTCGAGGGCGACGGCCGGAGCGAGGGTGGGAGAGAGGCGTCTTGTGTGGGGGCGGGAGGCCGGAGAAAGGGAGCCACCTCCCGGGACCATATTTGTGCTCTACACACAACACAAACGCACACACACACACCCCAGTGCCTGGCCGTCCGAGGCCTATTGAGGCGCCTGCAGATGTCATGGGTGTAATGGATACAAGGCGAAGAAAGAGTTTGTGGAGTGTGGCGTTGGGGCATATATAGGTGCACGTATTGAGGCATGTGGCAAATGGCCGAGGCGGTTCAGTTCCAAGTGTGTGTGTGTGTGTGTTGTTGTTCAGTTCCAAGTGTGTGTGTTGTTGTTGCGTTCCAAGTATGTGTGTGTTGTTGTTCAGTTCCTAGTGTGTGTGTCTGTGTGTTGTTGTTGAGTTCCAAGTGTGTGTGTGTGTGTTGTTGTTGCGTTCCAAGTATGTGTGTGTTGTTGTTCAGTTCCTAGTGTGTGTGTCTGTATTGTTGTTGAGTTCCAAGTGTGTGTGTGTGTTGTTGAGTTCCAAGTGTGTGTGTGTGTTGTTGTTGTTGAGTTCCAAGTGTGTGTGTGTTGTTGTTGAGTTCCAAGTGTGTGTGTGTTGTTGTTATTCAGTTCCTAGTGTGTGTGTGTCTGTGTGGTGTTGTTGAGTTCCAAGTGTGTGTGTCTGTGTGGTGTTGTTGAGTTCCAAGTGTGTGTATGTTGTTGTTGAGTTCCAAGTGTGTGTGTGTTGTTGTTATTCAGTTCCTAGTGTGTTTGTTGTTGTTGTTCAGTTCCAAGTGTGTGTTTGTGTGTGTGTTGTTGTTGTTGATGATGATGATGATGATGATGATGATGTGGTACGTGCTGCTATTCCTAAAGAAGAGTGCTGGGTCAAAAATGGCAAGGAAGTTTTACCTTGTTTGAAAATATGGCACATCTGGATCTGTGCCTTGATCTGTGTTGATCAGCTTATTTGGAAGTTGTGGCCTGGATTGGGGAACATGATGCAGGTGTTTTGGGTGGGTGTTTTGGAGAAGTGTGTGGGGTGTGTGTGTTACACCAAACTTGGAGTTAAGGAATAAAAAAGAGATGACTACGTCAGCTGTGCCCATTTCTTTTTTCACGTGTCCCTTATGTAATTATTTGGAAAGGTAGTCTGCAGTTAAATGCAGCTACAGTTGAAAGAGTTCTTCTTGGAGTAGGTGCTGTCTTTTATTATTTTCTGCTTGAAAGGAGGAAAGATAATGGGGGTAGATTACAAAGGAGCATTTGTACACTTCTTTTTTTAAAGCAACACAAACTCATATTTAAAGTGTGCGCATATTGGGTGGGTATTGGATCACGAGCTGACATCAGAAATCTTGCACTCTGAAAAATCTTTTGAGAAATCGCACAGACACTAAAATCTGCAAGGAGCAGACTGAAGTGAAGCTGCTTGGCAGAAGTATAAACAAACCTGGAGCTTATTAATATTATAACACAGCGTGCAACTTGCTGTACGTTGCTTTTGGTCACTTCTTAGTTTGAATTAGTTGAAACTAATAAATAATACTGGCATTCAAGATCATCTAGAACAGTGATCTCCAACCTTGGCAACTTTAAGACCTGTGGACTTCAACTCCCAGAGCTTTGCTGGCTGAGGAACTCTGGGAGTTGAAGTCCACAGGTCTTAAAGTTGCCAAGGTTGGAGACCACTGATCTAGAAAATGTTATTGAGATTGATTGAAGGCAAATTATTTTTTTTCCTTTTTAGCTAAAGTGTCCCTATCATGATTTGCAGATGTTCACAAGCCTAACTCTACAAAACACAAAAAAGGGAAAAAATATTTCTAATAACATAATTGAGAATGCTTCTGGCCAAGGAGCTGAATTTAAGTCCAGAAGCAGGCATTCTGTCTTTGGTATAGTCTTATTTTGCAGCTACCTCCTCTGATAGACTAAATAGGGGGCAATGGCAGCTAGAGGAATCAGGCTATAAGCTGAAGGGATAGTTATTTTATCAGGTCTAAGTTTTACACTGTTCTTTACTGATTTTCAGGTGAGCTCCTGCAAATCCAATATTATACCTTATATTTTTATGGTTTAGAGGTTGAGGGAAAAGATAGATGTTTGAATTCTATAACTATTAGAATGTACTTGATTTCAAGTAGAGGTGGCGCAGTGGGTAGAGTGCAGTACTGCAGGCCACTTCAGCTGACTGCTAGTTCAGCAGTTCAGCAGGGTTCAAATCTCACCGGCTCAGGGTTGACTGAGCCTTCCATCCTTCCGAGGTGGGTAAAATGAGGACCCAGATTGTGGGGGCGATATGCTGACTCTGTAAACTGCTTAGAGAGGGCTGAAAGCCCTATGAAGCGGTATATAAGTCTAACTGCTATTGCTATTGCTATTATTCATCTTTGGAGGTTGGAGATCAGAATTTGAAAGCATAGTACTTGCACATCCAGTTTCATCTTGGAGAAATGCAAAGGAATAATGGATACAGCTAGTGAGAAGTGTCTTCATTGACTAGCTGTCTTGGTATAGAAAATATATTTACTTCCTTTCATTTGTTTTATCCGTTTACCTCTGAAATATATCCAGTTAAAAAGAAAACCTTACGTGCAACATTTTTATCAAACTATGATCTGCACCAATATAATTAGAAGCAGAATTAAATGGGTATTTTATTTATTTATTCAATTTATATGCTGCCCAACACATTGTTTATCTACATGCTCTTTTCTTCTGTCACACAACTATTCCACTTTATGCAATAGGTTTTAATTTTGGGAAACTGTGTTTAAGCCTATCTTACAAAACAGAACCATTAAAATAAAAATTTGATTCTTAATATTGATGTCACTTTCAATGTATTCTTTGGTAGCTTGCTTATCCTAGTGCAAGATTTACAGTATATAGGAAAGAAGAAAGAAAAATACACCTGCTAATTTCTATACCTTATCAGTTTTTAATATTAAATATGGCATTTTTATTATCTGTGTAGACTGAAAATTGCAAATCTTAGAAGCAATATCACTGGATTGTTTCCAAAATATACGAATATTTACTTTCTTTTAGTGCTGTGTTAGGTCATTTGTGTTAGAATACAGTATGGTATTAGCAAAATAATGTTCTTTTTACCAAATATTGCCAATATGATACATTGCTAAATGGAATATCTTTTACTAACTCAGCCTCCCTCCTACACAGATCCATTACTCTGACTTCTGCATTCATATTGAATGTCATCTGAGTTTACTTGGAATTGTATTTGGTGTTAAATATAGCAAATAAGAAAATGGAAGAGCTAGCTTTGTGGCCACAAGTTTTGAAGTGGGATTCATGGTGTCTAGGTTATTGACTGAATACAGCTAGTCCTTGACTTACAACCACAATTGAACCCAACATTTCCATTGCTAAGTGAAACATTTGTTAAGTGAGTTTTGCCCCATTTTATGATGTTTCTTCTCACAGTTGTTAAATTAATCACTGCACTTGTTAAGTTAGTAACACGGTTGTTAAGTCGATCTGGCTTCCCCATTGACTTTGCTCTCAGAAGGTCACAAAAGTGATCACATTACCCCAGGACATTGCAACTGTCATAAATATGAGTCAGTTGCCAAGCATCTGACCATGGTGATACTGCAACTGTCATAACTGTGAAAAATTGTTATAAGTCACTTTTTCAGTGACCTCGTAACTTCGAACAGTCACTAAATGAACTGTTGTAAATCAAAGACAGTTTGAAGCATTGTTGTTAACTAGAATTCTAAATGCTTGAAACAAGCATTTGTGATAGAGAACCATTGGTAAGCTCACCTTACCTTTGCATTACAATAAACATGATGGGTCCTTTTCTGGATATAATCCCACCATTAGAAATTAGGTGGGTGCTTAGAAATTGGCTTTTCATTTTCAGCACCATTCACGATTCTGGAGTAGTTGCCACAAGGCTGCCCCTCTACTTTCCAACTGATTGAGTGGTTGGTTATTCCTAACACATTTCTATTTGTTTCAAATGACCATGCACTTCATTATTCTATATATACCGTATTTTTCGGAGTATAAGATGCACCTTTTTCCCTCAAAAAAGAGAATGAAAATCTGGGTGTGTCTTATACACTGAATACATCATTTTTGGCCTCCCAAAACCCTGCCCCCTTTGCAAAAATGGTTGTGCATAGCCTTTAGGAGGCTTCCAGAGTGCTCTTGGGGACTGGGGAGGGCAAAAATGAGCAAAAAATGGGCCGTTTTTTGCTCATTTTGGGGGCCCCCAGCCCTGAGGAGCACTCTATAAGCCCCCTAAAGGCTGTTCATGCCGTTTTTTTGATGAAAAACAGGCCCGTTTTTGGGGGGGGTATGCAGAGTGCAAAAACTTAATTTGCTTCTTCAAAATCTTGGTGCGTCTTATACTCCAAAATACAGTATATTTTAAAAATTGACTAATACATCCTATATTGTTTTGCCATTTTTATGCTTTAATTAGACGCTGGCTATGCTTTAAAATACAGGGTGGCTCAGTGGCTAAGATGCTGAGTTTGTTGATCAGAAAGGTCTGCAATTTGACGGTTCGAATCCCTAGTGCCACGTAACTGAGTGAGCTCCCGTTATTTCTCCCAGCTTCTGCCAACCTAGCAGTTCGAAAGCATCTAAAAAATGCAAGTAGAAAAATAGGAACCACCTTTTGTGGGAAGGTAACAGCGCTCTGTGCGCCTTCAGTGTTTAGTCATGCCAGCCATGGAGACGTCTTTGGACAGCACTGGCTCTTCGGCTTTGAAATGGAGATGAGCATGGCCCCCTAGAGTCGGGAACGACTACCACATATGTTGAAGGGGAACCTTTACCTTTTATGCTTTAAAATAGGACAAAAATTAAGAGGTAAATGGTATGTTAAATGTTTATCTCATGTATAGTTGTAACTTTAAAAAATGGCAATGTAACATTGAAGATATTCCTATCAAAATGATTCAGCCACTGTGTGTTTGTTTACTATATTCTGTAAATTGAAATCACTCTCGGATATAATTCCTGGTTCTTTTTAAGAAACATAAACTATAACACTAGTTTGACACAAACCAAGTTAGTTGGGAATCTGCTATCTGAAAATTTTGGCAGCATGATTCTGAAGTGAAAGTTAGAGATGTTTGTCTTTAATAACGATATTCATTTACAGGGTTATATACCCATTTTCTAAAATAAAAGTAACGATGTTTATGATATCTAGCTTGACTATCAGACAGTCAAATTTTCAATGAGTCTTCTTCCTAAAATTATAGAGTGCTAGCCTAAATAAAATTATTGCATATATAGTGATAACTATTGAAGAAGTCCCTCACCCCATATTGTATATACAATTCACAGATTTCATAAATCTTTGTACTATTGCATTTTGACATCCTGCCATCAGTTCTACTGGAGAGCAAGTTTCAGAAAATTCCCTGTGCAGAAAGCCTCTGCCCTTACCAATCTGGGAATAGCCCTTGTATTACTTTATTGCAGTGGTTCTTAAACTGTGTGTAATTACCCCAAGTGGGTAATTTGAGTACATCTGGGATAAAGAAGCAATTTTAATTGTTGGTTTGTGAGTTGAGGATTCAATTTGGAACTCCTGCTGCCAAGATACATGTGTGAAACAACAGTCTGGATTTGTTTTTGTTTTTGTGGGGTTAATGACATTTGAGATTGGGAAAAGGTTCAGTTGGTTAAACAATTTTAACAACTAGTTACTCTTAAAATTGTATAGAGATACACACAGAGAGATCCAAATTAATTTGGAGTGTTTTATTATTGTTGCTTTTGTACTGTGTAGAGTACCACATAAAGTACTAAAATGGTATATTGGTTTCACCCTATTTAATTATGTAGTTTAGAGCAGGGTTATCCAAGTGTTTCTGAGCTGGGAGTCAGATTGGCACTCATCTGGAGTGCTAGACCTATAGTTCTTGGCCAAGTCAAATACTAAATTTTATTTCATTTCATCTATATATTTATTAATATCAAATAATTAATATTTCTATTATCCATGCAGCAAGACAGTGACCCAAAACACGGAAATATTATGTTTTATGAAAAGCAATGGATTCATCCCCCACCCCAAAATACACAACCCCAACATACCACTTTGTCCAATTGTATTGTTACCAGGGATCCCAACTTGTAACAGCCAAAGAACTCACAAAAAAACCTTTGACATCTCATAAAGGGGAGTTGTTGTATCAGTTCCCCACTGCCTTGCAGTTGTTAAGTGACCTTGTGGGTTATTAAGCAGACAATCCCTGGAAAGGAGAATAGAGTACC
Source organism: Thamnophis sirtalis (assembly GCF_051295495.1). Lineage (NCBI taxonomy): Eukaryota > Metazoa > Chordata > Lepidosauria > Squamata > Natricidae > Thamnophis > Thamnophis sirtalis. The sequence continues at coordinate 78,231,324 of NW_028261388.1, forward strand.
TTGGAGTGGGGAAACCCTGGGTGGAAGTATGTCTCCGCTCAAGAGCTGAACATCCTCCCTGCTGATATCCAAACACGATTTTCAGTCCCTGAGTGGGGGACATGTGGCTTACACCAGGACTCCTAAAAGCTCCCCTTCAGGAGGATGTCTGAGGCACCCCATGCTCCTTATCTTATCTGTCCTCTGGGGCAGTAATTGCTTCATAGTTGAAAATCGTGCTTGGATATTGGCATGGCCCTTTTTCAGCCACCCAACATCAAGAAAAGCAGGAATTAACAACTTTTATGGCGGACTTTTCTAGACATGATCTTTTTGGAGATCTAAACTTTTACTTAACTCTAGCAACTATTTTATTGTTAGTATGGCTGCTATGTTGCTGAAAGTGGCAGGAAACCTGTTATTTATTTTTTGAACTTTAAATTCTGTATTAACAAGTCAAATAGTCTTATAATTGTAATCTTTACTTCCTTTTCACTCTTTTTGTAATTTTTATATTCTGTAATTTCTTAAAATATTCTTTGTCGCTCTCTCCTTACTTTATGTTGTTTCTTTTGTCCTTTTCTTTATTTCCACTTTTAAATATCTTTAAAAAAATAAAATGATATTTACGGTACTTTATATCAACTCTCTTTGTTGTCAACAGACATATGTAGAGTATGTCGGTCTGAAGGAACTCCTGAAAAGCCTCTCTATCATCCATGTGTATGTACTGGCAGTATTAAATTCATTCATCAAGAATGGTAAGTTTGTTTTTCATTGGAAATATCTGTACATGGCATTCTACAATTTGTGCACAGAAACAATACAATAAGTTATCTTCAAAATGATTGTATACTAGATATTAATATGGGCTGAAATAATTAAATAGCACTAACTCTAACTTGACTTGTGTTGACCTTCTACAAATATTTGCTTCCTTAACATTGTAAATCCTCCAAAGACAGCCATATAAACTCTGATAATGACCATGCACTTTTTCCATGAGCTTTCAACATCGCCAAGACTAGCTTTTCTAAATTGTCATCACTGAAATAGGTGGATTTCTTCCTTGCTGATATTTTCCTTAACGAGGCTATTAGTTTCAATTTTGTCTAGGTTTCATTGGTTGGTGTTGCTTGTAGTTGATAGTACTTCATTACGGTAATCATCTCCGATCCATAATTTGAAAGGGTCTTTCTCTCACTCTTAATATTCAGATTTCATAGCAATACATTCCCACTCGAAAGATCACTTCCACTATTTTGCTCTATTGACAGATCTTGTCTCCCACCCTAGGATTAATCCTCTCTTTACTTCTCCAGCCTACTGTCCATCTTTATCTATTCTTGAGCCCAAGAAAACAAATTATGTACCATCTTCACATCTTCATCTTCAACTGTAAGTTCACTAAGCATGTTGGTTGACATTATCTTTGTCGTCTTAATATTTAACATTAACCCAGATTTTCACTTTCCATTTTTAATTTTACATTGAGCTTTTCTAAATCATCTCTACTTCCAGCTAATAAAATTGTTGTCTATGTATTTCAATATGATAGTGCTTCAGCCTCCTCTTTTGAGTCTAGGTGTCATCTCTTAACAATACTGCTTGTCTGCTTTAGAAGTTAAACAGATAAAGGGGCAACAAATCTCCTGTCTATAGCTACTTCTCATTTTCTGAACTACTATCATTTCAAATTCAGTTCTTACAGCATTTTCTTCTTTATTGTAATGATTCTTCAGATGTTCTATTACCCTAAATATATTCCACATTCTGGCATGATCTACATATTCAAGGTTTTTCTTACAAACTGTTGCTGTCTTCATTATTATATTACCTATTTGATCTCATGGCTCTCTGCCTTTTTTGAACTTGCCACGCTTCTGTATAGATAGGCATGATTTTATTTTTATTTAGAATTTCTCAAGTTAATCTTGCTTGTGCAAGAAATTAGCCCAGTGATTCAATATTTACATTCTCTAGATTGGCCCTTTTCAGCATAGCTGAAAGTTGTAATCTTGCTTTAATGGAACCCCTGTGGATCAAGTTTCATCTGGATACCATACTAAAATAACAGAGAGGTTCATGTATACAAAATAATCCGGATGACGCAGTCAAACTTACATTAATTTTACTGTAATGTTATGATCTATACATCCATATATGTGTGGTAAAATTTAGGCATTTCTGTTGTTTGTTTAACAACATCATTAGGCAACAGTGACATGCTTTTATATATACCGTATTTTGGGAATATAAAATGTATCTCCCCCCCCCCCAAAAAAGGTGAAAATTTGGGTACGTCTTATACACCAAATGTACCCCCCCCTCCACTACAGGCCAAAAACGCGAGGCATGGAGGCAGTGATGGTCCCTGCAGCTTGGAACAGCTGATTGGGAATATTCTGGCAGTTTGATCAGCCGTGATGAATCAGGCTGCAATAAGTGCTAAAGCTGACCTGCCTGGGCAGAGTTTGCAACAGCAATCATATTTAGAAAGCACACACAAGTAACTGATTCAGCAGGATTCAAAATAATAATAATATAAAATACCAAAAGCAGGTTTTCCAAGGTAGCAGTAAATACAAGCAAAACACAAGCAGTTTCACTTTCAGTTCTCAGCTAAGCCAGGCTCCTTCCTGTCTCCTTGTTGCTCACACAGCAAATACTGTTTCAGAGTCCAAATATCCCTCATTGGCTGACTTAGTTGTTATGCCTATTCATTGGCTGACCTTGTTACCATGTATTCCAAGACATGAACTCTCACATACTGACAGGAAGCTAGCCAGCTGAATACCATGGATGCTCGTAGGCAGAGGCAGAATTTATTTTCTTCTCATTTTCCTCCCCAAAAACTAAGATGCACCTTATACTCCAAAAAATACGGTCATGGAAATTTGGGAATAACGGACATTCCCTTTCCCCAAACTGTCAGTTAAATGAAGTTTAAGTGTTCATTTTTCCCAATCTCAAGACCACAAAGACATACACCATGCTTGTTTTCATAGAATCTTTAGCATTTTAACTATCTCTAGAGTTTTAGAAGGTATTTTTTTTACACCTGTTTTTTCCCCTCAGCTAGTCGATAATGCCTCAGTTTCTTCTAGAGTTGCTTATTTAATATATTCTCTCCCTGAAAGTGCTTTCATCATCCTTCAGTATGATTTGTAAAGATTTTTAGTTTAGGCTTCATTTACATCCTTTGCCTCTACTTACTCTCTTCTAATAATTATTTTTATTCCTATTTTGACTACAATTTTTCCTTTTTTCTTGGCATTTTCATGTATTTATTGATGTTTTAAATTGAGATAGCTTTCCTTTGACTTTCTTGGTTGATGTTGAAAGTCTGCATTCAATGCATCATTCTATTGTCCAAGTTCTTTATCTCCCATCTTTGCCCTACATGATAACTTATGTTGAAACTCACTTGGATCTTTTCCCTTCCATATTTTTTTTTTGTTTCACTTTCCATAATTTCTCCATCAATTTTCAGGTTCTCTTTTACATAGGTAAGTATACAAAATCTGTTCTTAATCTGATTTATATTTTTACTATATACTCTTCAGGTCGAAAATTGCTGGTTCACTTTAATTTCCTAAGTCAAACCTACACGTCTGACCCTAACGTTCTCCATCTTCTGTTTCCTTATTAAGTAGTTTATTTGATTATAGTATTTTTCTAAGAAATAATAAAATAATAGTTGTAGAGTTAAAGTAGTTGTTGATACTAAGAATTTTTTCCCCCACAAAATTCTTTCTCCTGCATTATTGAATCTGTTTAATCAAGATCTTCCAATAATTCTAGGAACCTCTATTTTCCCAACATTTTCAGTCACCAATTATGATTGGAAATAACTAATCATACACCCTTTTGGTGATGTGTTTAGCACCTCTTTCAGCATGCCCTAAAATTCTTCAGTGACTTTCACTCTTGCACCTATAGTATGCTATATTGTACAAGTAGCTCATACTTGTTTAACATTTATGTTCACTGAATATCCACTAATTTTGCTAGAAATAATCCTGTCATTTAGTGGGTTATAAAATTATTTTAGCGATGTCCTTTATGAATATCTAAGTTACTTCATTCCTTTGTATGGTTTCATGTTTTGAATATTTTCCAAGTTGATTTTGGAGTTCCTTTATTCTTTTACTGTACCTGCAAAGCCTTTCTTCATTTCCATTGTGGATTACCCTTAGCTAAAAGCTCTTTTTCATATTCCCAGCAGGGTTAACTTTATCAAGAGGTTTTGTTCCTATCATTTCAAAACTAAATAAAGCTTTAAAAGCTTCCTACAAGAAACTAAAGAAAAAAATATTATTAAAGGGCTAAATATTTTTTTACCTGTGAAAATGTTAATTATAAAAACATATTCTGAATATGAGATCAGAATTCAAATTGTTTATGCAATTTAAATCATTGAAAATGCAAGAATTCTGTAAATGTCTTTTGCAGTATATATTAATGATTAATGGGCATTATACATTTTGTAATAAAAGTCTCCATTATATTCATTTTTTTTACATTCTGTTTTCTCATTTTGTTACATTTGCCATGAGTTACCTTAGCCAGTATCAAAGTGTAGGCTTGGTCATTTCTCTGGTGTAGCATTAGTTATAGAAGTAGTTTTTAGTGGGATCTAAAACAGTGGTTTTTTACTATAGAAGAATTCATTTTTAAAAACAAAAATAATAATAACTGCATTTTGAGCCTCTATTTTGCTTATAAATTCATTTAAACCACTTTCGTTGTATTTAAGTACAATAACAATAAAGATTATACTATACTTAAATATTTATGTTTATTGTATGCCCTAATTTGTTTATTTTATTAATGTAATTTTGCTTAAAAGTTTTAAGCAGAATTTTTTTTTAGTTTGGTCTAATTTGTCCTCACGATGTTCTTCCAAAGCTTTCTAGTTTGTCTAAATGGTCTTTCGCAAACTATAGATGGGGAACAATGTCCTTTTGGGAATGTAATGACGTTTTCCTTGCAACTCTGCCACACACCCCATTATTTTTTCGATACATGAACACTGACATTTGCCAAGGCAAGAAAGATCCCTGGATGTTAGTTTAGGGTTTTTTGAGACAACCTGAAATATTACACACCTTGTTTTTGGGATGTTTTTGTTTATTTGATGGCTTGAATCACAGTTCATATTTATTCAGAAATATTGAAGATTCAATATAGCTTCACAAACCCATTTTTCAATTCAAACAGGTTTACAAACTGATTTTTTTTAAGCAGCACTATATCTCAAGTTAACCAAAATGCCTCAATCATTTATATTTTTAAACATACTTTTAATAGATTGGATTGGATTGGATTTATTCAGTTTGTATGCCGCCCTATTCCCGAGAGACTCAGGGCGGCTAACAATAATACTAATAAGTATTATTTAAGGCTAATAATACTTTGCCTTAATCAGCACTGCTCCATGCTTTGCTTATTCAATTCAAAAACACTCATTCTTAACAAAAGTACCGTATTTTTGGAGTATGAGACCCATCTTCCCGCCCCTAAAAATGGGTGAGAATTTAGATGCATCTTATAGACCAAATATGGGTGTTTTGGGGTTCCCAAGCCCTCTGTGCATTGCGTTTTCGTCCTCTCCGGACCCCAGAAGCTCTGTGCAGTGCTCCACATGGCCTGTTTTCACCAAAAACGTTTTTAGCAAAAACGGGCCATTTGGAGCACTGCGCAGCACTTCTCGCGGCTGGGAAGGGTGAAAATGAGACACGTGTAGGCCAAAAACTGTTTTTTCTTGTTTTCTTCCTGTAAATTTAGGTGCATCTTATAGTCCAATGCATCTTATAGTCCGAAAAATACAGTATTTGAAGAAAGTCAGTACTTATATCATAATTAAATTATAAAATATAAATTGAGTTATTAAAATATATATTTTATTACTATTTTCCTTTTTAAAAATTCTTAAGATACTTTCTCTTGAATGTTATGTTTTTTTTTCTAACACTGTAAATCCATTACTACCATATATTTTAATTGCAGCTTAGTCCAATGGCTCAAACACAGCAGAAAAGAATACTGTGAATTATGTAAACACAGATTTGCTTTCACACCAAGTAAGTATATGGCATGAATATATATATACTATGTGTACATGAAATAGTTATTCTAAGGTTTATGTTTCTTGTAAGGGATTATTTAGCCAGATTGGAAATTCAAATAATTGCTTCCAAGAAGTGAAATTACACGTGTTGTAATTGGCTTCATTTCAACCAAGGCAGTGCAGTGTCTTGGAATAAATGGTGTTACAGTGGTACCTTGGTACTCAGTTAATTGGTTCTGGGAGGTTCCAATGAGTACCAAAAATGATGAGTACCAAGCAAATTTTTCCCACAAGGAATAATATACTGAGACACAAAGGATCTGACATTGACATGTTTTAGCTTGGGCATTGAGTACCAAACAAATGATGAATATCGGGACAATATTTTCATGTCAAAATGCGTTGAGTACCAAATTTTATGAGTTTCAAAGCAGTTGAATACCAAGGTACCACTATAGTGCTTTGGCTTAGCTCAAGGAGGCAGTATATGCATGCCAAATAATTCTCTTTTCAAGCAATCTTTCTACTAAGAAATATAAATACATAAATGTATCAAATAACTTCTAACATGTATTATGTGATATGTCATAAAGATAAAATTTTCTGAACACTGTGGCACTTACATAAAGAAGTCATATTGCCGTTAACCAATTTATAAATTAAAGTCATTAGTTATTAGAGTCATTTAGCCGTTAGATGTGGTAAAAAATTAAGTTATAATTACTTCATTTGCAAACTTCTAATTCACTATGATGGGAAATCTTGAGGCATCATTACTGTACTTTTCCACGGGAAAAATGCTGCAAGGGAAAGAAAATAAAAGCAATAGAAAGCCCAAGAAGAAAACAAGTTCCTTTTTCTTTATTTCATTCATACTCCAGTGAACAGAATATTAAGTCACAATTTATTTAATTCAAGATAATTTGAACAGACCAGATCCAAAGTAGTAGCGATTTCTTTAGACAATTCACGGTTTATTTGCTCTTACTTTTATCAGTCTTCAGATGACATCCTAACCATCTAAGCCAGGGGTGTCAAACTTGATTTCATTGAGGGTTGTGTTTGACCTTGGAGGGCCAGAGTGGGTGTGGCAAGGGTGGGCATGGCCAGCTTGACATCATTCATGTCAGGGGCGCCTGTGGTGGCCCGAGCGCTCTGCTAGAGAAAACGGGCTCCCAAGCTTCATTTTCAGTTGCAATGACCTGCAACCCCCTGAGAGCGAAAACGGGGCTCAGGAGGGCCACTGGTGACCCTCCCAAGCTCTGTTTTTGCTCCCAGAGGCACCACGGGCCAGTCTGTTGCTGTTTCCAGGGAGGCCTCACGGGCCAGATCTAAGCACTCCTTTGACCCATTCTGGCCCCTGAGCCTTGAGTTTGACACCCCTGATGTAAGCAGTGTTTTTTTTTTCTGCTTTTAGGTTTCTGTAGGTCTTTTTCTATAGGTTTCTATATGTTTTGCTTTCTTTAATGGAGTACGTGTGTTGTCTATTTCATGGGCTTTATGTGAGGATATGCCTTTCTAAGTTTTGAGGGGTTTTTATGACGTATATGGTTTTTTCTATAAGAAGCAGGCTGTTTATGCTGTTTTTTTAAAAGATAAGAGACAGATTTTATGTAGATTTTTATGTTTAGCATTTGTATAGTTTTCAGAGAATTACTACAGGTAGTCCACCTTTCGAGCACAATTCAGCCCAACATTTCTGTGGTTAAGTGAGACATTTGTTGAGTGAGTTTTGCCCCATTCTGCAACCTTTCTTGCCACAGTTGTTAAGTGAATCACTGCAGCTGATGTTGTTAAGTGAACCTGACTTCCCCATTGACCTTGCTTGTCAGAAGGTTGCAAAAGGGGATCACTTGACCTTGGGACACAGCAACTGTCATAAATATGAACCAGTTGCCAAGCATCTGGATTTTGACCACATTATCACGGGCATGCTACAAAGGTCATAACCATTGAAAACAGCCAGAAGTCACATTTTCCAGTCCCATTATTGTAACTTTGAATGGTCACTAAGTGAACCTTTGTAAGTCAAGGACAACCTGTATTATTATGTGCCTCTAAGGAAGATGGTCCAAAATTTAAGGCAACCCCAAATTAAAGTTTAAGCTAATCTTTAAACTAATCATCAAGGCCATTTGCCTTTTTACTGCAATGTTTATTTTAATGATTTGAACTTCTAGCCATTCTTTTGTGTACTTAGCCCAGAATCCTAGATAGTTGTGTAGAAAAACAGTCTACCTATTAGGTAAACATGATAATTACTCTTGGGAAATGGGTATTCTATTTTGCTCTGTTGTGGCAACTATATGTTTTGGTGTGGTTTGATGCTACATTTAGGTTCTTCAATAAGTCACAGTTAAATAAAACAAATACTCTCTGGTTTACATAAAATTAGGCCATAGACTTTTCTTTCTTCTTTCTTGAGCGTGACTGGCTCAAAGTTGCCCAGCTGTTCTTTTTATGGCTAAGGTTGAGACTAGAACTCATCGTCTCCTGGTTTCCAGTCTGATGCATCATCCACTAGATAGAACATGGGTGTCAAAGTTGCCGCATCATGTTGGCGTCATGTGACGTATCGTGACATTTTTTCCCTTTGTAGAGCTGAGGTGGGCGTGGTCTATGCATGACACAACCGGCCCACATTTACTAGTTTTGTAGAGGAGTAATTTTTGGCTTCATTGTAAAAACCAGAATTCTACAAAAATAGTAATTTGAAACTAGTGCATTTTTGAAAACGAAAATTTAATTTTGGTATTAATATAACTCAAGTTCTTGCTCCCTTTGAAAGAATAGATAATCTGTTATCTGTAAAGGGTGTGTGATAGCTGTGTAGTTAAAGATGGTGAGTGGGTTTGAGACCTGAGCATTGCACAGTAGGCTGAGCTCCCGTTACTTGCCCCGACTCCTGCTAACCTAGCATTTTGAATGCAAATGCAAGTAGATAAATAGGTACCGCTTCAGTGGGAAGGTAACAGCATTCCATGTGCCTCAGCATCTAGACATGTTGGACACATGACCATGGAAATGCCTTCGGACAATGCTAGCTTTCTCAGTTAAGAAATGGGGATGAGTACCACTACCAAGAGTCAGACAAAAGTGAACAGGGGAAACTTATAGCTTTAATAGTTATACAGATTGACAAACAATGAAAGGAAGTACAGGTCAGAAAGATAATAAAGGAATTGGAAATGTTTATCAACCCTAAATACAAATTATACTTTCTGTTACATCTTCATGTGTCCTTTTGTCTGTGACAGAATTTCCCAACCTTTCTGGGCTGGCGGTCTGGGGGGAGGGCCAGGGACCTTTACATACACATGTGCGAACGGGGCCGTGAGCACGCACAATGCAAATGGGGTGGCAACAATAGCGCAGCACTCACGGCAATGTAGCGCCCACATGACGCTCGCAGCAACCTATAGGATGAGAACACTTGTGCTGTTCATACAGATCTTGTATTCTCTCCCCGTTTAAATGTTTAATGGCTGATTTATTATTCTAACCAATAAATTGATAAAACCTTATAACTTTGGAGAACTGTTATTCATTGTTAACAATGCTGAATTCTGTGTATTATCAAAGTAGCTATTTAACTTTGTTTATATTACCCATAATTGGATGACCTCCCTTGAGGGAGCAAGTCTCCCAGATGGACGATACAGGTAGTCCTTGATTTAAAACAGTTTGTTTAGTGACCATTCAAAGTTGTAATGGCATTAAAAAAATGACTTGTTTTTCACACTTACGACTGTTGCAGCATCCCCATGGTCACATGACCATAATCCAGACATTGGGCAACTGACTCGTATTTATGATAGTTGCCTTGTCCTGGGCTCATGCGATCACCTTTTGCAACCTCCTGACAAGCAAAGTCAACAAGGAAACCAGATTAATTCAACAACTGTGTTACAAACTTAACAACTGTAGTGATTCGTTTAACAACTGTGGCCAGAAAGGTTGTAAAATGGGGCAGAACTCACTTAACAAATGTTTTACTTAGCAACCGGGCTCAATTCTGGTGGTAAATGGAGGGCTACCTTCCAAAATATTTTTGGATGTATACTAGCAGAATTTTTAAAATAAAACTTAATGCAATAATTATCAGAGTATTATAAAATATGATGCAATAATTATCAGAGTATTACCAATTTGGAATAAATACAGGGAAAGAGTCGGTCCAGACATATTTTCTTGCTTCATTATGAATTTTTATTTTCATGAAGAGGAAAGCATTGGAAAGACCTGGTTGCCTCCAGTTCTTGCAACCAGTATAACCCAGAATTTGTGAGTTGCTGGGTTAATCATAGAGCAATGCTTCTTAAACTGCTTGACCACTATTTTTTAAACTAAAAGCTAACTATTATACAGAATGCAAGAGTTGACTATTAATAAGACAAAAATAAAATATTTTGAGGCTTTCTTCTTGTAATGATTAAAATCATCTGACCTGTGTTCAGTATCTTCAAATAAACCCCGCTATTTTAAAAGAACTACCCTAGAAAGAGTCTTGGTAAATTTAAAAACTTATAGCACAAAATTCAGAGCATTTGCTGAGCCTCATTTATAAATTGTTGGTGAAATCGAACTAAGTAAAAATTAAAATGTGAAGAATTTAGGTAGAAAAATTGATATGTAACAGTGGGAATTTCAGTGGGAAAAACATTAAATTCACCTTGGGTTTTGTGTTTAGGAAAAGCTAATATAGGTGGTTTTATCATTAGTATATTATTCCATTGTTAATTGCTAAAATAGTTCATTCTCTGCATATTGTTGGAAGTGTAATTAGCAGGTTGGATCATTTCCATATTTTGTGGCATGTTGTAAACCAGTGGTAGTCAACCTGGTCCCTACCGCCCACTAGTGGGCATTCCAGCTTTCATAGTGGGCGGTAGGGGTTTACTGTAGCTCTGCTTTATAAATTTTATAAAGTAAAGTTACTTCCCTACTTCATAAATCACCATTACTGTGGAACCGGTGGGCGGTTAGAAAATTTTACTACTAACAGAGATACAAAAGTGGGCGGTAGGTATAAAAAGGTTGACTACCCCTGTTGTAAACAATTTGGAAAATACTTTATAGTAGAATGCTGTAAATCATTTTTCTATTTTGAAAGCTGAATTTCCCTTCCAACCTACTATTATTTTATTTAATATTAGTGAACTATACTCCTGCAAAAATATATTGGGTTTGTACATGGGAAAATGCTACAAGGATATTTTGTGGTTCCTATTGGAAAGTAGGCACAGTTTCTTCTGTTGAAGAACAACTAATTAACTTCCAGTACTGCTGCTCCATGTTCAAAATAACTTTGTATTTCAAAAGTAAACCTGACATAGAATTTAAATTACGTTGGAAATTGATTTTGGATTACAGATCTGTATACAGATTTTGTTGGACTTACATCCAAAATGGGGATTTCTTTGAACATAAATTCTTTGTTTGAATAGGAACTACTGTTGTTCTTAATGTTACATATTTTATACTGTCCTATTGTTTTTGATATTCATTATTACTTGGCATTTAACAATCATTTATAATTTTTAGAATGATGCAGTATATTCACTTATTTAAAACGAATGAAATTTTCGAAATGTTAACCTAATTTAATAATGCTGATAAATTCCATTTCATCAGTTGATGCTTTAATTTTAATTTTCTTTTTTGCTCCCCTCTTTCTCCATTACTTTGTTTGTATTTTTTTTCCTTTTTCTTTGCCTATATAAAAATGTAGTAAAATAAAAATACTTAATTCTGTAATTCACTTAATGGTCCAACTTGATATAAAGAACTTTCTGATGTGTTTTTTTCTCCTCATTAATTTTAGCCATTGTTTATTTTTGTCATATACATTATTAAGAGCAGTTCTGTTATGTATTAGTTTTATTAAAACAATAAAAGTTTCATGGTTTCCTCCTTTTCTTAAAGTTTATTCTCCAGATATGCCTTCTCGGCTGCCAATCCAAGATATATTTGCAGGATTGGTTACAAGTATTGGCACAGCAATACGATACTGGTTTCACTATACTCTTGTGGCCTTTGCATGGTTAGGAGTTGTACCTCTTACAGCATGTAAGTATGTAATACAATACGCCTTCCATCGTTTCAAGGTCGGTAAAATGAGGACCCAGATTGTTGGGAGCAATAGGCTGATTCTGTAAACCGCTTAGACGGGGCTGGAAAGCACTCTGAAGCGGTATATAAGTCTAAGTGCTATTGCTATCGCTGTACGTTACAGAAAAGGCAGTTGCTAGAGTTGCATGCACAATTCTTCAAAGATTACTCTATATAGCTTCAAGTGTTACTAATGCTTGCACAAAGAACAGGGCCACACTTAAATGTGTTAAGCTGCTTTCTAAAGCATTCCAGAATATTGTTTACTCTGTTTTTTTGGTAGTTATGCTAAAATCATAAATAGTGGTGGAAAAGACTATCTTTATCTATATTTTAGGGTTTTTAATCCCGTTTTATTATTTTTAAAAATAACTCAAGGTAGCGAACACATCTAATACTTATTCCTCCTCCTATTTCCCCCGCAACAACCCTGAAGATGAGATGGGTTGAAAAGAGAATGACTGTCTCAAAGTTACCTAGCCGGTTTTCATGCCTAAGGCGCAATTAGAACTCAGCGTTTCTGGTTTCTAACCAGGTGCTTTAACCACTAGACCAAACTGAGAAAGCAGCACGTTGTGATGCTAATCTTAGTTTTTATGTTTTGATTTATCTATCTTTATATAGAGCAGCTTAATCCCCTGTATACTAGTTATATGAAGGTTTCATTTTTATATATTACGTGTTGTCCCAGAAACTTCAGCGGCAATTTTCTATTGTTAATTGGGTAATAAAAAACAAAACCTTAAAGGGATTAAGTTACTGGGTGGATAGTCCGACATGATTCAAATTTCTGTAAGTATCTTAAGTGTTTAGTTTTGGAACATGACTCAATCCAAATCTAAAGGGTTAAAGGTTGCTGCGTGGGGAAACATATGTATTGCTCTTTTTAGCTTGAATTGGTTCATTTCCTCAGATAGGCTGTGAGATTTGCCAGTTAGTATTGGTTAAGATAACCCTGAAGAAGCTGCCAAATATGCTCTTATCAGTTATATTTTGATAACGTTCACCAGGAATTGTATTTACTTTCTTTTTTAGGCCGTATCTACAAGTGCTTGTTTACTGGCTCTGTGAGCTCACTATTGACGTTGCCATTAGATATGTTATCAACGTAAGTATTAACAATACTCCTCCCATAATTGGGGCTTACCAGGGGTTGTAAAAATCTAATAGATACCTTTCACCCTGGCTTCGCTGATAACGGATAAGAGCCTGTGGCCTAATGGCTAAGATGTTTGCCTAGTATGTAATATAGCCCAGGTTCAAATCCCAGTAAGGGTATGGCTAGCTGATGAGAGCTAAATAGCTTGAAATAGATCTATACTAGTCTCCCTTTATTTATTTATCAGCATATATATATATATATATATATATTTGTGTTGTTTTTTTTATTTGTGCTGATAGATAAATAAAGGGAGACTAGTATATATATATTTCTCATCTCTGCTTCTAAATTACAGGTCACCCTTTTATAGACTGTTACCTCATTTGTATACGTTAACATCTCTGTTGTGTAATTCAATATAAAATTGTTGCTACACATTCATTAAATGCAACATACTATGAAATTTCACTATTAGCTTTGTATTATTAGTAGAAAAGTATATGAATATGTCCTGACCCCCCCCCTTCTCCCTCCAGGAACGAACGCTGAAACCAACGTAAATAAGAAGGTTTCTTTTAATCAGTCAAGACTCTCGTTGGCTGCAAGCCACATAAACAAAGAGATAAGCACTCTGGCAGCAAGTCCTAGAAAACTTGGCAGCAATGCAAACAAACTGTGGCAGCAATCCAGCCTGCCAAGTTTGTTTCTTGTTAGTCCTTAATTTGAACGTTGACTTCTGCAAAAGGGCGTGCCACAAGCAGTCTCTTTTATAATCAGGAGAGGATCTTAATGAGCATCGGCTGAGCGTAATCACCTCTTGTAATTATGCCGTTGTTCTTGACACCGAGTAGCCCTTTGACGGCGTGCATCCCGGAACAACTTACAGGTGTTTTCTGGATCACTCTTATCTCCTCTCCACTGATCCAAGGCTCAGACGCCACCTGGTGGCCAACCAGTCTCTCCTTGCCCTGCTCGGAGTCGGAACCCTGTCCAGGGTCCTCCACCTCCTCCAGGGCCGACTCATAAGACCCCTCGCTGTCTGGGTCTGGCGGCAGCTCCAACGACTCCTGCCGGGCCACAACATGAATATAGCATTTCTTTGGTTTGAGAAAAGCTTATTGGGCTTCTTTATTCTGCAAATGCATGTTTATAAAAGGAAATATTATTTAATAATGCTAATGTCCAATAATATGGGGAGGGTACCTGCAATGATTTGTGGTCTTCATTCCAATTTTATACTGTATTCATGCACTACTTGTCAGATACAAAAACCACTAGGAAGTACAAATATGAACTATTCTAATATTACTTTTAATATTAATATTATAATATTTTGTAATTTTACATTCTAATGTTTTAAGCAGTCCAGAGTAGCCCCACAGTGACATGGACAACAAATAAGTTTACTTATGAATAAATAAATAAATATTAATTATTTGTAGAAAATTAATGGCTAAGGAGTTCTTATATTAATTGGTATGATATAACCATAATTAGCATGGTTATTAATATAAAATAGAATAAACTTGCGGTTTATAATTTGCTGATAATGACTTTTATTCAATAGCAGACTTATTTGTAAGGAAATGGATAGATTAGATTGAAGCTGAAATAATTACAAGCTACCGAAGTATGTTTTTTGCCTTATGAGTACTTGATAGTAGAGGCAATCAGCAGCAGTGATTTCTACTAACGGTTTTGTCAACTGTTGTATAATGTGTTGGATATCTCTTCAACAGGGAGAATTTATTGGCAGACTGTTTGCAAGGTTGTTTTGTTGTGACGTGCACACTCTGTGCGTTTATCAGCCTTGTATGGTTACGTGAACAAATTGTCCATGGAGGTGCACCACAGTGGCTGGAACAGAATCAGCAGCAAGCCATTAATGGTGTTGGGCAACAGAATGAGGTAACATGTTGTTTACTTTATATGCAGTAACTTTCAGTTTTTATATATTTTCATTTTCATAAGGTATAACCCACATGTATACTATTACATAGCCAACATCGCATTGTATTATGAAATGTTTACATTAATTCATCTTACCATTAACTCCCAAAAATAATTATTGGCTCTTCTGCTCTCCAAACACCATATTTGTACTTATCCATCACGTCCTTTCCCTCTCTCCTCCCCCTCCCTACCTCCTTGCTTCCTCTGTCACCCTTCTCTTCTCTACTTCCCCTTCCTCTCTCCTCCTCTCTCCTCCTCTCTCCCCTTTCCATTCTTCCTTTCTCTCCTCCTCTTCCCCC
This sequence comes from Thamnophis sirtalis, assembly GCF_051295495.1. Taxonomy (NCBI): domain Eukaryota; kingdom Metazoa; phylum Chordata; class Lepidosauria; order Squamata; family Natricidae; genus Thamnophis; species Thamnophis sirtalis. Next base: position 78,246,841 of record NW_028261388.1, read on the forward strand.
CGCCGCCCTCTCTCCTATCCCTCTCTTCTTCCCTTACCTCTCTCCTCTGCTTCACACTCTTCATCTCATTTACTTGGTGTATTTCACTTTCTGAGCAAGCTCCTTTTTATGTTGATGTATTTATAATTCCTTTTCAGTATACATATTTAATTTTAACATATATTTTCCTCCTTTTTTTAAAAAAGAGAACAAAAAAGCATATATATATATATATATATATATATATATATATATATATATATATATATGTGTGTGTGTGTGTGTGTGTGTGTGTGTGTGTGTGTGTGTGTGTGTGTGTGTGTGTGTTTTATTTGTGCTGATAAATAAATAAAGGAAGACTTTATCAGCACAAATAAAAAAACACAAATATAATAAAGGCAACAGTAAAAATATTGGGTTTCTGTCGTGATGGACTCTTGTGACGAGCCGATTGACAGATGATGGAAGCAGTTAGCTTCCTCCCATAATTGGGGCTTACCAGGGGTTGTAAAAAATCTAATAGATACCTTTCACCCTGGCTGTCAGCATCACTCCATTACATAATTAGGAAAGAAAGACTAAGAGACTCCATGTATGTATGTATGTATGTGTATATATATATATTTATATATATAAAATTTATGCTCTCAAAGTTCTTTGCCTTTTCCAAATTCTGATTTATAACTGTGGGTTAATAGATCTTACCAGGCTTTCATCTCGCCTCTGCACGCTCTTGTTCAGCTGCTTTGGTTTGGAGCCAGCTTCTTGTGCAGCCATGTTGCCATGCTGCCGTCCTGGCTCCGATTCAGAGAGTAAATCTCTGACCTACGAGGGACCTGTTGCACTCCCTCTGGTCTGGGTCTGATGAGATGCTGCCCCTTCTTCACCCCCACTTCCCCCCCCACAGGGGGGTTCTGATCCAGAAACGGATCTCGGAGACAGTTTGTCAGACAGGGTTCACGTGAGATTCTTCAGAGCTCACATGCCCCACGTCTGTCCAGCTGCAGAACTTCAGGTCAACTCCCCCCAGTTTGAATTTTGTTGATACATGTAAGCCTTTGCTTTTTCTTTTTCCTATCTTTAAACAGCTGGAAGTGTTTATCAAACATGTTGGATCCATTCATATAATCTGTTGCATAAAACATTTTTTTCCTAGCACAAGCCTTACGACTTGAGGTTAATCCAAAGAGTGGTATATTTATAATGATATTGAACACTGATGCTTTATTTCTTATGCTTATTAAATGTCACAGAAAGGCTATGTTTAACCACATTACTCAATCATTGTTTACCATGAGAATGAGCTTCAGTAAGCAGCTTTATGAACTACCTACTTCTGCTGTTGGGAAAACAGACTTGTTTTACATTATTTTGAAATAATGAAGTTTATGAATAAATGCACATTTTCTTTTAAAACAAGTTTAAAATATTTACATATTTTTCATCATGTAAATAATTCACAGCACTCTACAGGATTAAAATACATTTTGACTATAATGACCTGTGCAGATTAATATATGGATCTTAATGAAGGACTGGTTGTTTTCTGACATGTTTCCAGGAACACTTCCAGATGGCATCCATTGCTCCTAAAATAAAAAGAACATTTTCAAAAAAATGGCAGACTTTTCCTGGGATCGTTAGTTCTCGTGAGATTTCATAAATATTTAAAAACAATTTTAATTTGCTTTGGCATTCCCATCATTGTACAAGAGCATACAATGGTATTCAATCCTCGCAAAGTTGGCAACTAAATTAGAGTTATGGTACAACCACCAAGGCCTCTAATATCTGAAAAGGCATTTTTTCAGATTTCCTAGACTTACTTTTTTAGGTTAACCTCAGCATAAAAGTGGTAGCTAATGCAGTTTTTCTACTAGGTGTTTCATAGAGCAAGCTCGCAGCTATGTGCTATACTATCCATAGCTTTCAGATGATTTACAGAATGCATTATGATATCAAGTGTTGAGGCTTTGAATTCATGCCTGAAGTGATCAGCCATATTTCTTCAGCTAACAATGCTTCATCAATCTTATTAGAAGATTCAATTTACTTGTCATGATCCAGACACTGACTGAAATATTCGTAACCCTTTCTGATTCTGGTATAACAGATGTAAAACTGTTGTCATTGACACTGTAATGGAATTTTGTTCTATTCTGCTGATGACTCCCCCTACTAATTTCATATAGTTATTGAATAACATTTATTGTAGTCTAGACCAGTGTTTCTCAACCTTGTCAACTTGAAGATGGCTGGACTTCAACTCCCAGAATTCCCCAGCCAGCATTTGCTGGCTGGGGAATTCTGGGAGTTGAAGTCCAGCCATCTTCAAGTTGACAAGGTTGAGAAACACTGGTCTAGACCTACCATCTGGGCCATTCCACCAGCAGTTAAAACACCAACAGTGAACAGATTGAGAGTAAATAATCAGTCAGAAAGTTTCAAGCATCTTGTCCACATCCTTAACCTTCAACTCCTGATCCTTCAGAATTGAATGTCCCACTTGAATTGCTCTGAAATTTGGCATCCAAGTTGTTCATTCATGAAACTATCATAGCAGGCTCAGGCATTTTCTGAATAAATGTTATCTGTCTCAGTACAAAATAGTTTTACTATATGGGTATTTGAAGATGCAACAAAAGAAGCATATTCTCCTTTATTGGGAAGCAAAATATGCTGCCGTACTGTTCTCATGCATAATCAGATGCTCTCATACACATTCATTTTTCCTGATGGTGACTTCTCAAGCATATATTTTCCAGTCATGGTTCAGCATGTTTTATCATCTGCTGTTTTGCTGCATATTACAATGCCTTATGGTCTCTATTAGGTTGAAAAATGCACGTAGAAGAAAATATGTAAATGGTTTGTGTTGTTACTCTGGCAGCATGACTAAAGCCTCAACAGGATGACCTATGATAGCTAGGAAAATCTCCAGTCCATCTCAGAAATTCATTGGTTTCCATAAACCTTTCCATAAATAATGGGTAACTATTTTAAGTGGTCCCTTACTTCTGCAGGAGGAGGAGAGTTACTGTAAATTTCTCTCCTGGCAGAGAACATATAAATCCATCATTATCATGGCACTTTTCCTTTCCCATCCCTCTAACTTCTGTTGATACTAAGTAGAGTATCAACAGGTATCAACAGATGCTTAAAGATACTCAACAATAGAGTGTCAACAAATACGAGTATTAACAGATACAGTAAGAGCTCAGATTCCCTTGATGCATGTAGACATAATTGAACATACTTCTAGAACTGCTAAGAGGAGAACTTTGAAATAGGCTCTGGAAAAAAGCCCACTATAATTTAAAATAAGGGAGAGGATATAAATATTTTTCTGGAAAGAGCTCTGAAATCCTCTAGCTGTTACAAAGCATACACTACTAGAATACTGGAGTTGGTTTTTTCCCCCGTTTACTGTAATTTACTAGTCAACCAAAGATGCAACCTGTTTGTATCTGTATCTCACCCTAGTTATATCTGTCATTTCAAATACACATATTTGTTCCATTACCAAAACACTTAGTTCTCAGCTGTCACATAAGGCCATCTGGCAGATTTGAAGAGTTTCACCTTAATGTACCAAATAGAAAACCAGCCAAGTCATAGTTTACGACGTTGGCTTGTTTCATTTATCATAGATTACAGATGGCTTGTTTTCAATTTTCACAGATTATAACCGTAACAGCTTGGAAATGTATTGACTTCAATTCCCAGAATTCTTTATGCAATATGACCATTGCTGAAAATTGTACAAATTGAAGTTACATATCTGGAAGTTGCCGAGACTGGGAGATTTTGGTTTTCCACACTTTTAAAATATTGTGCATATGAAATTAAGACTCCTCTCCCAATGTATTCTAATGTCATATAATAGTGATGTGAAATCAAGGAAGCCAAGGCTTTCAGTCTTATAAACTTTTGAAGTTTTCAAACAATTAAATTTGTGATATATGAACACACTGCTATATAGTCCAGAATAATTTCTACATCTGAAGCTTGGTTACTCAGCCTTTGTCAGATTATAGTTATTTCCTCCTTTAGGTCTCAGTTTAGCGTATTGTTTTCTGAGGAAACCATGAACTTAAAACTTACCAGGAACTTTTTGATATACTCTATATTCATATAAATTTCTACTCATAATATAGACTGGAGTTTTGCAGTTACACCCTGATTCTAATGCAATTCATGGGCTATAGGGATCTCTTTCCTGCAGCCTACACTCATCTGATTGGTAGGTTGCATGGAATATGACACCAATGTATGCAAAACAAGGAGAGTAGGGGGACATCAGAGGCCACATACAGTCTACGATCTACTTTTCACACTATAGATGGAACTGTAGAATAGCTCTGTGCTGAAGTGTTAAGAATCTCTCTATAGCAACCTTTGTTTTTCACCTTAGTGTTTTCCTGCAAATACAGGATATCTTTTTTTTTTTTCAGGACAACTGAGTGTTGATCCATTGGCTGCAGCGGGAATTGGTTTATTGCCTTCTGGGATGAGAGAGAGTAACTAGTGCAAAGTCACTCAGCTGGCTTTTAAACTTAAGGCAGAACTAGAATTCATGGTCTCTTGGTTCCTAACCAAGCTTTAATTATTAGACCAAATCAGCTCCCAGCTGGGTCTGAGTATTAATCTATAGCAAGGGTGTCAAACTCAAGGCCCATGGGCCGGATCCGGCCTGCAGTGTGCTTAGCCTGCGGTGCCTCTGCCAGTGAAAATGGAGCTCAGGAGGGCTGGCTGCAGTCCTCCTGGGCTCCGTTTTCACTGACGGAGGATTGCACAAGGCCTTCACAGCGCTCAGGCCACCCATAGGCGCCCCTGACACAAGTGATGTGCTGGCCATGGCCAACCTGGCCACGTCCACCTTCACTCCACAACCCTTATGTGGCCCTCAATAAAACCCCTGCTTGACATCCCTGTTCTATAGCAACAAGGCCTTGTTAAAAAGAAGTTTGTTTCTACATTTGCTGTTTAGAATATTCGAACAATTTCCCCTGATAAAAGTACAGTGCATCATCTTAGTTCGACTGAAATTTTTGTTGATTTCTCTGCACTCAGGCTCAGGGTGTAGGAAACGCTGGTGCTGAAAATGCTGTACTTGATCAGCCTGCGGACCAGCCTGCTGAGAACGTAGTTGTAGGTGAAAATCCAGAAATCCTAGAAGAACAGCCAGATGAAGAAGAAGAAGACAATGAAGATGAAGAAGACGTTGTAGTTGAAGATGCAGCAGATGCAAACAATGGAGGACAAGGTATACTGATTATATATTGTGGCCCATTTATTTCAAGGGTTACTTTCTAGGAAGAAATAATAATTTCAAAGATTACTTAACTATACTTTGTTTTTTTTTCTTCAGATCGTACAATATTAGTAAACACAATTACATTTTAAAAGCATCACTGTGCATTTTGTATTACGGTAACAATACAGCAAGTAAAATGAAGTTTCAGACTTCTCCGATAATTGAGTAAATTATAATAATTATTCTATTGAATTCTGATAAGCAGCTGACCATATCTGCCTAAACATTGAAAAGACCACCTTTACAGCTACCAAAATATTTGTACTTCTTTACATGTTATAATAAGAGGACTATTTAATTGTACAGCTTGTTATCCTGCATTTATTTATTTCAGTGTTTCCCAACCTTGGCAACTTGAAGATGTCCGGACTTCAACTCCCAGAATTCCCCAGCCAGCGAATGCTGGCTGGGGAATTCTGGGAGTTGAAGTCCGGACATCTTCAAGTTGCCAAGGTTGGGAAACACTGATTTATTTGTACAGGTATTTCTTTGCCAAGGTCAGAACTGTCTCTGACCGTTTGAATTTACACAGGTCTCTAATTATACACTCTGCATGCAGGCATGGACCAGGCAGATTATATCTGGAGATAATAGCCTCTGGAGTCAAGCCATATAAGATAGGCTACATCAAAAATAGTGTTTTTAAATTGGACTTGGACGCTAACCAATGCAGCAATTGAAGAAGTGGTGTAATATTTATAAAGCATCGGTCACCTACTGGTATCTTGGCAATCTTATATTCCAACTGTAGCTTGTGAACTTAAATTCTTTTATAGACCATAATGCTGTTAATTTGTACAAGTGATGATGACATGTATCACTGTAGACTGAGCATCTTGGTCAAAGCTTCCAATCAGAGTTTCTACCTTCTTTAGCGGAAGCGTGGATCACTTTCTTTATTAGTAGAGCAGCTCTGTCCAGAACGAATACCGGAATGTTCACAGATCAGGATGTTTCTGGATAAATGGTAACTTTGTCTTTCTGAGGTTAAATCTGAAGTTTGTTTCTATCCATGTGGACCTTCATGTTTTCCAGAGACCAAGTACTGGCTCAGGTAGGGGTGGAAACTATCTGCTCAATTGCTCCCCATTGATAAGCACTGAGTAGAACCACCAGCAGACTGACCTTATAGGTAGTTCAATAATGTATCATGGTGATACTGAAGGATGTGAAGTAGTCTAACAGAAACAAGAGGGGGGAAGCTCCCAACTCCTAGGTCTCACTGGGTCCCAAGAGTGCTGCTTCTGTTCTGTACTAAGGCTTGAATCCAGTCAAAAAGACTCCGGATAATCCATGTCATCAACAATCTTCTGCACCTAAAACAATACATTTTCAACAGCTTTCTCCACAAAGGGGAAGTATATGGAAATAGGATGATAATTCTCCAATAGGACTGGAAAGAGGGATCGCTTCTTTAAGACAGAGTGTTCTTTCAAGGCAGGTGGCTTATCAATAAAGGAAAATATTTGTAGCTCAGGGTTTAAATGAGGGGTCCTTGCTCCTCTCTGACGTTGGTGTCAGATGCTTCATTAATCCAAACTGGGTAACATTATCAATGCTAGTGGCATATCCTCTGTCCAAGAAGAGAAAATCCAGTCTTTTGGATCCAGTCATTCACACACCCCTTTCCTGCCTGAATAAGCTAGGAGTAATGGTCTAGATCACATGTACAGTAGCAGTGTTTATAGAACAGACAATCCTTTCCAATTCCTCTGTTTCCAGAAGTTCAAACATATCCTAGATAACATCACAATATACCCAACCATCAAACTAGAACTGTCCAAGCCTGGAGCAAATACGAATAGTGTTCTCCTTGAAGAATATAGCAAATATATCAATTTTTTTTTCCTTTTAACAATATTTTGATACTCTCTGTAGATGACATGAATTGGAATGCATTGGAATGGGATCGAGCAGCAGAAGAACTTACATGGGAGAGAGTGAGTATGGCCTATACATTCAGAAATGCATTTTCCTTGGAGTCATGGAACAGCTTGAAAAGTTTAATCTGCTTGTCATTGAGAATAGTTTTCTGTGCCGCATCCTTTTTTCAGCTTCAGCTTCCAATTTATATTGATCAAACCATATATTACAATCGACACAAAGCAACCTGTAATAATAAAAAAAGTCCCCTCACCCCTTTAGTAGAGAGAAAAAACAGCAGTTTGGAGAAGACAGAGAATATTGTTGGTGAAAAGGGCGTATTTAAAAGATAATATGCTTTGTAAAAAGTCTTGAAACAATTTAGAGTATGAAAAATTTAAAGTATAACTTTATAAAGTATCCTTTTCCCTTTTGCTATTTCTCTAATTCTTGAATTTGCTTTTCCAGTTGAAAATAGCAATAGAAGATATGCATTTCTGATTCTTTGTAAAAATATTAGATTCATCAAAACAAACTTTTATTGTGGTCAGAGACCAGCATATATTGGCTGTACAAATTGTACTAATTCACAGTGTTCGATCCATTAGCATAATATGTGAACTCAGCCATTTTGATTTATAAACCATAATTAATGATTGAGCACAGTACATCAATCCACCTGGTATGTCACTTTTAACCCAACTTAATTTTTGCACATTTCCAATAAGTTGAGGACAGATTGTTCTTTAAAACTTATCAGCCTCTTGAATGCTATAGGCTACGTTAGTTAATGTTCAAAATTATTTCTTGTTTATAGATGCTTGGACTTGATGGATCCCTAGTTTTTTTGGTAAGTGAATTGTAATGGTTATTGCTAGTACTGTCATTCTGATCTAGCAAGTAAAATCCAAATATGTTAAATTTTTGAATATAGTGTCAACTAAATATACCACATACTTTTTAGAAATGCCAAGTTTTTAAAAAAACCTAATAGTGTGTGTGACATATTTACTGCACAGATAGTAATTACTTGACATATATAATACCCATTACTTCATGAACAGCATTGGTTTCTGTTCTGACCCCCTCCTCCGTCCAGTAACGAATGCCGAGACACGCTTAACTGGAATGTCACAGCACTTTATTAGCAAGAAACCAAAACCTCAGTGGCTGAAAGCCAAGCATAACAAACAGATAAGAACCTTGGCAGCAACTCAGACTTCGATAGATAATAGCTTCTCCAGCGTTAGGAATGATATTGAATCCTGCAAAACCAGGCTCCTCCCAGTCTCTCTTTAAATACAATCTTGAGAAGAGCCTAATTACAATCACCTGGGTCCAATTATCTTTGGTAACTGCGTAGCTGCTCTCTACGTTGATCTGCCTGGCGTTGCTGGGCATCCAAAACCACCTCCCTTGTCTCCTCATCACTACTCCAAGGCATGACGTCAGGAGCACACTCTCACCGCTGCTCCATGCCTCAGGCGCCTCTTGGTGGCCAACCAGCCTCTTGCGCCCTGCTCGGAGTCGGAACCCTGTCCAGATCCTCCACCACTTCCAGAGCCGACTCATAAGGCCCCTCGCTGGCGGAGTCTGTTTGCAGCTCCAACGGCTCCTGCTGGGCCACAACAGGTTTCTAGTGTGTTTCTGGGTGCGCTTCACCTTTAAACCCTTCCTGGCTTGGGACCAAGTTATCCGAGAGACCATCTTCTCTCCCAGTTGTTTCTACCAGTCCAATCTGGTCCAGCAGGATGGGCAAACTCTGACTCGTAACAGCCAAGGAAGGTTTGTCTTCCTTGGTATTTTTTCTTTGCCTATTGCCTGCCCTCTGGAATATTCTCCCTCTAGCTATTAGGAGAGCCCCATCTCTGTCAGCCTTTCGGAAGGCCTTGGAGATCTGCTTATATGCCCAGGTTTGGGGTCCCAAATGTCTGAAAGGGTCCATTTCCTAGCTATGCTAACATATATGAATTATAATAATACTCAACTGCTATCTGTTTTTACTTTTACTTTTTGTATAGTGGTTATAACTTTTAATTGATGTTATGATAGTTTGCCATTCAGAGTCACTTGTTTGAGATGGGCAGCCATACAAATTGAACACATTAACACATTAACCTTTCTCATGATGATGTGAATGTGCAGCCTACAGATAAAAAAAGTTATTGCAGAAAACGCTACATTGCATTGTAGAAAAATTAGAAAAGAAATTAGTAGCAGAATGAGAAGAACACAATAGAAGATAATATTGCTTATCAGTTAGTTTTGTATGGTTACTTTTCATTTTTCCCTACCTCTTCAGGAACATGTGTTTTGGGTGGTATCGTTAAACACACTATTCATACTTGTCTTTGGTAAGTTACAGCATTTTCAATTATTTCAGAATATTTTCTCATATGGTAAAAATTATACTAGAGCTGCATGGATTTTAACTACTAATTATGTCTTTTTGTTAGGAAAAGAAATAGCATTTTTATCTTTCTCAAAGAAAATTGACTCCATGTGCAATTTAGTGACTGCATAATTATAATTTTACATATAGCATCAAATGGTTTTTTTTACCCATGAATGTGCTCATACCATTATTTGTTGCATCTGATTTTTACTCTAATACATGCCAATTATAATCCATGCAAACTGAAACCATAGAAAAATAGTTTTGCTATGAAAACTAATCCTTTTGAGGCAATTTTTTAAACAAAATCTATAAAATCCAGACAGTATTAATCAAATGTTGGTTTATTGAATAATTATATTTTCACCCAAAAATAATTGGTCCACATAGAGACTTGGACTCATGGCTCTCGTTGTCTAGAAGAGGCTGATATTTCTGCTTTCATTACTGCTTTTAATTCATCAAGTTTCTGAATTCAGAACTATAGTTAATTGTAATTATGGTCAGCTTAATTCTGAAGTTGACTTGTTTTTAACCAATTACAGCTAATCATGACCAGAATTGTTTAATCCAGATAATAAAACAAGACAACAGGCTGAAGAGGTTTCTGCACTAAATTGTTTCATTTCATTTGCACTAAATTGTTATTTGGCATACCATGGGCCATGTTTATATAGCAAATTTATAAATCCAGTTATTTGATTAATCTATTATATCTAATAGTTAATTTTAAGATGTACATTTATCAAAAAGAGCCACCTGTCACCAATTTCTTTCTCTCCTAGCATTTTGCCCCTATCACATCGGACACTTCTCTATAGTTGGGCTTGGCTTTGAAGAATATGTAAGTGATCCTGTAATCCCACGGAAGTTTTACTTATGAAATGAATCATCCTTCTTTCCTACTGGTTTCCCAGGTTTCCGGGAGTAAAGGAGGGGTGATTTTTATCCGATGTGTTGGTTTTTTACAAGAAATCCAAGCACAACTTTCACCAAAAACATAGGGAAGGAATGTATCTGTGATTCCTTTAACTTTCCTTTCTGCAAAAATTGTGATATAGGTGAGAGGGCACCCAGTTTTCCCCATAATATGTATTTTTGGACAGAATTTTCTGTCCCCATGTTCAGCGGAAGCACAAAAGAAAAGTAGTTATTTCTTTTTGAAAAGCAAATAATCCTCTTAAACGCATATTACCTGCACATTCCAGGAATTTGGGGAAAGGGAATGTTAAGTGGTAGGCACAAACTATGGTATGGCCAGAGGAAAGACATGTCTACCTGATAAAAAATCTTTCACTGAGTTGCTTTGGGTGGGAGGATGATTATGATTATTGGGTGGTGCATCAAGTGAATATTGATTAGGATTTTCAATCCAGTTTACCCTCTGCTGGAGTTGTTAAGTGAATGATTTGGGGACGTTCACTCTCTTTCAGCCCAATCCTCTCACAGGTTTGTTCTGGAAGGAAAATAGGAAGGGAACACTGTGTGCCTACTTGAGTTTCTTTACAAAAAGGGCAAGATGTAAATCTAGTATCTGTTTATAATTGTTTGATTAACCTGTCATAGTTAAGCAGTTGTGTAGTGTAAAGTCAGCTAATAATAAATATCAGCATCACTAGTGTTAAATTTTGTGTTAAAATTAACATTATTTAGGAATGAAATACACATGTAATAGAAAATCTGAGGGTTGATTTATAATGTATAGTATGTGCAATGTTTTATAGGTCTTCCACAAGTGGTCTATTTGATGTATACATATTGTGTGTTTATGGTTTTTAGGTTCAAGCTTCTCACTTCGAAGGCCTAATCACAACCATCGTTGGCTATGTGCTGCTGGCAGTTTCATTAATTGTCAGTCATGTATCCTTTTAAATACTTGTATAAATCTCAACATTTGAACATTGGTTGGTCACTCTACCAGCAGATCAGTGGTGGGATTCAAATAATTTAACAACTGGTTCTCTGCCCTAATGACTAGCTGGGTAGGCGTGGACCAGTGGTCATGTGACCGTATGGGAGTAGCCAACTCAAAGTCACTCACGTCAATGGGCGCTTTGCTTTAGCTGTCACAATGTAATAAGGGTTAACCGGAGAGGCAGTTTCTGTAAGCAGGGCAATAAAGATTATGCTAGAAACAACACCAGAATGTTTCCTTCCTGCCTTCCTTACAGGATTAGCTCTGTAAAAATGGAAAAAACCAAAATGAGATTTCTTCCAACAACCAGTTCTCTGAACTGCTCAGAAAGTTAACACCCAGTTCTGCCGGATAGGTGCGAACTGGCTGAATCCCACCACTGTAGCAGATTTTACTTTATCTATTTTGGGGTAGAAAATAGAGGTGGGTTCCTACCGGTTTGGACTGGTTTGGCTGAACCGGTAGTAACTGGGTCACTGGAACTGGCAGCGACCCAGGCCTGCCACACCCATGAACCAGTTCTCTCAGCGTCGTCATAAGCGCTGCCATCATGTTTTTTGCTTCTGCGCATGCGCAGAGAAATTTTAGTGGTGCTGCACATGAGCGCGCAGTGCACATCAAGCATGCATGCGTGCCGCGCCCCTGAGCAAACTAGCAGTAGCGGCTGCCAGAACCTGCCCCTGGTAGAAATTCCATTCTTAGATTATTAGTATCAAGCTTCCTCTGTAGTAGAGTATTGGAAGCACAGTGGATTAACTACTCTATTTGTGTGGGGTTCAGAATGTCCTATTGACTGAAATGATTTCCTGTGAATTAACACTCGTATCCATAAAATAATATGACACTATGAAATATATCTATTTCTTTGACCATATTATATAGGGTGTGGCAGCGCTTGTAAAATTTCAGAGATCACGTCGCCTGCTTGGTGTGTGCTACATAGTTGTCAAGGTAAGACAAGTCTTAAAAATCAGATATTTAATAAAATCGAATCTGTAGGCAGAAAGTTATAAAAATAAATATGAATTTAGTCAATATTCAGTACTTGTGAATATACAAACTATCTGACTTTTTTGTATTGCAGGTGTCCTTATTAGTGGTGGTAGAAATCGGTGTTTTTCCTCTTATCTGTGGCTGGTGGCTGGACATTTGTTCGCTGGTAAGATTAGCATTTTTGGGGAAAACATTATTTTGCAGTGATAATTTTGCTTGAGAGAAGTTATACAGGTAGACCTCAACTTACAACTGTTTGTTTAATGACCGTTCAAAGTTGCAACAGGACTGAAAAAGTTACTCGTGGCTATTTTTCATACTTAAAACCGTTGCAGCATCCCCATGGTTGCATGATGAAAATGCAAATGCTTGGCCACTGGTTCATATTTGTGACGGTTGGAGTGTCCGAGTGTTATGCGATCATTTTTTGTGACCTTCTAACAAGCAAAGTCAATGAGGAAGCGAGATTCACTTAACAACCTTGTTATTAGCTTAACAACTTCAGTGATTCACTTAACTGTGGCAAGAAAAGTCATAAAATGGGGCAAAACTCCCTTAACAAATGTCTCAATAACATAAATTTTGGGCTCGATTGTGGTCATAATTCGAGGACTATCTGTATTTGTAAATTGGAATTGGAAAATTGAAGAGGTTATATTTTTCAATTGGAATTTAATTTTTATTTATTTATTTATTTATTTATTTATTTATTTATTTATTGAATTTATAGGCCGCCCAATCCCGAAGGACTCCGGGCGGCTTACAAAGAGGAAGAAAAAATAAAAGAAAAATAAAAGGAATAGTTTAAAATTCCCAACACGTATTCGATCTAATAGGGGCTGGACCTTAACAATAAGGTCAACAGCCCCAGGCCTGCCGGAACAGCCAGGTTTTAACAGCTTTCCTGAAGGCCATGAGAGTGGGTAAGGTCCGGACCTCTGGGGGTAGCTGATTCCACAGGGTCGGAGCAGCCACAAAGAAGGCTCTCCTCTGGGGACCCGCCAGCTGACACTGTCCGGCTGACGGCATCCGAAGGAGGCCCACCCTGTGGGATCTTATCGGCCATTGGGAGGTGTGTGGCAGTAGGCGGTCTCGCAGATACGCTGGTCCTAAGCCATGTAGCTTAGATTTTAGATTTTGTCTGGCTCTTAGCGAAAATTGTTTACTATAGATTTATTTTCCAAATACAATGAAGTGCTGCACTTTTCTATGAAATATAATTGATAGGCCATCCAGTGTCATAATGGAGTTTCTACAGGTGTTTTCTTATTATGAGAACATGTGAAAGGTTGGTGTTTTTTGTCATTGTAAAGCTATGAGTCACTCCCAGATTGAAAGGCCGAAAAATATCATTGCTATCTTTTACATAGGAAATGTTTGATGCTACTTTGAAGGATAGAGAATTAAGCTTTCAGTCTGCCCCTGGCACTACAATGTTCCTACATTGGCTAGTCGGAATGGTATATGTCTTCTATTTTGCATCCTTCATCCTCCTCCTGAGAGAAGTAAGTATTGAAAATACATTGAAAATCTGGGTGTTAAATGATAAAAGTTTTCCTCATTTGTGTCTTTGCAAAAATCTATCGGGTGTTCAAATTAATCTAATTTTAAAAGTAAATTAAAAATGTATATAGGACAACTGCACTATTTCATCAACAAACAATCTGAGTAAGCCTTTCATGCCAAAATATATTGGGATCAGGAATAATCAGGCTAAATACTATGCAGATTTAATTTTGTAAACCCATTAGTATCACGTCCAATTAAACATTTTCCCAAACCAGTTTATGTAAGATGAGTAAAGCAAGAAAATCCCAGCCCACACTTTTACACTTTGAAAAGAAAGGGCGCAAAAGAAAAGAAGAGAGGAGAAGGGGATGCGGTAGGGCAGGGGGAACAAGCTCAGAGACAAATTTTTAAATTGCCAGATGGAAGGGAAGCAGTTTTATAGAGCTCTAAACTAAGTAGGATTAGTGGTTCAGTAGAGCTAGCAGATTCTGTATATGTATCGGATTTATATTTATTTAAATTTCAACTCTATATTTTTTTTAAATATGTAAGTCATGGGCCTTTATACAAAGTGTCAGAATGAAATGCAATAATAGTGGTATTATTTCACATGCACGTATATGTTCATGGGCTACATTAGACATTAAAACAATCACAACACAGTGTAATGCATGTATAAAAATTTTCAAATGTCTTTTAACTTGGGCACTATCTTAATTTAAATTGGAATTGGGTACTACAGCTGAAAAGAATATATTTTTCCAACATCATATTACCCTAAAAGAATAATTTTAAGGTTCCTTTTAAATATAGGAAGGTCAAACTCTGAATATTGTTCAAGTTTGGGAGATAGTCAAGTTAATTGTATTAGATGGGGAAATTCCCTGTATAATCAATTGCCCATCATTTTAAAGCTGCCACGAGAAAAAAAAACATGTTGAAAACTCTAGAGGACATGAGAGAATTATTTTCCTGCCCAATTAAATGTAAATGAACAGTGAAGCAAATCAGGTAGATTTTTTAATCTGGCATGGGCATGAAATGCAAATACTTTGGAGTCAGTGACATTTGATAAATAATCCATTAGTTACTGCTATTGCCGTAGCTTAGAATTTTAAGACTGCAAGAGATTTATGTAACATTATAATTACCAAGAAACCAGCTCTTGGATGGTTAGTTTTAGTGTAGAGTGCCACTAGCCTTGATTGAAGTGTCCACCATTATCTTTTTTGACATCATACCATTGATGAAACCCTGGAACCATTGAAATAGCTTGCTGACTTGCTTTCATTGTCAGCACTCACTATGATAATTGCAAAACACTGCACAGTGAATATTATAAATTTTTAAACAATCTTTTGCTCATATTCCCGCTTCATTGTTGTAAGACTTCTCCAAAATGTCAAACTTCTTCTAGGCTCTGTTGCATTTATTTTAAAAATATTTTGGCCAATCAACAAAATACAGTAAACCCCACAACTGCGGCATCATTGTTAAAATAAATACAATAAAAAAGAATATATGTAGCTGAGGATTGAACTGAGTCGTTCTTGGTTCTCTCTGAGCTTGGTTGTTTGCTTGCAGATGTTTTGTTACCCAACTAGTGCTAGTGAGTATGGGTCTACTCCCTAAATATAATAGGTTCCCCTGCCAGTGTTAGTGGGAGTGTAGTTTTTTCCTTGGTTGTTTTTTGATTAAATTATTGTTTTTGCTTGATTATTTGTGTGGTGTTAACCCATGCTTATCTGGATGTTGGTTGCTGGAGGGAGTTAGGATTAAATTATCAGAGCACATCCATGAACACCAACTAATAATCAGAAAACAGAATGAAAACTCCTTTATATCACAATACATGGACAGACTCAACCATAGTTTCAACTGGGAAATGTTGAGAATCCTGGCCCAAGCTAAATCCAATAATGCTAGGGAATTCTTGAAAACTTGACTTCCAGACCAACCACACATATAGGGCTGAGTTTAAAGTAGTTTACTTTGTATTACAAGTACCGTATTTTTCAGAGTATAAGACGCACCGGAGTATAAGATGCACCAAGGTTTTGAAGAGGCAAATTAAAAAAAAAGTAGGTAGGTAGAGGGATAGAGAGGGAGAGAAAGAGAGAGAAATACAGTAGGTAGGTAGGTAGGGAGGGAGGGAGAGAGAGAGAGAGAGAGTAGTTAGGTAGGTAGGTAGATAAAGGAATAGATAGATAGATAGATAGATAGATAGATAGATAGATAGATAGATAGATAGATAGATAGATAGATAGATAGATAGATAGATAAAGAAATACAGTAAGTAGGTAGGGAGACAGAGAGAGTAGGTAGGTAGGTAGGTAGAGGGATAGAGAGAGAGGAAGAGAGAGAGAGAAATACAGTAAATAGGTAGGGGGGGAGAGAGAGTAGGTAGGTTACTAGGTAGAGAGAGAGAGAGAGAAATAGAGAAATACAGTAGATAGATAGGGAGAGAGAGAGTAGGTAGGTACGTAGGTATATAGAGAGGGAGAGAGAGTAGGTAGAGGGATAGAGAGAGAGAGAGAAATACAGTAGATGGGTAGGGAGAGAGAGAGAGTAGGTAAGTAGGTGGATGTTTCCAGGTGTATTTAACCATGTGCTGGAGAAGGAAATCGCTGACAATCTGCTGGCACAACACTTGGTCAATTCTCATCAATCAGTTAAAGAGCGTTCAAAAAAGAAAAAAAAAGTTGCAGTCTGCAAACCTGCCAAAAACGGCCCGTTTTTCACAACATTGGGCCCATTTTTTTTTAAAGAGGCATGAGTAGCCTTTGGGGGGCTTGGAGAGTGCTCCTGGGTGGGTGGAAGCCAAAAATGAGCAAAAAACAGCCCATTATTCGTGAAAACAGGCCCGTTTTTTGTGAAAATAATTGCATACATAGCCTTATGGAGGCTTATAGAGTGCTGCTTGGGGGGGGGGGCAAAAAACGGCCCAATTTTTCCTCATTTCTGCCCTTCCCAGCCCCCAGGAGTTCTCTGAAAGCCTCCATAAGGGTATGCACGGCCATTTTGGAGAAGGGGCGGGGTTACAGGAGGCAAAAAATGCTGTATTCGATGTATAAGACGCACCCAGATTTTCAGCCTCTTTTTTGAGGGGAAAAGGTGCGTCTTGTACTCCGAAAAATGCAGTAAATTAACAGGCAATGGCACACAAAACAGGCCTGTATGCTGTTGGACACAAACATAGTTTACAGAAATACAAGAGGTTGATTGTGAAGAAGTCCAAAGTTAGAGCAGCAGAAGAGTAACATAATAAGATCATGATCCAAACTTTAGTGGTTTTGGGAGGGTTATTAGTTGGCCCAAGATCAAAGAAACAAGTCCAGGATACATGGGCTACAGGACATGAATACACAGAATCTAGATTGGATAGATTGTTCTCATTGAAGAGCTGCCAGAAGTACATCAGCTTTCTAAAGTTTGTGACTCATTCAGAGGCTCAGATTGGGATACACAACATGTGACCCAACTGCTCCAGGTGTTTCCTAGTGGAGTCAGCCTCAGTGGTTTGAGTGCTTCCCAACTCATGAAGATAACATTCAACCAGCAGGCTTTTTACATCAGAATCATCTGATACCCTTTCCTAAAACATTGTATCTCTCATTAGCAGCAAAACTGGCTCACTTGTTTTTAACAAATTGAGGGTGCTATAATTATACTGAAAATTAATGTGGAGCATTACAGATTTCTAGAAATTAAATTATTAGAAAAATGATTTCAAAACATTGAATTTTCCTTTTCAGGTACTGAGACCTGGTGTCCTCTGGTTTCTGAGGAATTTAAATGATCCAGATTTTAATCCAGTTCAAGAAATGATTCACTTGCCCATTTATAGACATCTCAGGAGGTTTATTTTGTCAGTGGTAAAGTTACATTTCCAGTTTCTTTATAATGTTAATTTTCTTATTATAACAAATAACTCTGCATTCAGATTCTTTTTATAATTAAATGTCTTGCCCCTGTACTCAGCATGTCAACTAACAATTTATAATTACTCTCAGATTTTAATAGGCATTGATGATATCTTAACTTTTGTCACATTGAATCTATAGGAAATTAAACCATAAATATGTGTTTATTACTGTCTTATTCTAAGGAAACGTGTTCTAAATCACCAGAAGTCTGGTTCATTTTTGTGCCTTACACTAATAGAACTTGACAAAAGCTGTCATAGATAATTTCAGTTTTTACTGTATAATCCACATCTGTAGATTATTTAACAATGTATACACTACATTGACTTCTTATTTTTTATGTTTTATATGAGTACTCACATTAACAGTTAAGTTTTTAAAATTAAGGGAACCTGATAATGTGATTTCAAGGTCAAAATAGTTATAATTGAACTCTTACTGGTTCATAAATGTGGCTTTATGAGCAGACCACTTATCAATAACCAAATTAATACCTAGATTTTAATAGTTTTTGAAATTCTTAGAGAAAACTCACTGTGCATTTGCACTTTTCCCTCTCTTAATTAATTTCTGTCTAAACATTGTTTGCAAAGAGTATGGCTAAAACGTCTCCTTCTAAATTCTAAAAAAAATAAATTACAATTAAGATAGGATTTTGATTCTGTTAAATTCTATGTACCATTTTTTTTTTAAGTCAGGGCAAAATATGGTAATGGAAAAATGGAAGCTAAGAAACGGGAAAGAAATTTGCTATCTTCAAACATGTAGTATGAATTATGCTCATTTTTAATTTGCTTTAAATTGAAGCTAAAAATAGAAAAGTTAGTACAGAATCTTTTTTTTTTATTGTTGTTTCAGATTGTCTTTGGTTCAATTGTCTTGCTCATGCTTTGGCTTCCTATACGAATTATTAAATATCTTCTGCCTCACTTTCTACCGTATAATGTAATGCTCTACAGGTAAGAAAAAACTATTTCATTCCATAGCTGATACTCTTTGACTTTAGCATTGTATGTTTATTTGTAATGAACTACTGGTAATATAACTGTGAACTGACAACAGTGAATCAATTAATATTTATCTAGTTTGGATGGCTGTTAAAATGTGGATTTAATAAAATGTGAATGGATCTCAGAGTCAACTGTTTCTCCTTTCATAATCTCTCCCACAACAAAATTGGGTTTTAGGCAACTCTTCAAATCATGATTTCTCTTCTTGGCTTTCTCACCAAAGCATATGCAGTTAATTGAAACCAAAATGAAAACAAGAAAAACAAGAGACCCAAGTTTTCCACTGAACTTAACATTATATTTGACTCAAACATTTATGAAACATAATTTTTTCATATATATGAGTTGACTATCATTGGGATGATTTTTTTTACATGTTATGATTTGTATCCTAATATGAATCATGCTAGTCATGGGGGAGACATGCAACACTTAATTTAATTTTGCCTTGGAAGGAATATCCACAATTAACACTGTTTAAGAAAAAATGCAACTAATGATATACATCAGTACAATTAGATTTGCATCAGTAAGACAGTGAGTTTAAAATATGTCAGCTTCTTTTATTCCCACAGTGATGCTCCTGTAAGTGAACTTTCCTTAGAATTACTTTTGCTTCAAGTGGTTCTGCCCGCTTTGCTTGAACAAGGGCACACAAGGCAGTGGCTGAAGGGGCTTGTACGAGGATGGACTGTTACTGCTGGCTACTTATTGTAAGTGTGAAGAGTCCGGTCCTTTCAAATGATTGAGTTAAACTTTTTATTACTTAAATAATTGAAGCTGAGTGTTCAATGTTTGTCTGCTTTATCTTTACAGTCCAACTCAAAAGAATATGCATATAAGGGCTTAGCAGGTGTTAAAAATGAAGCAGTATAAATTACTACGCAACATTTATATTATATTTTAAGTTTGTGCAAGAGAAATTGTTTTATTCCTTTAAAATATACATTGACGATAAGTACAGGTAGTTCTTAACTTGTAACCAGAACGGAGCTTGCCCCTTATGATCACAAGTTTTGTTGCAATCATTGTGCAGATGGCGTACCCTATTTTTCGGTTTATAAGATGCACCAGAGTATAAGACGCACCAAGGTTTTGAAGAGGCAAATTAAAAAAAAAAGTTTTTGCACTCTGCAAACCTCCCAAAAACGGCTCGTTTTTCAAGAAAACAGGCCTGTATCCTCCACCCAAAAGGCATGAATAACTTTTAGGGGGCTTGCAGAGTGCTCCAGAGGGGGCAAAAACGAGCAAAAAACGGCCCATTTTCCGTGAAAACAAGCCTGTTTTTCATTTAAAAAAACTTTGTTTTTCATAAACAAACTTTTCTTGAAAATGGACCGTTTTTTGCTCATTTCTACCCTCCCCAGCCCCCAGGAGCTCTCTAAACGCTTCTTAGAGGCTCTGCATGGCCATTTTGGTGAAGGGGGCGGGGTTTTGGGAGGCAAAAAATGCTGTATTCAGTGTATAAGACGCACCTAGATTTTCAGCCTCTTTTTTGAGGGGGGAAAGGTGCGTCTTATACTCCGAAAAATACGGTACCTTGAGTGGAGAGGCCCTGGGATGCCTAGCACTGTAGTACCTCCCCCAGCTCACACATGGCCTGGCCCAGACCTCCCCCAACCCTGAGGCATTCTGTGCTTCACTTTCTCCCCTCACTGGGTCCCCATAGGCCTTGGGCCTGCTTCCCACTCTGCTGGGTCCCACACACTCCTCCCCACGCCCCTCTATCATAGACCTTTGTGGTAGATCTTTGGGAAGCAGCCACCCCCTTGGGTAGTCTTTCTACACAGTGGAGACCACACAGTGCCATCCCAGAAGTGGATGCAATTTCAGAGTGGCCACAATGTGACTGTTTCCAAAATGGCACCTGCTTTCAGGATGACACCATACGGCCTCCACTGTGTGGGAAGGATGAGCAACGAACCAACTGCTTTCCAAAGATGTAAGGGTTAAGCAACTTTCATTTACTTTCACTTAATGAAAGCAATATTTTGTTTAATTTAAATGGAATATAACTGGGCATTTATTGCTCAATTGTTGTTGAAAACTCCTTGAATGCTAATGGCTACAGTCATGTATTATCCTGTGTGGTGCTGCAGACTTAGGCAACTTTAGTTGTTTTGATCTTAAGGAGTAAATATGAAGTTGCAGCAATCTCGTGTGTTTATCTCTGATAATGTATTTGCTTAATGTAGTGGTTAAGGCATCGGGACAGAAACGGGGAGATCGTAAGTTCTAGTTCTGCTTTAGGCACAAAGGCAAGTGGGTGACTTTGGGCCAGTCACCCTTTCTCAGCCCTAGAAAGCAGGCAGTGGCAACCGCTTCTGAAATCTTGACAAGAAAACTGAAAGGGCTTTTCCACACAATTGCCAGGAGTAAAAAAAAACTGACTTGAAGGCACAAAATAAAGGGGAGGGGACTGCTTTCCTGATATTACATTCGTTTAGTCTACTTATTATTTTGTTATTGTTCGTTTTACAGTGCTCCTTTTAAACATTCCACTTAATTAAGGTGACACCTTTGGTGTCCAGAGTCACCTATTTGAGATGGGTGGCTATAGAAATTGAATAAATGAATGAATATAATGTTTGAATCTGCCATGAAAACAGTTTATTCATATTTTATTGCTTACTGCCATTCTTATTCTTTTCATGTTAATATATTCAATTAAATACTATTACATCTTGTATTAGGGATCTTCATTCTTACTTACTGGGAGACCAGGAAGAGAATGAAAACAATGCAAACCAGCAGCCTAATAACCAACCAGCTCGCAATAATAATGCCATTCCAGTTGTAGGAGAAGGTCTGCATGCAGCCCACCAAGCCATACTACAACAAGGAGGACCTGTTGGTTTTCAGCCTTATCACCGGCCTTTAAAATTTCCTCTCAGGGTAGGCGATTTTAATACCTAGAATAACTAATTACTGTCTGATGTATTCTGTGTTTCTCCTATCTGCAGAAACTAATTCTTAGGGTTGTAGTTTTAAGAGGGTATAATATCATCTGTCTCTTTGGCTTATGTTCACTTTGAATCCCATTGTGATATGATTGATAATATATTCTCACTTGGCTGGGCCTTTTTTTCTATGGAATATAATGAAACAATTACCGTATATACTCGAGTATAGGCCGACCCGAATATAAGCCGAGGCACCTAATTTTACCACAAAAAACTGGAAACGTTATTGACTCGAGTATAAGCCTAGGGTGGGAAATGCAGCAGCTACCGATAAATTTCAAAAATAAAAATAGATACCAATAATGCCATTGCCCACTGAATAACATATACAGCCTGCCTGTGCCCATTAAATATACAGTAGCCATTGTAAAAATTTGCTCTGCATAACAAATTATTATCACACAATACCGGTGTATTCAATGAAATACTTCACTCACCTCATGATGCTGATGTCCCGCTGTGATGATGATGTCCCGCCTCCTATGACACACGGCACAGTGATTCCTATCATTGGATCACTGTACCAGAGGAGGTGGGACATCGCTATGTGGCTGCTTGCCATAACAAGGAGGAGGTGGGACATCGTTGCAGAGCGGCAGGAGGGGGAGGAAGGGGAATCGTAAGATAGCCCTGCATTACATTAGAACGTGAGGAGGGGGGATGGTGCGGTGCACGCTGCGCGGCAAACTGACACAGAGGGAGGGGAAACTCAGGGGCGCTGGGCCATTCACGAGCGTCACCCAGCGGCATGGCCCCGCCCCTTTTTCTCCTCCATTTCGGGCAAATTTTTCACTGACTTGAGTATAAGCCGAGGCGGCTTTTTTCAGCTCAAAAAGTGGGCTGAAAAACTAGGCTTATACTTGAGTATATACAGTATAAAGGGAGTATTTCTGTCTTGAAGGGTGCAGGGGCTCAGCAGTTATGACTTTGGGTGAAGTCGACAGCCCAGGTTCGAGACCTGAGCACCACACAAAGGGACGAGGTCCTGTTTACTTGTCCCAAGTCTTGCCCAGCTAGCAGTTCAAAAGCATACAAATTCTAGTAGATAAATAGATGCCACTTCGGGGGGAAGGTAACAGTGTTATGTGCATCTCGGTGTATATAGTCATGCTGGCCCCATGACCACAGAAGTGTCTTCGGACAACACTGGATCCCTTGGCTAAGAAACAGAGATGAGCACTGCCCCCTAGAGTCGGTCACTACTGGATAGGGGAAACTTTTACCTTTATTTTTTCTATTTTAGGATTGTAAGGACTGGGCTGGAAAAATCTAGACTCACCTCTTAACAAAATCATAGACTGAGATAGCATTTTAGTAGTTTATGTTGGATTCACGCAGAAACAAGCATACACCATCTTTTAAAGTATCTGAATCCTCTAACCATGTGTGAATCAGTATGTCTATATATTTCTGAGAAAGTTTGAAATTTGCCATCCTTTTTATATGAAAAACTACTTTGATTCTTTGAATGCTGGGACAATATAATATGCAGAAATGGAATGCTGAAATTGCACTAGTGAAGATTAAAATAAAATTTAAAAATTATGCCCTGGGTTTTCAGATAATCGGAAATTACAATTGTTCAGACACGGAAGCTAAAATCATACAACAGATTAAGCATGGTTTGCTTAGTTATGGCTTATGGAACAAACAAATGGTCTGATTCATAAAATCAAACATAATTTTGATTTATAAATTAAGGTATCCTATCCAGAGAGTAAATCACGCTTAGGGCTTATTTGTCATTATATAATCATAAGATTTGTGAGGTAACTATCACTTTCTTTAATACTGTTTTTCATACATATATTTCCCTTTATTAAATTCATTACTTTTTCTATATTTCAGATATTTTTGCTTATCATTTTCATGTGTATAACACTCCTGATTGCAAGTCTTATCTGCCTTACATTACCAGGTATGCATTGCACAATTGAAGGTATCCATTTTGGTCACTTAATTTTTCATTAATTTTGATTGATATAAGACAAGGTGACAAGACTGGAGCAAACTTTATATTGTGAATGGATAGAAGGATAAACAATGTATTAAGTAGGCTAATAGTTAATGGTTGAGACTAGTTGTATATAATGTGAATGTATAATATATATGTTTGTGTGTGTGTGTGTGTGTGTGTGTATGTATGTATGTATGTATGTATGTATGTATGTATGTATGTATTTAGTGTCACAACCTCTGGTGTGCCCAAATATGGTATGCCTTTATTTATTTATCAGCACAAATGCAACACACACACACACACACACAAACACACAAACACACGTTTTTGTAGTGAAGGTGTGTTAGATATTTGCTGCCTTAAGTTAGTTATAAAAATAATTAAAAGGATAGAAACCAATAAATTCAATAGTTAGGGTGCTAGAATAGAAACTGAATTCTAGTCTTTCTTCAGACATAAATGCCAGCCCAAGTTATATTAGAAAATGCCTGTTTATGAATTTCAGCATTTATTGTTTCACCCACAGTTGCTTGTTTGGTGGCAAGTTGGAATCAAGTTATTCTGTGTTGCCACTCCAAGTCTTGGGAATGTTGCTTTTGCAGAGTTGAGGGGCCTAACATTTTTATTGGCTTCCTAAAAGGCCTTCAAAAGACATTTTCTTGTTCAGATTTTAGCTTGTTTGATTTTAACTGCTAGCGTAAATGATTTGTTTTACTTTAAATGTTTGGATTTTTATTGCAAACCACCAAGGGTGGTTAATTCAGTAAATCAATATACTGAATTATATGAATAATCTATCTGGTACACAATTCAGCTTTCTAGGAAAAAAAAAACATGGTGTGCTTTTGATTTTATAGGAAATTGACAATGTAGTACAAAGAGTAGCAAGTGTTTTTGCAACTACCCATTGTTTTTTGTGTAACGCAACTGTGCAATGTCCTTGCAATACATACTATTTGAATCAATAAAAAGTAATTTTACAATAACTTGTTAGGATTTCATCCATCCCTTCCTTTATTAAACAATGGACCCCCCAGGTAATTGAAATTGCTTTCAGTTTCATTAAACGTTTGCAGCCGACAACATTGGACTGACCCACTATATTTATGGAATGAGTTTTTTGGATCCAGATTATTTTATGACCGTAAGATAATACAAAGCTTTCTTACTAGGAATTAATTTTTTGTTTTGTTTTGCTTTTAGTGTTTGCTGGCCGTTGGCTGATGTCTTTTTGGACAGGAACTGCTAAAATCCATGAATTATATACAGCTGCTTGTGGGCTGTATGTTTGCTGGTTAACAATTAGGGCTGTGACAGTACTTGTTGCTTGGATGCCACAAGGTCGTCAAGTGATTTTTCAGAAGGTAAAGGAATGGTCCCTTATGGTAAGTTGTTAGAACATTTATTCTTTTCTTTTTTAATTTGGAAGATAATTCAATAGTTGCAATGAGACCATATCTCTTGGTATAATTATAACAAATGTTTCCTTGGAAACAGGAAAGCTACAGAAGAAAACTAATATTAGTAATTTGAAAAAGCACCAGAGTCTGAATGCAAGGATTTACAATATTGGAATTCTAAGGGTATAATTTTGGAGGTTCTTATAAGTTGTCCATTCACAAAATCATTGCCGATATAGATTTGACAAGAGAACATCCATTTACCATTAAATGAATGGTTAATGCTTCTGGTCACCAACCTGCCACAACCGCCATGGATATTCTCCATTATTCTAGTTTATTAATGTTACCAGTTAGTAGAATTCCAGTCGAGCATTAGGAAAAAACAGTTCTTACTTTTATTTTCTTATTTATTTACATGTATAATTAACAAGACAGTCTTTAATCTTAAAAACAATTAAAATATTAAAAATACAAGAAAAAACCTAGAAAATATTTTTTTGTGTTTTACTTTTAAAAATGCCTGTGGGGCCTTTGTAAGGAGAGGGGAAATTTGAGCTCTGTGCCTGTAGCTTACAATCATCTCCCTGCCTCTGCAGACTCTCCATGGTGAGAGAGGGATTTGTGGCTCCATGCATGCTTGGATTTTGACTGCTGAGGTTCAAGGAAGCACAGCGTTTGGGCTCCTTCTCTCCCCAGAAGCTGTTGTCCTCTCTGCTGTTTGTGTGTGTGTGTGTGTGATAGATGATAGAGAGATAGAGATAGATAGAGAGATAGATAGATAGATAGATATAGATACATAGAGAGAGATAGAGAGAGATACATAGATAGATACATAGATACATAGAGAGATACATAGAGAGATACATAGAGAGATAGATATATAGAGAGATAGAGATAGATAGATAGATAGATAGATAGATAGATAGATAGATAGATAGATAGAGATACATAGAGAGATAGAGATAGATAGATAGATAGATAGATAGATAGATAGAGAGATACAGAGATACAGAGATAGAGAGATAGATATAGATAGATATAGATAGATATAGATACATAGATAGATACATAGATAGATAGAGATAGATGATAGATAGATAGATAGATAGATAGATAGATAGATAGATAGATAGATAGATAGATGATAGATAGATAGATAGATGATAGATAGATAGATGATAGATAGATAGGGTAGAGATAGATAGATAGAGATAGGTAGGTAAGTAGGTAGGTATGGAGAGAGAGAGAGAGAGAGAGAGAGAGAGAGAGAGAGAGAGAGAGATCAAGAGACAGATCAAGAGACAGATCAAGAGAGAGATCAAATTTGCACTTTCCTGGATCTCATCTGCCAAAATTCAAGCATGCCCAGAATCCCAAATCCCTTTCTTCCCTCCACTGCAAAGCTCTCTGCCAGAGACAAGGAGAGAAGGGCCCCAAACTCCATTTCTGCCTGCATTTCCAAGCATATATGAAATGCAAAATCCTCCTCTCCCCACCACTGTGGGATACAGGTAGGAAAAACGGGCTTTTAAGTTCTGTGCGTGCTTGAATTTTGGCAGTGAAGGTTGCATGGAACTTGGGATCCTTCTCTCCCCACCTCTGCAATGAGCTCCAAAGAGAGAGGGAGAAAAGGATGTTAAATTCTACGTCTGTTTGGATTTCGATTGTCAAGATCCAAGCAGGGACACAGATTGAACAGAGCTCTTTAAGTCATCCTCCAGCAATGAGACAAAATCCTTTCAGCAGGTGGCAGCAGCTTGCAACTTTCCTTGCTAGCTTTCCCATTCACTTTCTGTGGAGGCTGGTAGAGAAGATTACAAATGGTGATCATTGTGTGCTTGGCAACCAGTCATAAGTAGGAGCAGGTTGCCAAGTAACCAGATTGCAATGATGTAATGGGAGCAGAGTTTACAATATTTTGCAACGGTCAGAAATAGCAATAGCAGTAGACTTATATACCGCTTCATAGGCCTTTCAGGCCTCTCTAAGCGGTTTACAGAGAGTCAGCATATTGCCCCCAACAATCTGGGTCCTCATTTTACCCACCTCGGAAGGATGGAAGGCTGAGTCAACCCTGAGCCGGTGAGATTTGAACCGCTGACCTGCTGATCTAGCAGTAGCCTGCAGTGCTGCATTTAACCACTGCGCCACCTTGGCGCAGAAATGTTTTACAGGCCACAAAGCGCCCTTTCCAAGATTGTCACAACTTTGAATAGTCACTAAGCAACTGGTCATTAAGCAAGGATTTGTAATCTTTTTTTTAAAATTCAAAAACATGGGATGGATAGACAACAACAGGCACAAAGGAGATACTTTGGGACCCTCTGGCATCTCACTGTCCTTTTTTCAGTTCTATCTAATTTTCCAGGCAAAAAAAGGGCAGAGCATCAAGAAATATCAAGTTTGCCTTGGTACCAGGGGTGGGTTCCGGCTTCTGTTACTGCTGGTTCGCTCAGGGACGCGCTAAGTGTGTATGCGCAGTAGTAAAAAAATTGCTTCTGTGCATGCGCAGAAGCAAAAAACAAGATAGAACCAGTACCGGGGGGGGGGGGGGTTTGACGGCCAAGTTACTACCTAGTCGGCCAAACCAGTCCGAACTGGTAGGAACCCACCTCTGCTCAGTACTCTTCCTCTCTGAACCACAATCCAAAAGAATGGAGTTTCTGAGAGTGAATTCTGAAATTCAACAGAAATCACTTCACAATTTTGGGTCATAGTTAGATGTAAGTCTCCAGAAGGTTAACACAGAATGGGGGGGGGGATTCGGACCCTCACCTCTCTCCAGGCCTTCCGAAAAGCCGTTAAAACCTGGCTGTGTCGGCAGGCCTGGGGTCGATGAGTTCCCTTCCTCTCTCGATTTGTGTGGCTGTTGGTGGTTTTTTAAAATGCCTGTATTTGTCGTTTTGTTGTGTTTCCCTTTCCCCTTTGGTTTGTGCGCCGCCCTGAGTCCCATTGGGAATTGGGCGGCATATAAATAAAACGAAACCTAAACCTAAACCTTAAGTAAAAAAAAATATGTCTCTTATAATTCTGATTTTATGCATCTGCACAAATTTATATATGTTTGAGTTCCTCTTGATTTTAATGTTATTTATGTACTCACTTGTCTATTTAAAAACAGCATATTATGTTATTCTTAATAAATGAAACTTTCTTCTTCTTCTTTAGATAATGAAGACATTAATTGTTGCTCTATTGCTGGCTGGTGTCGTCCCACTGTTGCTTGGACTTTTATTTGAGCTAGTCATTGTTGCTCCGCTAAGAGTTCCCTTGGATCAGACCCCGCTATTCTATCCCTGGCAGGTCAGTTCTCGCAGCTTCTAGAGTTGTTAATCTGTAATTGAAGGAAGGCACATAGCAATAGCAATAGCAGTTAGACTTACACACCGCTTGATATCTACATTAAACTTTATTTGCAGAAGATGCTAATTTCAGTTTGTTTAATCATGATTTATTGGAACACGCTCAAACATTAATTGTGAGGCATAAATCCTAATGATGGAGTTTGCGCAACATTCTAAGCCTAAATTAAGCAGAATATATTGGCTATTCATGTGAGCCCAACCAATATATGTGGCACCTTCCCATTGTCCACTATTGAGTAGACTAAATTGAAGGACAATAGCAATAGCAATAGCAGTTAGACTTATATACCGCTTCATAGGGCTTTCAGCCCTCTCTAAGCGGTTTACAGAGTCAGCATATCGCCCCCACAGTCTGGGTCCTCATTTTACCCACCTCGGAAGGATGGAAGGCCGAGTCAACCTTGAGCCGGTGAGATTTGAACCGCCGAACTGCAGATAGCAGTCAGCTGAAGTGGCCTGCAGTGCTGCACTCTAACCACTGCGCCACCTCGGCTCATAGAGGGCCTACCTTGTTAAAGCAATACCTTACAAAATTAAAATATGATCTAAAAATTAAAATCAGTAAGGAGAACCAACAGCAGTTAAAATGTAGAGTTTTAAAAGCAGCAGAACATATAATGCAATTAAAGTTCTAAAAAAAAGTCTGCTTAAACAAATAGTCTGTGTTGTTCAAAATACACCTTCTTTCAAGGCTATTTCACATCCTAGATTCCCGAACTGAGAAAAAACCTCATTCTGGCTCTTTATGTATCTACTTTATTTGATGGTTAATCTTGAAAGAAAGCTTCAAAGTGCCAAATAACTTGTTTCAGATAATGCTCTTCTAGAGACATTCTGATCCTAAATTTAGGCTTAAATCAACATATCTTTCAAAACATACAGAAATAATAATATTGAAAATGGACTTAGAAAATTGCCTTCTATTCGTTCATAACATAGTTTAACTGTTTTTCACCATACATTTCGGTACATGCCTGCTTACATATTTGTGTTCAGTTCTAATCATACCTGTGGATTCCTCAGTGCTCCCTGAGCTTGCAGACATTTAATTATCTTCAGTGTTAGAATGGATTGGGATTTTTCTCTATTTATATACAGTAGCCTCCTATGTAATCCCTTTTAGATATTGTATAGAAATCTGTTCTGACCCTCCTCGTCCCACACCAACACATTCCAAGCCAAAGATAAGTTACGGCATTTAATTAACAGACAGACGGGTCCTTGGCAGCAAACCGGCACAGACAAGCTTGGGCAGCAATCCAGCACAGATAAGCCGTGGCAGCAATCCAGCCTGCCAAGCTCACAATAATGTTCTCCGACATTAGTTCCTGCGTTGACTTCTGCAAGAGGGGCGTGTGCACAAGCAGTCCTTTTATAGTCTGGAGAGGAGCCTAATGACCACCAGCTGAGTGCAATTACCTCCTGTAACTGCGCAACTGTTCCTGACGCCTATTAGCTCTTCGGTGCCGGGCATCCAGGAATAACTCACTGCTGGCGTCCGGATCACTCTCCCTTGTCTCCTCCCCCACTGGTCCAAGGCTCAGACGCCTCGTGGTGGCCAACCAGCCTCTCTGCGCCCTGCTCGGAGTCTGAACCCTGTCCAGGGTCCTCCACATCCTCCAGAGCCGACTCATAGGGCCCCTCGCTGTCGGAATCTGGTGGCAGCTCCAACGGCTCCTGTTGGGCCACAACAGAAATCTATTCTAAATAGGATCATTTGATTAATCCGGACAACTTTAATATCATAAGTGGTAGCAAGTTAGCAAAATCAGATAGATGTTCCATGTGAATTTTCATCAAAGGGTGAACAATTGTTTTTATGGAGATTTCTGAATTTACATTCTGATGTTGATGTAGATTCAAGATAAATATATTTCACACGATGTTTGTTTCCTAATAAATCTTAATTGGACTGAGAAATGCCCTGTATTGAAATAATAACTACAATATTTGCTTTTGTTTAAATAGGACTGGGCCCTTGGTGTTCTGCATGCTAAAATAATTGCTGCCATAACTTTAATGGGGCCACAATGGTGGCTGAAAACAGTCATTGAACAGGTTAGAAATATTTATCTTGTTTGCTTTAGTGACCAGAATATTGATGGAATATATCAATGTATGATATAATGAATAACATTTCTTTTTAGTTGGAATTGCTTTCCTCAGAAAACTGGGTGGAGGCAACATTTTCCCCTTGCACATCTGTGAATTCTGCTCCGAAACCAATTTGGAAGATCATGTACTATCCAGGGGGAAGGGGGGGGGGTGAATTTCATTTAGCAATCGTTCAAAATTACAATGACACTGAAAAAAGGGACATGACTATTTTTCACACTTATGACTGTTGCAGCATCCCCATGGTCACATGATCAAAAATTAGGACATTTGGGAACTTACTCTCATTTATGACCGTTGCAGTGTCTCTGAGTCACCTTTGGTAACCTTTTGACAAGCAAAGTCAATGGGGAAACCAGATTCACTTAACAACTGTGTTACTAACTTAACAATCGCAGTGATTCACTTAACAATTGTGGCCAGAAAGGTTGCAAAATGGGGCAAAACTCACTTAACAAATGTCTTATTTAGCAACAGAAATGTTGGGCTCAGTTGTGGTTGTAAGTCAAGGACTACCTGTACTGTTCTATGAATGAAAATCAGTCACGTGGCCTATTATCACAAAAAGAACAGTTTTGAGAAAATAGTTTGTTTTATTAGAATTTTCATGTATATAAGACTATTAAAATGGTCCATTTTGAATTGAGCATTAGTATATCGGTAGCGAAATTAACTTTGATTATATGGCCTGGATACAGATTTGTATTTTGTAAACAGAAAATTTTTTTTTTTTCTATTCATGGAAAGCAATGGAATCTAGCAGAGGCATTCAGTAAAGGAGGGTCTGAAGAACATCTAACAATTACTCCCTCCATCTGGGTCAATTTTCACGTAGCTGTAATCTCCCAGGCATATACATGCTTTAGTGAGGAAGAATCACATACTTTAATATTTTGTTTACAAGTCAACTAAATAGCAATAGCAATAGCAGTTAGACTTATATACCGCTTCATAGGGCTTTCAGCCCTCTCTAAGCGGTTTACAGAGTCAGCATATTGCCCCCCACAGTCTGGGTCCTCATTTCACCCACCTCGGAAGGATGGAAGGCTGAGTCAACCTTGATAATCGTTCATTTCCTTAACTTAGTTCATGATTACTGTGGCCTTGTTTAGGTGTCTTTCAGTCAGTAAAATATTGCCCTCATTCTGGAAAGCTTCTCACGGTCATTATTTCTCAGTGCATCTTAGAGTTCTCATAGAAACCCTAGGAAAGAAAAAAAACAACGTATTTTTAAATAAAGTTGTATTAATTTTCTACTATTACATTTAATTAGTGCTTAATAAACATTGTGTTGTCTGGGACATTTTGTTTGCTTAACAATACAAATTACATTCCTAATCTTTACCATTTTTTCCCAGCCACTGATAAAATAAATTCCATGTATGATAGTATTCTGTGCCTTCTTTTTGTTTAATTTTCAATGTGAATCTGTCCATTTCTGCACAGTCCAATATCTTCTTAATTATGTCTTCATTAAATGGTATTTCTTCATTTTTCCAATGCCCATCGTAGGAACCCTAGTATTTTTATTGTAAGTATTTTTTAGACAGCGTGTATAATTTGTTACCCCTCAAACCATTTGGTGGCTACAGAGCATCCCCAGATCATGCCATTTAGGTTTGCTGACAAACTAGGTAAACTTTAGGTGCTAGAAAGATCAAACTAAATCCATTTTGCATCCTTGAATTTCCTACCACCAGTTTGTTTGGTCCCACGCACCTTGAGTTCCTGTATATCAGACATATTCCTTGAATTTGCGGAGGCCAAAATAAATATAACTAAAAATAACATGCACCTCCCATCTCTGTTTATGTTGACGGTCTCTCGGTCTCTTCCAGTTATGAATATAAGCTTTGCACTAAATATAATCTTGCTGGACAATAATTATTCATATATCTTTAATCTTATATTTCAGGTTTATGCAAATGGAATTCGAAATATTGACTTACACTTTATAATACAAAAGCTTGCAGCACCTGTTATTTCAGTTTTACTGCTTTCTCTCTGTGTACCTTATATTGTAGCTTCTGGTGTTACACCTTTGTTAGGTAAGATTTCATATTTAGACAAGAAATTCAGTTAAGATTTACAGTGGAAATATATTATCATTATTATATTAAAATATCAAATCTTCATATGGTGCAATTTAAATGAATGATATGTCAACTATATCCATATCTTTCTAATACATTAATCAATTGTTTCTATATATTTATTGTATTTTATGTTTAGCTTAAAAACTCAAATAGTGAATTTAAGAAATTAAAACTATAGAAACTGATGCTATATCGGAGAGTCATCAGGTGAGCTTTAGATGATATTTAAAATTCCAGTTTTTATCCTCAAAGAACAAGTCTAAAGATAAGCCTTGAAACCTAATCCAAATGGATAAAAATGATTTCTTGAATATTCAGTATTTGTGTAGAAGAAAAATTAATAGGACATGGCATTTTTTTTCAAATTTATTTATAAAATTTATAGGTTGACCAACTTACCTCAAGATAAGTCATATTTGCATTATAATCAAAATTATTGCAGAGTAGTATAAATTCAGTAATCACAACATAAACATATCTGTACCATCCCCAAAATAATCATACAACTTTTTTTTCACCTCCTGATTTCAGTATTGAAATGAGAGTTCATAGAACACAGAAAATTACTTTGTGTTCCTGTCATGTTTGCAAGTGTTTTCTGAATCTGGAGCAAGTTTGAGATGAATGAATATGAAATTCAACATAAAATAGGGTTCAAATATGCCATAGTTTTATTAGTTCTAGTTTCTATGAATTTGGCCATCAGGTGACCAAGAATCTGCCGAATTTCCTTTGGGAAGTTGAAGAGTGGAAGCATAGCTGGCATCAATGGACAGTACAGCCTGCTTCACTTGTTCACTACTACTAGTCTACAATATAGCTGATATATAGTATGGAAGGCAGATTGGCCTATGCATCCTATATATGTGACCCCTGCCCCCCTTAAAATTTTCATTAGGCATATATGCCAGTTGTCAATTCCTGATAATCTTATGGTATGGTTGTTGCTCAAGTTTCAGAATCAGCATATTAAATAAAAACTTTTAAGTAATTTCATATAAAGAAGGCAAATGATTTTATTTGCCTTTTTGGATAAATGGGATCCTACACAAAGCTCCTGGTGTTACGCTTGGCCTTATTTTCGGGGAGGTCTTATTATTTTTGAGGTGCAAGTGTGGTCACCTCATAGCTGCTGCTTTGTTGCAGTATTTTCGGGGAGGGCGCATGCGCTTAAAAGTTTATTAACCGGGGCGGTCTTATTTTCAGGAAAACAGGGTACTACCAAGAATCCATAGTAAGGGAGAAAGAGGAGAGAATCAATTTCAAATGAATAGAAAAAAGACTAGTTGTTGAGCTGTTGGGTTTTCCAGTTAACCACAATTTCTTTTTTTGAGAACATGCTATTATGTCATAGGTATTAACTGCTTTTTCAAAATACCTAAATGGCATTAACAAAGATAAACATATAATCTTTGTTTTAAAATAATGCATTAGTTGAAATGTAATATTTTTATAATTGTTTATATTTATAGTTTATTACAAATGAAAAGGTAACCTAATTAACATTAAAATTTTACAATCGTAATAGAAAAGTTTAGAATTTGCATTAATCCAATTTTTAATTTCTTTATTTTTCTATTATTATTTATAGGTGTCACTCCTGAGATGCAAAATTTAGTACAACGACGGATTTATCCTTTTCTACTCATGGTAGTAGTTTTGATGGGAATATTATCCTTTCAGATCCGTCAATTCAAGCGCCTTTATGAGCATATTAAAAATGATAAGTAAGTATGCTAGTCAAGATTTATTAATACCAGAGTACAGTGACAATCTCCTAAATATTTAGGGAGCTGGAGTACTTGGGAACTATGGACAGAATTTTTCCCACTCGTAGCTCTTCCAGAAACACCTGAAATTGTAGAGTGAATTTGTGTTTATTGTGGTTTGACTAGATTACAGTAGTAATGCTGCCTTCCTGTATCTCTTGAAAACAATGGAAGTTTAAAGTTTTAAACTTTAGTGAAATTGTATCTTTTGTGAAGAAATGTTCTTAGTATTTCATTTCAGAACCAAATTGAAATGAAAACTTTTTTTTTTAAAATATCCTCTTTTAAATCCTAGATATCTTGTTGGGCAACGACTTGTGAATTATGAACGAAAAACTGGGAAACCAGGGACATCACCGTCACCTCCTCAGTCTTCACAAGAATAGAAATTGGTCACATGGAATTACTTGATCTTCCTTTGCCTTTGTGTTCTTTCTCATAGACTGGTTGTTATTATTTGGGTATTTCCAAACTATTTTCTCAGCTGGGTTTTTATATTTTAATTTTGG
The DNA here is from genome assembly GCF_051295495.1 of Thamnophis sirtalis. Taxonomy (NCBI): domain Eukaryota; kingdom Metazoa; phylum Chordata; class Lepidosauria; order Squamata; family Natricidae; genus Thamnophis; species Thamnophis sirtalis. The sequence continues at coordinate 78,281,928 of NW_028261388.1, forward strand.
TTTCTTTTCTCATGGCATTCAGATAGCAGTTAAGGCTGTGTACTATCTGCAATTTCTGAACTTACCAGTACTGAGATCTGTAAATGTGTAAATAGCAATATCCCAATACCCTACAACCTTGGATTAAAATGAATGTTCATTGTACATCTTTAAAGAATATTAATTTATTAAATCTAGTTGTCACTTTATTTTGGATTGCTGTTCTGTTGACATATGTGCCACAAAACAATATTGCTGTAGGCAAGATATATATTTCAAAAGAATCAATTGCATTTTTATAGCAATGGCTAGCTTATCAAGAATATGAAAATGAAATTACCATTACAGTCAGCAGTGAAGTGGCTGTGATAAGAAAACATGAATTTCATTTGATTTTTAAAAAAATATTACTGTATAACGTCAAAGCTGTTGTACATTTTCTATTGCCTGATTTTTTTTCCATGTGATTTCATTTGTAATACTGTACAGTAGAATGGATCAGGACAAATTTTCTCCTTCAGACAATTTTAATTGCTTGGTTGTGAAGCATTAATTTTTTTGGAACTGGAAGACAGAATTTCAATGAAATTTTATGCACTCAAAATTCATTACAACAAGTGGCATAAATACCTAAATCAGCTAATTGAGAGGTTTGTGTAAGAATTTATTTCTAGTGTTTATGCCAATATTTCCTTTGCTATGAATTAAAATGTACAAAGATTTGTTTACATTGGAGTATAGGAGAAATGGCTATCTGACTTATTTACCAAATACAGAAAAAGTAAATGTTAAAAAATGCAACATTTTCTGAATTGCTAGAACTTTATTGCAACCAAAATCACAAAACATACCATGGAGCTCATACTCTCTTTTATTAAAAATGAGCATCTGTAATTTTAGAAATGGTCAGCATTCTGCATGGCAATTAATTTTGAAGGATTTATGAATTTGTGTATGTGGGAGGGAATCTAAGTACTATAGTATTAACAGCTAGAACAAGAAATATAAACATTAAAGAATCAGTTGATTTCTACAATAATTGCACCAAAAGTATCCCCCGTCAAGTTATTTTTATATATATATAATTCTTTTCTGCAGGTAATAATATATTTTAATGTCGTTACTTCTGAAACAGAAGATGAAATATGAAATCTTTCAATTTATGTGCTTGAAAATGCAATATCCTATTCAAAAATGGCGAGAAGGTTTTTTTTTTAGATTTATTGTATTCAGAAAATGCTATGCAGCTGTGTTATCACTTAGGACTGCAGCCCTGAATATAATGTAGTTAAATTATGTTATCAAATAGCTTGCTGTCTTCAGCATGTTTTTGTACTGAAAAGGGTTATTATTTGGATTTTAGGATGGGGGTGAAGATTTGGAGTCTAGATTTCCAATAATTTATACTCATGCACACTGCTAAAATACAGTAGAAATGGGGTTGTGCTCTTTTTCTACTACTGACAATTTGAGCATTACCTCTATTTTGGCAATTTGAGTAAAATAAGGAATAATGCCTTTTTATTTTGATGCTGTTACAATGTTTTGACATTGCTCTCATTAAAAAACATAGTAATGGGAAGATAGCCAAAATCCCCCACTTGTTTTTAACTGTCTACTTTTAGACAGATCTTATTTGTGAGTTTTTGTATCTATTTCTTTAGAAATGCAAATACTACAATTTCAGTATTTTGTGCAAGAGCATAGTTTGCCCACAATTACAGCATTTTCTAGCAACAAACTTTCAGTTGCACAAAATTAGTTCTTGACATCTTTGTTTTTTTTTAAAAAAAGACAAAGCAATCCAGTTTTTCCACTAGGATATTGCCAGCCATGCTGTGCTTCTTCCTGTAGCATTTTGCAGAAATGCGGTATCTTGTAATTTGTGTTTTTATCCCAGACAACCTGGTGTTCAATGATTATTAAAATTTGTTAAGAAAAATATTGGTACTTGTTTTCCTTTTGCTGCTATTTAACAGTAATTATAAATACAGTTTGCCTTACAACATGTCTTTATATCTGATCATCTTCATGTGTATTTGATAACTTAAAATAATGTACCAAATATTTAATTTAACATGTCCTGGTTTGCCCAAAAGATGAATTGTATACTGCATTCTATTTCAGTGATACAAACTGACATTTGTATCAACTGTATGGAACATTTTGTTCCAGGTCACTTCATTATTTTTTATATTTTTGTGTATATACCATACTTTTTCTCCTTTAAGGCTCCAAGATCCCAAAAATTGCTTTTACATACAAATCCTATCAGCACTAAACATTGAATTCTGCCTGCTGTGATTAAATTGCAAACTATGTTTAAATCTGCCAAAGGAAAGTACATATTATTAGAAAAGCTGTATCTGTCCAAAGTGACTGGAAATTAGCAATTGTGCTTAACACTTTGTTTCATTTGTAATCAATTTAATTTCTTAAAATATTTATTGTTCCAGTAGGATATTAAGTTTCTGTAGCTACATATATGCATAAATATTTGGTCTGCAGTTTGACAAGTGTTGCAGTTCTAAGCCTTTTCTACTTCCTTGTAGGTCTGGAAGTTGGTGTTTTAATACAGGCACATCTCCCTTTCAGGCAGGCTTTGCTGTTTGTTAAGAGAAGATATATATTCTCCTTCAATGAGAAAAAACACCTCCATATGGAAAAAGGGATGCACCATAGATAGATAGATAGATAGATAGATAGATAGATAGATAGATAGATAGATAGATAGATAGATAGATAGATAGATGATAGATAGATAGATAGATTAGATGATAGATAGATGATAGATAGATAGATAGATAGATAGATAGATAGATAGATAGATAGATAGATAGATAAGTGGTCTCCAACCTTGGCAATCTTAAGTCTGGAGGACTTCAACTCCCAGAATTCCCCAGCCAGCTAAGCTAAGCTGGCTGGGGAATTCTGGGAGTTGAAGTCCTTCAGGCTTAAGGTTGCCAAGGTTGAAAACCACTGAGATAGATAGATGATTTGTGTTGCGTTGTGGCCCTTTATTTAACCAAAGAGAATATCCAACATCTGGTATCCACATGTTGGTGTACAATCTTTGGGTCTTTGGCATAAATACTTTTAAGCTTTTAGTAATAAAAGTAATATTTAAAAGTATGCTATGGCTCCTTTTGAAAAAAATTACCGTGTATGTTATTTCTATCTACACTCTACTATTTAAAATTAAAATTAAACAGCATTTAAAAGTGCGGTTTAAAGTTTATCCCAGAGCAAATCTTTAACAACTCCTCAAATATAGAGAAGTTTCGAAGGTAGCGCTGTGCAATATCAACAGCGCCCCCTCGAGGGCGCGACGCGTTCGGCATGCGCATGCGCCATCAAGGGTCGCGCGGCCTCGCGTTACGTAAAAAGCAAGCTGACGCAGGAAACTGAAGAGCGCGACAGCTGTTGTTAAATTCCAAGTGCGGGAGACGGGAAAAGAGAATTTACCATAGAGATTCGGCGGAATGGGACGGCCCAACGGCGGCTCTGGGTTGTCAATTCTCGATTCTTTCCGTCGTTGCTAGGAGACGCGGACGCGCGCGCTGCCATGGAAACCCAACTGGCTCAGGCCATTCGAGAGAAGCAGCCGAGAAACAAAAGCCTTTGGCGTGGCGGCGCCTTCAACCGTTGTCTGAACCAGCAACTAGCCGTTAGAGCAGAAGAGCCACTTGAGCCGGAGGAAGGGAACGAAGCTCCCGTTTCAAGCCTGGGGAGGGGTATTAGCTGGGATACTGCTTTAATTGCGGTACGGTACATTTCTGCTCCCCTTTCTTACAGAGAGCTTATGTGATAGGTGGTATGTGTTTAGGATTTTTAAAGGAGACCTTGTAAAACGTTTGAAATGCGAGTTTTTAAACAGGACTCTCTTCACTTTTATATCGTTTTTAGGCACAGCATATAGTTGTAGGAAGTTATCACCCAAGCCCTCTCCCAGCAAAATGAAATATCCTAGGAAATATTGAAAAGGCAGAACATTTCTCTGGATGTGAAAAGAAAGAAACATGTTTTAAAAGACAGAAGAGCTGCCTGTAGCTTCCTGCCCATCCTCACTTTGTCAATGGGCCATTACGAAGGTCAAGCTAGTCCCTTTACATAATAAAGAGTTCTCCCCTTCAGGTCCAAGGGATTGGGATTAAGGAACTTTACCCAACTGGCCACATGGCATCTGAGAACTCAACCAAACCTGGATTCAAAACACAGCCTAGAGAGTAGCCCCCTGCATGGCCCCCATGGGAGTCTGACAACCAATCAGAATACATTTCTTACACAGGAACAGGAAACAGAGAGGTGGGACTGAACAGGTTATAAAAAGCCTAGCAAGCCCCTCCCTCAGCAAAGCTGGCTGAGGAACTCTGGGAGTTGAAGTCCACAGGTCTTAAAGTGGCCAAGGTTGGAGACCACTGGCTTAGGATACCTTGTTATGACGTCCCGCTTCTAGCATCGTATTTTATTTGAATAATAACCCTGAAATAGGTTGCAACTAGAGAGAGAAGGTGTATATATACCTATGGATGACTGGCACCCCCCCACTCCCCTCAAAAAAATTAACTTCATACCTAAGAGAATTTTTAAACTCTAGTCTCCCTCACTCCAGTCCAGCCGGAATATTTACTGCTAGTTACCTCATGCCGTCAGCTGAAAACCGCGTTTGTTGAATACAAAACAGAGAAGTAGAATTACACTTGCTACCCCGACAATGAGTTATGAATACTGTAATGGGTTACAAGGCGGGCTATAAAATATATATTTAAAAGAAGCTAAGCAGTCATTGCAGTCAAGGCTGGGCTTTGTCTTAATCGTATTCATCTTAAAAAAAACAAGGGAACCTTAGGATAGCAGTGTTTTAAATAGGTGAGCAGTACCCAAAATTAAAAGTGTAATACACCTGTATGGCTGTAATCTAAAAATATCTGGAGGCATCCGTATTGGATAAAACTGAATTGTTTAAGAGAATGAGATTTACAAATGTCTATCAAAAGAAGGAACCCCACATATTTTGTATTTCTGTAATTGCCCCCCAAATAATCTCATTTGGCTACAGTGCTTCTTTGCCTCACGCACAATGTCCCAGAAATTGAATTTTCTATAAACCAGATTTTCTATAAATCATTTCTTCTCTAAACTAGATGTGTTAGATCAATAATTCTCTGGGGTCCCTGAGTAATTCACATAAACCCAAGCTATAGCAATAGCAGTTAGACTTATATACCGCTTCATAGGGCTTTCAGCCCTCTCTAAGCGGTTTACAGAGCCAGCATATTGCCCCCAACAATCTGGGTCCTCATTAGCAATAGCAATAGCAGTTAGACTTATATACCGCTTCATAGGGCTTTCAGCCCTCTCTAAGCGGTTTACAGAGTCAGCATATCACCCCCAACAACAATCCGGGTCCTCATTTCACCCACCTCGGAAGGATGGAAGGCTGAGTCAACCCTGAGCCCGTGAGATTTGAACAGCCGAACTGCAGAACTGCAGTCAGCTGAAGTAGCCTGCAGTGCTGCATTTAACCCACTGTGCCACCTCGGCTGCTTGGGATCCTCAAACATTGTTAAGACCAAAATATTTGAGAACCACTATGTTAGACTATCAATCTCATTCCATGCACCTTAGAGAAAGTGTATTTTCTAACCATACATTGTAGGCAAAGATGATGTGGAAAGCTGCTGTGAACACTAATTGTAATTTTAGTACCTTGTATATTGAAATCTATTCTGCTGAGTGTTACATTCTGCACTTTTGCATTAAACTAATAGCAGTATGTAAACACATTGTAGCAGAGTATATACTTGGATTGTATATTGGAAGAGAAAAATCAATAAAAGAGATTTGTACTTGAGGGGTCCTGTGGTGTTCTCTGAGCACCATTGTTTTCTTGCAGACATTTCATTATCCAAACTAGGTAACATCATCAGTGCTAATGCAAGAAAGGTTTGCAAGAAAACAGTGAAGCTCAGAGAACACCAAGGACCCATCAGAAGAGAAAAATGTTAGTTTCTAGCTCTGGATATTATTCCTGGAAAATTGTATTGTTAAGAACAATATATTTCTTGCTAAATGCCTGATAATTATTTGATTAATATGCAGAACCTAACTTTTGTTTATTCTAATATAAGGATTCTGATTTCATGATTTGTCAGACATCATTGAAGTAATTGTTTTATTTATTTTCAAAGTACATTTTATAGTGCTATGGAAAAATAGGAGAGAGTTTGACTTACATGGAACGGAGATAAACATGCAGATTTTTTGAGTACTCTACACAATACTGTAACTGCTGGTTGCTTCAGAAAAGATCACAAAAAATGACCAAAAAAACAGCGTAGCTTAGTGGTGGAGATATTTACTGATCTATGGCAATCCTATCTTACTAATGAATGATCTCAGGTTGATGATTTAAGCAACAGTGAAGTGAGATCTTATAGCTCTTAGCAGGAATAAGTTGTTTCTAATAAAGTGAGCCAGACAAAACCTTATGCCTTTTAATACAATTTGTTAGTCTTGACAAGTGCTACCAGAATCCTGATTTTTTAACAAGAAGAGAGTAATCAGTGTCAGGTATGGGAAGATAGACTAAAGGAATTAAAACACATGATTTATGGCAGAGCAACAAGTACATGTGAGAGTCCACTCTCAAATTATGAAGTGATATTCTAATCCACCAAAGCATATATCACCTACTTATAGTGGATTGTATTTCTTTTTCCCCTCCCATAATCTGAAAGTTGGAAAGATTGCTCTAGAAAATATTTGGAATATGTGCAAATGACTAAAAGTGAGGGAACAATACCTCGATGCAAGCTAATGTTTACTTTCATAATTTGGATGTAGCCTAATATAATTGTTAATTTTGTACTAGAAAATGAGTTAGCATTGCTTTTGCTATCACTATTTGTTGGCTACCAAATTTATCATCAAAAGACTTTTTTGAATTATGTTTGGATGTAAACCATATTTCAATCATAAACAGGGGTTGCCTATGCTTGTATGTTTTCAAAGTAAGCTGTTATAATATGAAAAAGGATTTCCAGCTTGTTAATGCTTAATAAAAGGTGGTGTATTAAGTAAATGTTATTAGCCTTATAAGCTTATTGGGGCACCTTGAGAAAAATAATTTCTTAGTCTACCAAAGTTATGAGGTATTACTAAATTCCTGTGAAGATAACGTGATAGTCTTATATATGTACTCCCTTGAACCCATTAAGAGAAAAGTGAAGTGATAAAGAAATGTGATAAAGAATGATATTGACATATATTATGCCTTTATACATCTCGAGGTTTTTTTTTAGAATACATTAATTAATGAACACTTTCTTTTTAGTTTTCATAGGATTGTAGTTTGGGGCCTTGAATAACCATGCCTGTTCCAGATGTTATGTTCTGTGCACAGCAGATTCATGTTCCACCTGAACTGCCAGATATTATGAAACAATTTACCAAAGCAGCTATCAGGACCCAACCACGTGATGTTCTCCAATGGTCCTATGGGTAAATAGAAAATCAAAGTAAAGTGTCTTGATTAAGAAAACTTCACATACACACACACACACACACAGAGAGAGAAGTATATCTGTGCTCAGAGTAATTACCGTATTTTTGGAGTATAAGACACACCTTTTTCCCTCAAAAAAGAGGCTGAAAATCTGGGTGCGTCTTTTACACTGAATATAGCATTTTTTTGCCTCCTGAAACCCCGCCCCACCAAAATGGCCGTGCATAGCTTGTAGGAGGCTTTCAGAGAGCACCTGGGGGCTGGGGAAGGCAGAAATGAGCGAAAAATGGGTGTTTTTTTGCTCAATTTTGCCCCACCCACCCACCCAGGAGCACTCTATAAGTTTCCTTTTTTTTGACAAAAAATCGGGCCAGTTTTCACAAAAAAATGGCTATTTCTGCTCATTTTGCCCCCCCCCCCCGGCCATACAAACCTCCTAAGGCTATTCATGCCCTTTTTTGAAAAAAAATGGGCCAGTTTTTGCAAAAAAACAGGCTGTTTTTGGGAGGTTTGCAGAGTGCAAAAACATTTTTTTTACCTCTTCAAAACCTTGGTGCGTCTTATAGTTCAAAAAATATGACAAGTCAGTGTTCACATATCACCGTGGACATCCAATATCATTAGTCTGTTCACAAATAGCTGTTTAGGTGCCCACCTAGCCTCTTGTCCCACCTGACTTTTAAACTATGCTTAGATCTTTAAAATTATTTTAAGGAGTCTGATATACTGAGTATTCAAAAATGCCTTTAAGCCCAGAGAGGTATTCCTAGAAATGGTGATAGCTGCATTATTCTATTTTATTTGGAAATATATCCACTTAAACAGAAAGCTGTTTGAGAGAGCAAGAGTTGATCAATCCCTGTCACACCCTAGCTGAAGGGAGTTAGCGAAAATACACTTTTTTTCCCACTTAGTGTAAGCTGTAGTATTGATTTTGAACATTTTATACATTAACATCATGTTTTTAACTTTCGGTATTTCGTATGGCACTATGATAGGTACTTCTATGCTTTGTCAAGGGGAGAGCCTCTTCCTGTGAAAGAACGTGTTGAAATGCCAGTTGCCACACAGAAAAATGATACTGGTTTGACCCCTGGCCTCCTTAAAGTTTTGCATAAACAGGTAAAATATTTTTAAACAGCTTAAATCTACAATAACACTATAGATTTTTAAATGAACTGTACTATCTAAAATGATTTTTCTTTGAACTAGCTTTTCGTGAACCTTCAAATTATAGATATGTAATATTCAACGCTGAGTAAGTAAAATAAATATAAAATAGGTCACAGAAATATAACACATATTAAAAAAGTAAATAAAATTAATAGGATTAAAACTAAATGACATTCACCTATATCAGGTCACGTTGACAGCATTTTCTCTTGCCAAATAATGTCTTCCTCCATACATGTTGAATGGCTCATATGCACCGCAGTACATGCAAGATAGATTGTTCTTGCCCGCGTTCACATAGAATATCTTCTGTGGGGAAGCCCCATTTTCTTAAATTGTCCTTTGATCCTACTACACTGGCGCACATCCTATTTGGCAATTTCCATATGGGCCACAGTTGTTCTTGACATGATTGTCTGCCTGGTAGCAACTAGTTTTTAAACTAGCTAATTAACAGTTAATTTCCAATTTTGTTTTCTTATATTTTCTTTATGATGTATATGCTTTTATAGTTGTCTCAAAAGAAGACTGTGGATTTAATAGATCTCCATAAAAAGTGGAAGATTTTGTGCTTACCAGTAGAACAACTGCGCAATCTTCTTCAATTAGATACCTTTGAGGATGGAATAGAATGGATGAAATTTTTTGCCCTTGGCTGTAGTGCTCTTGGTGGGGTATGTAAGATATAAAAGTCTTTCTTATATAGAATTGTTGTTCTACTAAAATGAATAGTAGAGGTGTTTAAAGATAAAAATTTATTTTTAATTTTGGTTAAATGTATAAGGAAAAGAGATGAGAATTTAAAAAAAACCAGTCTGAGGTTCAGAAGATAGGACCCATGATACATATGCAGTATTAATTGGATCGAATTAGACTGCTTACATAGTTTAAAATATAGAAAATCATGTGTATTATGGACATTTGAGTGTATGCAAATACAAACATACACATACATATATAGATAAGATTTTAAAAGTTTTAAATTTATTTAACCCTTTGTTTTGATAAATCTACTTTTTAAAAAACTGGAAAATGTACTTATAGATTCAGAATCATTTCATCATTTAAATTTTAATTCTTCAGAGTGTCGGTTGCATTTAATGAGTATTCTTTTTTGTCACATTTTCATTGGTTTATCAACATATAAAATACAAAGGGGAATAAAAAGTAATAGAAATCTGGGGAGAAGAAAGGAAGGAAGAAAAGAAAATATAGGGTAGAGAGGGAAAAAGAAAGGAAAAGGCATTGACCTCCAATTCTCTTTGGCACAGTAGAAGATAATAACATTACCTCAATTTTCTACTTTTACACAATAGTACATACTAACCATTTTTGTAACAATAAACTTAACTAATCAATGAAAACAAAATCAAAGTTTCATTTTTTTTTTCATTGCAAGTATAGAATCTGGAAGCATATACTATTCCCCATAGCAACAAAAGTAGATATGGTTAAATTGATTCCTTTATCCAAAGAGAATATATTTAATTTTGTTTCTATTTGGAAATCACTTTTAGCAACTGTTCAAAGTTATGATGGACCTATCTTGGGGTTACTTACAACCCTGATTCAAAATTACAATGGAAACCTTTCCCAGGTCGCAGGACTGAACTTTGGGAGCTCAGCAGCACAGGGCACTTTATTAAAAAAAACTGCAGTGTTTTGACTCCATTTGGTTATAAAATATCTTGTTTGGCATACTGGGAACATTTGAACAGCATTTTCTTCTAATATGGGATGTTGTTCTATCATAAGTTTGTTTTGCTTTGTTTTTTCCTGTATGTGACAATGTCCAACTTTAGACAGTAATTAGACCACTTTTTTATTTACTTTTTTTAAACAGTATATGTTGGAAATGCTTATCCCTTTTCCACAATCTCCCCTATATTTCAGCCTTCAATGAGATTACTTTGCAACTCAAAGTTTGAGAAACAACCCCAAGTGCCCTTCCTCCCGCTCCTCGCTTTTTAAGGGCACCTCTACGAATGGAGCGAGGAGGCAGAGGGGGGCTAGCCTCTCTCTCCCCCCCACCGCATGTTTACCTGTGTTGCATTGCACCTGCGCAATCCTCACCGAGGCGGCTCGCAGCGCAGTCCCAGAAAGGGAGTCAGAAGTAAAGCCATTTATAAAAGCGCGAGAGAGGCAGGCAGGCAGGCAAGCACTCTTGTGCAGTGACATCGGACTCTGCTGCATAATGTAGCACCAATTCCCAATCCCTGAAATGCAGGCCCAAGGACAGCCCCGTTCAGTCCCACATCTCTTCTCCATGCACAACACACACAGAGTCGTTTCAGAGGAGAAATGCAGGCAAAAGGCTCTTCTCTTCTTTCACTGCCCCCCTTTGCCCCCCCCCCCAGCCTGACATGCTTGTATGCCTCCTGAGCGAGCGAGCAAAAAATCCTTCCAGTCTTTGGGACGTTAGACTGAATTTCACCCCTGCTGGAAGTGCTCAGATGACTGGAGGCCAACAGAGCCCCAGGCAGAATTGCGCCCTGTGAGGGGGCCATTTCCAGCACTCCTCTGCCACCTCCTTTGGCTCTTAACGCCCCCCTGCTGCCCCCCTTGCCTCTTAGCACCCCCCTGCTGTCCCCTTGCCTCTTAGCGCCTCCCTAAGTCATCCCACCGCCCCCAGGGGGCAGTACCGCCCACTTTGGGAACTACTGGTGTGTGCCCTTCTTTAAAAATCATCTTTAGACTTTATCTTCCTGGACAATTTTCATCCAGACTCTTACCTCCACTTTTTAGAGAGTGATGAAAAAGATATTGATCTTCAATTTATTTTATTTATTAGATTTATGTGCCACCCACCCTGTCTAGTGGTGATTCTGTGTGACTTACCATTCAAACTGGTAACACCATTAAAATTCTGTCCGTCAAGTGTTGAACAGATTATTCTGTGTTGCCCCAAAGGTGATCACCTGAGGGACGAGGTGATCCTGAACCAAGCCACTGGGTAACATGCTGCAGATTCAGTAATTGTTTTATTCTGTTATGTTATTATAAGAAACCAGAATCATTTGATAGTGAGATAGGTGGAATACAAATTTACAATAAAAATAAATGAATAATACATGTTAAACTGAGTGATTCCTGCTTGCTAGCATTTTGTATTAAATATTTTATGATTTCCATTTTGATTGAAAATGAGATTTTAAAAATGTTTTGTGTGATCTGTTTGCCACTCCAAGCATAGAGTTATGAGCAAATGATAGCCATTAAAACACAAAGCCACATAACATATATTTGCAACAAATGGATAAAATTAATAAATGCACCCAGCAATGCAATAAAATACAGTATTAGAATAGCTACAAGTGAATCTTAGTGTTTGCCTTGTAGTCTAAAGTATACTTGTTTGCTTGCTGTTTTGGCTTTTTTTAGACCCTGCTCAGTTCAATGAAGCATGCATGTGAAATTCTAACGGATGATCCAGAGGGTGGACCAGCCCGTATTCCATATGACACTTTTCAATTTCTCTATTCCTACTTGGCTAGCTTAGATGATGAAATAACAGAGGAGGTATCCGAGTCTTTTCTCAAGTCTCTTAAAGAACAAGTGTAAGTATTAATGGGTATATGAATCTTGTGCCCCCCTCCTCAGCAAACTGAACATCTGCTTTTTACCTCCTACTTCACTCCAAATGCCCAGATCCTTTTGATCATGAGAAGAGACTTCAAAGTCTTTATCAGTTTGGCAGAGTGCTCCACTAATCCTCCTTTCTTACATCTCCAAAGGGCCCTATAATTCTCTGAAGCAATTTTGAGAAGTGTAATAAAGGAGAATCCAGTACAGGGCAGTTTCCTGCTCTATAAGCTATGCAATGTTTAAATACAATTTCCACTTTCCTTTTACAGCAAAAATTAGGATGCATCTATATCTATAGTATTATCTTTAACTAGGATTCACAAAGCAATTTCATAGTATAATTTTTAAACTTTGTGTTTATATACAAATGTAAAACTTTCATGGTTGAAGGTGAAAAGTAAAACTAGGGAGAATAGTGTGTCAATCAAAGGAAGAAAATTATTAGCTTGACCTAGGTCACGAATGCCCAATTTGTTGATGGGAAAATGCCACATTGATAAATGAAAAGTCCTTGTGGGCCACAAAGAAATGCTTAAGAGTGCCAGCAGCTGTTCTATGGCTACTAACATTTTGGAGCTGTGCAAACCAGTAACAAAGCTTGGATGTTATGAGCAGCATGCTATTGAGATGGTAGCAGTGGCTGTAAATTTACTTTGTTGGAAAACATTGGCTGGCTTCATATTGTGCTGGCCTGTTCTAAGTCTATCAATCCATTTCATTATGGCCTCAGACCAGCATTGCAAATAAAAGCATTAAAAGTAATAATAAAAAATAAAAATAAAAAACAGACAAAATAGTATATCATGATTACTGATAGATTGTAAGTGGGCAGTTAGTGTCTCCCTAATTCTACATACAGTATAAGAAAATTTAGCCATATTCAGAAAAACAATTTCAGACTGAGCTGATAACGAGACTTTAATTCAAAATGAAATCATTTTATAAGTTCTAATTCTTATGTAATATTTACTCTACTTGTATTCATTAGAGGAAGGGACAGCAAAACCATGCTTTTATCCACCTTAAATGTACTTTTGTAAATGCTGGATGTTGTCAATACAATTACCTTTTAATGTATCTTATTTAAAAGAAGAGACAGGGTGTTATTACTAGTTTCCCCTTTTGTCTTTGTTTTCCTGCCTGATTTGGGCACCTAGATGTTAGAAATCAAGTTAAACTCCAAATTGGAGGTCTATCTTGTATAATAGAAATGTATTTTTTTAACAATTTGTTTTTTGTTAAATTTAGACATTTAGAATTTTTCCTTCATGTATAAATTGCATGCCTGTGAGGTAAGATGAATTTGATGCATAATATTGGTTCCTTCAATAATAGTAATGAAAAATAATTATTTTTTTTATTTAGGGCACGTAAGGACTATATGGTTGGCACTGCAGATTTCTCCACTGTAAAACTGATGCCTTAAAACAGGAATGTTTGAGAGTAACAATTTTTTAGTACATAGCACAATGTCATGTCAAATAGTGTAATAAAATTAGAGTTTTCATTTATGTAATCTCTAATGTCCTTTTCAGTTAGTGAACTACCAATAAAATCTGTAACACCTAATTGTCTGAAATCAGATCATGGTATTTTATGACAATTGACTGCTCCTTCAACAAGCAGTATTTAGAGTAGAAAATCTAATCAGTAAGCACTTAATGAATGGAGGCTTCTGTTTCCAGAGCCAACCTGACTATGCCATCCATTCAGTGAAGAGAACATCATAAGTGATTTAGTATCAAGTGTATAGCTCTCCCAGGGCTTCTTCCAGACTCTGAATTTAATAAGAATCTTCTAGATTTTTCCTTCTGTGCTTCAGATCCTTATATATAATGTCTGGGCAACAATCATATAAATCAAAAATGCTAAGTCTACAGTTGTTGATTATTTTTCTTTCCTAATGTCTGGATATACATATGGTATCAATTCACTATCTGCAAAATCGTGATAACACTGAACATCATATATTTATTGGCACTGTCAAAATAATTCAGTTTGGTCTAGTGGTTAAGGCACCAGGGTAGAAAGTGGGAGTTCAAATTCCACCTTAGCCATGAAAGCCAGCTGGGTAGCTTTGGGCCACTCTCTCTCTCTCTCTCTCACAAGGGTGTTGTGGTGAAAATAGGAGGAGGATGTGTTTGCCACCTAGATATTTATAGTAAAAATGTATTTGTACTATAAATATTTTTTTTTATTTTTACAATAAATATATTTATTGTTAAAATAAAGGCAGAATAATTTGTTGAATGTTACTAAAGTGAATGTTTTAAAGAATAGTTTAATATTAGAACCAACAACAATTGATTTAAGGGCTGGTAATTGTCTATGTGAATAATTAAACAATGTATTTATTTTATTTATTAATTTTTTGTCATCCATTTCACTATCCAAAGTGATTCTGAATGGCATATATCCAGTTTCCGAGTGTGATAGAGATTTCAAATGATATTTATTGAAGTAGGTAACATCTTAGTTGTCAGTGAGATATGTTACTGGAATTAAACAGATACAACTTGGTTTGGCTCCACATCTCTTGTAATAGAAATGGAAGTATTATTTTCTTCTTTTATGATGCTTTCCTTCATCTCTGAAATAAAATGAAAGCCAGTATTATGTTGGAGCTTATCTTGCTACTACATTTTTTAAAAACCCACATATTTTCATGAAACAAGGCTTTATCCTTATAATTCTCATGCATACTGAAATGAAATTGAAATACACACTGCTGCATTTGCTGATATTTATCTTTTGATACCTTTTTCATCAGCTATTTAGAATATAGAATCTTTGAGGGAATATTTTAACTATCTCCCCCTTAATCTTAAATCTAAATGGACGGCACAAAATGAATGAGTTTTTAGAGAGAGAACACAGAAGCGTGAAGCAGAGCAGTATAAAGGCTAGTTAATTTACACTATTTATTCCCTCTTCTGTTTTCAGTGTCTCCCTTCCAATGGAGGGGAATCTGTTATTTTTCATCAATAGGAAAAAGGAGATAGAGAAGATAAAAAAACCTCTATCCCTTCTCTTGCAGTCCAAACACTCATGGTGAATATGTTCCTATAGCACAAACTAAAAGCTACTTAAACACAGTTTACTGTCCAGATTCACAGAATGTGTGAACCCATAAAGCGTGATTTATAATACAAGTAATCCTCACTTTAACAACCACAATTGGGAATGGACCCTCGGTTATCGAGTGAAGGGGTTGTTAAGGAAAATGACCCACCTCACTGCTTCACTTAATGACCGTGACCCAACAATCCTCATTGTGGTCATCAAATGATCTCATGGGCTGTTAAGTGAACAGAGACTCTGTGCCTATGGAGGGATTTGGGGTTCTGTCCATGCTTGAATTTCAGCGGCCAAGGTACACTTAGGCATGGAGTTAAGCATTCTTCTCTCTCCACCTTTGCAGAGCTCTCTGTAGGGGTGGGAAAGAGAGATTTTGGGCTCCATGCATGACTGAATTTCAGCTGCTGAAATCCACAAAAGCACAAAATGGCAGGAACCTCTTTCATTCAGCCCCCATAGATGACAGGGAATCCTCTTGGTAGGCTGAAGCAGTCCACAGCCTTCCCTGCCAGCTTCTCCATTGACTTTCTGGGGAGGCCAGCAGGAAATATTGCAAGTGACAATCACATGCTCATCGGGCATTTGTTAACAGTCATAAGTGTGAATACATCGCCAGGCAGCCAGATCATGATTATGTGACAGCAGGGGGTGGAATGACATTTTGCAATAGTCCATAATTTTTTTTACAGGCTGTAAAGCACCCTTTTCAAGGCCTTCATAATTTCAAACTATTGTTAAATAACCAGTTATTAAGCAACGACTGAGCTAAGCAACGGATAAGAAGATCACATTTTGGCTTAGTTTGGTTGTGTGAACACATCCTATATAATACTGCTGCTACCAGACCAAATGATGGCTATTTTTAATATGGTAATGTATAAGTAATATCTTACTCTGTACACTCTATATTAATCAACATTATTAGGACAGCTAATTGATTCAGTTATCCCCAAAGTACAACAGTATCAAAACAGAGCTACGCATTCATACAACAGTTGCTTATATATTGTATACTTCATTATTTTTTAAATAGTTTAGCAACTTATCTAAGTAGATTAAATTACCCAGGCCACAGGACAGGTTTGAGCAGACTAGTAAAGAACTCATTTTTAAAAATGTCTATGGAGATTCTCAGTCATCCAGGTCATGGTTGTTCCAAAGGTGCTTTATGAAGAGGCAACTGGACTTTTCTTATTTTTAAAAACTTTCTA
The DNA here is from genome assembly GCF_051295495.1 of Thamnophis sirtalis. NCBI lineage: Eukaryota > Metazoa > Chordata > Lepidosauria > Squamata > Natricidae > Thamnophis > Thamnophis sirtalis. The sequence continues at coordinate 78,298,461 of NW_028261388.1, forward strand.
TCATTTAAGATTTAATTCTACACAGAATAAAACAATTGCCTATTAAAAGTTACATTTATTCACCCTGGTTTTATGGGACAAAAAAAGTACAGGTAGTCCTCAAGTTACAACCGCAATCGAGCCCAAAATTTATGTTGCTAAGTGAAACATTTGTTAAGTGAGTTTGTCCATTTTGTGACTCTTCTTGCCATATTTGTTAAGTGAATCACTACAGTTGTTAAATTAGTAGTACTGTTGGTTAAGTGAATCTGGTTTCCTTATTGACTTTGCTTGTCAAAAAAGGTGATCACATGACCCCGGAACACTGCAACCGTTGTAAATGTGAATCAGTTGTCCAGCATCCAAATGTAAATCACGTGACCATGGGGATGCCTCAATGATCATAAGTGTGAAAAATGGTCATAAATCACTTTTTTTCTGTGCCATTGTAACTTCAGTCACTAAACGAACTGTTGTAAGTTGAGGATTATCTCTATTTTGCTTTAAAATCCTAAAGAAAATACTTTTATAAAATTACAATTACTGTCAAGTAATATTTTCATCTCTTTCTGTATATTTGGTTGTCAAAACAGAACCCAATGCTAAGTCTTCAGTTTTATTTACGCCACTTCATAATCCATATATTCCCAACAGCCCTTTTTATATAAAAAAATACCACTGCCTATGTTATAGGCCAGTTGAAGTAAAAAGACGGGAATAAATTCATGTAATAGTTTATTTTAACCTGGTCAACCTAGGAAACCAATGGGGAGTTTTGAAATTTGTTTTATTTTTAATTATTTCATGTCAGTATTTTTTTAGTACTTTCTCTGAAATAGGAGAAATTATGATCTATAGGATTCCATAATAGTTATTTCTTTTAGATTATGTTGATCATTACAAAATCAACTTTTGTTATTAAAAAGTATATGGTTGAGTTTATAATTGATTCTGGTATCATTGCTAATTTGATACATCTTTTGATTTAATATCTTGGGCAAGTATAGGAAGACTTAAAGTCAATAGCTGGATGAAAATCACTGAAATTCTTTCCTACAAATTAACACTGAATGTAAACAAGTTTTAAGCATGTCCTACAATCCCAGCCTTTGATGTAATATCACTCTAGTTCAACACAAGTAGAGATCAAAGATCTCTATCTTACCTATCTTTTTTCCTTCGGGAATCTCTCTCTCTTTCTCGACTTCTTTTCCGTCTGCCTGGACTTCTGCTTGAATTCCTCCGATGTCGAGAATAATCAATATCTTTTGAACTTCCACAAGACTGTCTTGAATCAGCTGATGCAGATCTTCGCTCTTCCTTGCTAAAGAAAAGACAGTAATTACGTCCTAGCTGTGATCTTGATCATTAACGTTGGGGGAGGGAATGAATGCTAATTTCTCCCGGTGAAAATTGCCACTAATGGCAAAACAATTAGCTGCACAGAATCACGTAAAAGGACTGGGCTTCAAAACCCAGCTGTATCACCATTGCTGTCAGAACTCAGCTGCACTAGAATTAACGGGAAATCAAGGGAAATGTCTACGACTGCATTGTTTGCTCCCTACTTTCATTTTAATTTTGTATTTCCATTTAAAGATGACAGTGCCTAGGAAGCTAGACAGTGAATACAGTTGTGTTTCTAATAAAATTTGAATTATGAAAAATCTTTCTGTAAAATATTGCAAGGAGGAAGCCACTATTCTTAACAAGTGTGATATTTAACCCTACTTTCTGAATGCCATTGTGCTTTGCAAACACAACCTGCTTCTACCATTCACCATGACTCAATATTTAAACAAAGCCCTGCTTCTCACAAATGCATTTGTAACTTCTCTTTAATTATTTCACAACTATCAAAAGACAATTTCATCTGTTGTCAATAACTGGCCAACAATCTAGTTCTAAGCAACAAAGGGATAGATGTTCTACAACTTTTACAAAATATAAAACCAGTAGCATCACTAAGTAAGTAAGTAAGTAAGATCTTTATTACGGTCAAAGACCAGCAATATACATTTGTCTTTACACTATATTAAAAATACTAACATTAAAATATAATTAAAAAGTATTGACGTTAAAAGTGGATAATAACATTATGGTCCAAAGATTGTTAAAGATATGTCCAGATAATTGGTACAAGATGGTACTATATTTCTGTAGCCAATTTTTTTTCTTATGGACATTGCAGCAGCACAGAACTTTGCCGCTGCATACGTGGTAACCGGGTTAGTGTCCGGGAGGAGGAAGCCTAGATAAAAATTGTCTGCCCTCCCTGGCAATCTCTCTAATAAGGGGAGAATATATGCAGACCTACAAGCTCTGTATAGCTCGCAGTGTAATAGAACATGTGAATTATCTTCCACTTCTCCTTTACCACATATACAAACCCGTTCGGCTATGGGTGTTCTCTTATACCTGCCCTGGAGGAGTGCTGAAGGAAGAATGTTAAATCTGGCTCTGAAGAAAGCTATTCTTTGTTTTGGAGAGATCAGGTCATTTAGATATCCTAGCCGATTCCCACACACCCTGTTTGATTCTGTCCCTATTCTACCTTTCACTAAAGGAAATAGGCATTGGAAAGAGTGAAAATAAACTGAATTGGACACTGGGTATAGCATGACACCATGATATGCAGACCTAATCTGCAAGTCAGTAATTCCAGTTTCATTTGAATTAACAGAGGAACAAAAGTATAATTTCTTAAGTTACTGCCAACTTAGAAAACAGCAAAGATTTGTCAATGATAATCATACCTTCCTGAAGACTTTGCTGAAAAAGTGGATTTTTCATCTTCATGAACCCCGATATTTCTGTTCTCCTCCTGCCAATGAGTGGTAAGTTCTTCCATGTGTACACCAATCACATCTCTGATTACCTGAGTATTCAGAAAAATTAAAATTGGACAAAATATTAATGGATGCCAGAACAGGCTAGATAATATTCAGATGGAAAGCCACCTTATGCAGAATGTCACTAATATGATCTATGTCAGGGGTGCCCAACTTGCGGCCCACGGGCAGGATGCATCACGCACTGCCCATACTCACGCCTGGTTTAGCGAAGGGGGGAAAAGTCATGTCACATGACGATGCCATGATGATGCGAGTTTCACACTCCCGGTCTATGTTTACTTTGCTTACATTCATTCCTTCAACCCATTTCTCTCCCCCTCCTTTCCTTTTGGCTACTGTTTTCCAGTTGTTATAAAATTATGTAAAATAATTGGCCCAGTATAAAACAAAGGGAAAAAAGCATATGGAAAGTTCACCAAGCCGTTAATATTGTTAATGCATTATAATTAACTCAAGCAATTAAAATGCGTAAATTGAAAGTGTAAGTAAATATCTGCAAATGAAGAACTAAATATTTTAAACAACTTATAAAACAACTGTTTGAGAGATAATCATTTATCCCTCCAAATATTTTCCTATTTTTTGCCATGTGCTGGCTACAGTTAACCATCCTACACTGATCTGGCAATAGTAAAAATATGAACTGCTAAACGTTACAATAATTGACACCAAGTATTCAAGGTTATAAACTTTTTAAGATCAGGCAAATTTAACTTATTGCAATGCATTAACTACACTGACAGCATGTAGACACTGATAGCCTCAACTCAACGATATTTTTGGAAAACAAGAGAATTTAAATATTCCTGCCTATTTAAGGTATTTCATATATAGATGTTTTTAAATTGAGAAGAAAATCATTTGAGATAATATGATTCCCAAATCATACAGACCTCTGTGTAGGATTTTTTTGTTATATGGACATTCTTAGCTCTGTACGATTGCCGCCGTCTTTTATAATCCCGCATCTCCGCAAGAATTTCAAGATGAGATTTTGGACCTTTCTGGCCATCATCTAAAAGGGAAAAAGTATGCTGTGTTAGGAACAATAATTCCGGTGGATTTATTCTGTAATTTAGGTGCAAAAATGGGGGCTATATATGATAGATAATTTCAGCAAACGCCTGTAATCTAGACCACTTTAACTAGAAGGGATTTTTCAAGATAACAAGTGAAGCAAATTAATGTCACTCTGTCTCAGCAATAGAGGAAAGGGTTTGATCACCTGGTCCCAATGACAGGCAATAGCTACTGGGTGCAATTCAGGCCAATTTCTGTTCCATTAATTTAATTCAAATTCATTAATCTGGGAATGCCAGTGTTATAAGAAAACAGGAAATACTATTAAGCATCCCACGTTAACAGCAAAAATGGATCCCTCAGCAAGAGACATTTTACATGTTTTTTTAATTTTTAGATATAAAAAAAGCGTAGCTGTATAAAAAAAAAAATTCCAGACCTTGGTTGACTTTTGCTGCCAAATCTACAAACAGATCACTGTCATTTTCTGTCGCCTGAGATCTTGACCTCTGGTTCTTTGTCTCTGCAAGGACGTAATCGTAAATTGCAAGTCGGTCAGCTTGGGTCAGATCACAGATGTAACGCTTGTGGTTTTGTGGAACTTCTGCAGGCTGTGATGAATAAGCGCCTAAAATGTGAGAACAGTTTGGATCTATCAATCAAAACCAACACAAATAGCAATATTCTGAAGTTTTAGGTCGCAAATGGCCCGATATAGACTGATACCAATTTGTGGAGTTTCCATGAAGCTACTGACTTCATTTGACCTATTACTACTATAATTAGAGTCCAAAAGGCAATTTACTCTTAGGACAAACTGGCAGTTGTCTAGGAAAAGGAATTGCCCAGAACTTTAGAATGTGAGATGTAATTTGGGGGCTGGGGGGTGGGTGAGGGCTGTACTGCACCTTTAAATGTGATGCTGAGCTCACACTTAGAAAAATGGGAGTTAAAACTAAGATGAGAGTAAGGCCAAATAAATATTACATTCAAATAAAAAAAAAATATTCCCATTTCTTTATTATACTTCCTTCTTTCTCATATTAAAATTTATATTTCAGCAGCATTTTTTGAGGATTGGGGACTACACCCAGTTTTAGAGGAACATAGTTTTCTTGTCCTATTGTAACTGGGCTTCTCACTGTTTTTTATAGTACATCTAATTTTCTCAGCAGGGCTAATAATATATTTGAAATCATAGTCCCCTGCTGTGGCCCAGCAGGAGCCGTTGGAGCTGCCACCAGACTCCGACAGCGAGGGGCCCTATGAGTCGGCTTTGGAGGATGTGGCGGATCCTGGACAGGGTTCCGACTCCGAGCAGGGCGCAGAGAGGCTGGTTGGACACCAGGAAGCGCCTGAGCCTTGGACCAGTGGGGAGGAGACAAGGGAGTGTGATCTGGACGTCAGCAGTGGGGAGGAGCCAAGGGTGTTGTTCCTAGATGCCCGACACCGGAAAGCTACTTGGCATAAGGAATAATTACGCAGTTACAGGAGGTAATTGCACTCAGCTGGTGGTAATTAGGCTCCTCTCCAGACTATAAAAGGACTGCTTGTGCACACGCCCTTTTTGCAGAAGTCAACGCATTAACTAATGTTGGAGAACAGTATTGTGAGCTTGGCAGGCTGGATTGCTGCCAAGGCTTATCTGAGCTGGATTGCTGCCAAGGTTTGTCTGTGCCGGTTTGCTGCCAAGGACCTGTCTGTCTATTAATAAATTCCGTAAAGTATCTTTGGCTTGAAGTGGAATGAGTGGGGTCAGAACAGTCCCCACTTTGGATTTGGCAATGGGAATGATTTCTCAGGAATTAGGCTGCAAGTAGGCAAAACAGTGACTGACTCCAATAAAAGCAAAAAAAAAAAGTAAGTTCCCAGAGAAGAGAAAATGAGATATTGAATAAGAGTTCTTTATATCAGACCATTATTCAGCATATGCAAGGGAAGTAAATAAAAATCAAATTTGTGTTCAGAATCTCAGTCAGTACCACAGTTTCTATACCAAGTGGATGTTTGTGGGCTCCCGAGGGAAAAATCTTAGCTTTCACTTACCTGGGCAACAATTTCCACACTCTTTGGCCATGGCTTTCTTAATAATGTCAAACTGCAAATCTTTATCTGTAGCAAAACAAAAGATAACACAGGAATGTTAAGTATATTTTTGTAATTACTAAATGTATGCCTGAGAAATAGAGGCTATACTTTTGCAGTACTGAGCAATGTTAACAATATACTCAGAAATTTGTACCATTGGAAATCATGTGTTTCTTTTTCTATAGTCATTTTTAATATTCCAGACTCATTGAATCTTATAAAATCAAGAGAAACTGACAGATTTTGAAAAAATAAGTCTTGGGGTAGACAAACTAACATTGTTCATATATTGTGTTAAGCCAGTGTTTTATCTATTTTTGATTGGAGTGTTGGTTTTCACTTATTATGATGCAGCTAATTGTATCTTATTTAATTACCATTGTTAAGCAAGTTATAAAAAATAATCAACAATTATCTCTTTTAGAATACAAATAATTCCTCTATAGATGGTGATTCCAAACCTTGAAAATAAAAGCATTTTAAAAATGCAACTTGACGTGACCACATCTGAGTTTAGAACCTTTTGGGGGGGGCAATAGTTAAGTGAATCACCATACTTATTAAACAAATGCTGCAGTCATTAAGCATATTCACTGCCTGCAATGAGTGTTGTTTTTGCCAGAAACCAGAAGTAAACAACGATTTACAGCAAAAAAAAAATGTAAATCGTGGCTCACAACAGCTATAAATGCAGGCCATCCAAAATGCTCAGCATAGTAATAGGATGTGTGTGTTCAATTCCTAGTTGTACGGAAACCCTTGAGAGATCTGTGGTAACTTTGAACAGCTACTAAGCAATCTTTGTAAGTTGAGTATTACTTGTAGACAGCTCTTAAACATATATCCATACTTCATCTCTGCATAGAATCAACGTTTTATACTGACAGTGCATACAAGATCTGGTCTGATGTTTTTATTCTTGCTTCTAAAAATATCAACTAGCATTTGTTAGTACTTTATGTTACATTTCAGTACTGGTACTTTAGTATTTATTATCACATTCGTACTCACCCATTTGAACTTTAGGAATTTTGCCTTTGTCATAGAAAAAAGTAGAATCATACATTTCAGCCTAGGAGGCAAAATATATGTAAAATAATATTATCAAATGGAAATATAATTGATCAGCCAGCAGCCTTTGAAATTAATAGAAAATAAATAAGATAATATTCAAAGAGATAAAAGTAGCAGGTAAACAAACCCACCATATTGGACTTCCCTGATAAAATAATTTTCTAATTTATCCTTATAAATCATCTTGTAGATCTTTAAAATTGGCACCTCAGCTCCAAAACTGTAGTAGAGTCATGTCCAGTTCTCACTCCCTTTATAATTTTTTACACTGGTGCATAGCACAAAACTTAAAATCATAAAGCAGAGCTAGGACAGTCGAACTACCACCATTCAGTTCCATCTAGATGCCATCCACAAATGCAATCAATGCCATTTCATTCGCATACCCAACCCTGAAATCTACTGGAATCCCACTTCATTCAGATCCCTTTGAAGGAGCAAGGCAACCAACTTCTCAACAATCCTCCCTAAAATAAGGTTGGAAACATGAAAAAAAATTGTCCAAAACATGTTTATGCATGGCTTTGGAAGGAAGAGGTTGCCACTTTAAGCAATGCAGAACTTTAATTTTATATGCCAACATGTGTAGCCTTTGTGGAACCAAGAAATTTTTGCCAGTAAAGATAGTGTTAGAAACTGATTTTATTGATCTTTATTATTATTTTTTTAAAGGTGTGACAAGATCCTTGGGCATTAAGAGAGTATAATGGTATCTACAGAAAGCATGATGTTTACCCCTTATCTAATATTGCAATAACCTTATCAATATAACTGTGGAAAGTATTTAAACTAAAATGTTATCTTTAAAAAAGTAATTGAAAACACTTTCTGAAACTAGCAGAAATGCTAGAATGAGGTAAAAGAACTGTGAGAGAGTAAACCAAAGGGAAGAACAAATAAGCACTGCCTATAATTGTTCTGTCATGTGTCTGTAAAAGTGAATCACAATATACCAAATTAGAACCTGGTTGCTGGAAGCAAGTTTCTGAGACTATTGGAAGTCTTTTCTAAAACTTAACATTCGCAGCTATCAAATTCTCTTCCTCCATCATCTGGCCATCAGGAGAAAGTGAACAACGTGGGGTGGGGCGGTCTCAATGAGCTATGCGTAAAATAGCCTTCAAGTGGCTCATCCATGACTTTGATTTTAGTATCTGTGTTAATTTGCTAATGGAGCTCTAACAGATTTTTTGCAGTAACAATTTTAGGGGGAAATAGTCTGGTGTCCATCTAACCGGTGTCCATTTCAAAAATCTAAAGCCAGCTTTGTTTTCAAAAGAAGATCAAATGTTTTCTTTCCATCCTCAAAATATGAACCTTTTAAAAAAAGGGGGGGGGGACAGCAAAGCATTACCTCTTCCTCTTTAGAATATTCTAGTTTTCTCAATCTGCAGGATCTCATATGTTTCTCCAAGGAAGATTTAGGCATTTGATGATTAGTATCATAAGGACAAGTCACTTTCTCATTCTGGAGGGGGAAAAAAAGAAAATAGGTTTTAGCATGAAGCACAGTGGCAAGACTTAGTAGACACGCTTGACAATAAAACATGATTTTCAATTTTTCATTTTCCCCATGCCTCATTTGATGAAATTATTAAGGTGCTAGACTAAAACCCAGAGATTGCAAGTTCTAATCCTTCCTTAAGCACGAAAGCTTTGGACCAATCATTCTCTCGGCCCAATCTTCCTTACAAGGCTGCCTTTGTAGGCAAACAGGAGCTAACAATATTATTAGGTACAAAGCCAGTGGGTGTCCTTTGGCCACTCAATCTCAGCACTAAGAAGACAATGGCAAGCCATTTCCAAAATCTTGCCAAGATATCTGTAGGGACTAGTCCAAACTAACAATGATTTGCAGGCACAATCCAGATACCCTAAAAATAAATATTAAAACTAGCAGGAGAATTATTTTCCAGGAAACAAAGAAAGTAAGTTCCAGTTCTTCTAGATGAATGAAATGTTCAAGAGCGATTCCTAGCTCTCTCTCTTTTCCTCTCTAAGAGAACGAACACTTAACACATGGTTCCTCTAAGATGAACTGAACTCCTGATGAAAACCTAGGTAGTTTTCTTGGCAGCGATACACAAATGGTTTGACACTGCTAAATTCCAGGAATTTTTGTTTTAACCTGTTGGAAGAAATGTCTTTCTGGGTTCGGCTCCAAGTGGGTAAAAAGACACTGGAGACATGGAGGCTGATTGGAAAGATGGTTTTAATGGTGGACAGGACCACGTGGCTTGAGTCCTGAACAGAAAAGGTGATCACATGCTTCTATGTTGGTGGAGAAGAGAAAGGAAAGCAAGGGAGGAAGAGAAGCTGAGTCCCTGGTTTTATGCCCTCTCTGGCCTTTGATAGCAATAGCAATAGCAGTAGACTTATATACCGCTTCATAGGCCTTTCAGGCCTCTCTAAGCGGTTTACAGAGAGTCAGCATATTGCCCCCAACAATCTGGGTCCTCATTTTACCCACCTCGGAAGGATGGAAGGCTGAGTCAACCCTGAGCCGGTGAGATTTGAACCGCTGACCTGCTGATCTAGCAGTAGCCTGCAGTGCTGCATTTAACCACTGCGCCACCTTGGCTCTTGAGTTTGTATTCAGATTGGTTGTCAAACTCCCATGGGCCCATGCAGGGGCAACTCTCTAGGCTGCGTTTTGGATCCAGGTTTGGTTGAGTTCTCAGATGCCATGTGGTGTGTTGGGTTATGCCTTAATCCCATCACTCTGGACCTGAAGGGGAGAACTCTTTATTATGTAAAGTGGACTAGCTCAGGCTTTAATGGCTCATTGACAAAGAGGGATGGGCAGGAAGCTGCAGGCAGCTATTCTGTCTTTTAAAACATGTTTCTTCCTTTTCACATCCAGAGAAATATTCTGCCTTTTCAATATTTCCTAGGATGTTTCATTTTCCTGGAGAGGGCTGGCTGATAACTTCCTACAAACCATTGCCCCAAACTGGCTCTTTGTTGTATATATAGTAACATTAATCATTGCAAAACCACACTAGAAGCCCCTATATAACACTGCCTTATTTGAGCTGCAAAAAAATCCGAAGGATCCCTCGGTGGCAGTCGAGGAAAGCATCCAATCCTGTCTCAGGCTGGACCAGATCTGCGCAGGCAATTCTGCAAGAGGTTTTTCAAAGAGTGTTTGGTGCACTGCACGCAACTGAATAAAAGCTCTTGCTGAAGTATCTATTCTTCCTCGTTCCCCGGGCAGAGGGTTAACCCAGCTTCCTTGGGGACGACCCTGACCTGCCGCCGTCCGAAGAGAGCCTTACCGGGATCCCAAACCAGAGCGAAAGCGAAGGAAGGCGCTTCTCCCCCGGGCCGTCTGCCTCGGCAGCCATTTTGGAACAGGGCACTCCCGCTTCAATTTCGCCCCGATTCAAGAGGCGACGCCATCTTCACTTCTGGCAAGGTAACGTCCTGACTTTTGAACCTGGAAAAGGTATATTAGAGGTATCTAGGAGACCGTTTCATTGTCAATTAATTATTTATTTTTTTTAACAAAAACGCTTTTAAACCGAAGGCAGCTTTAATTAATAACTAAGAAACCTGGCCCGGTTTCAAAACATCCCGCGGGTGGAGTCTCGCGATATTTCTCCGCTGCGCCCGACCATGAGAGAAATGGAAGGTGCGCACCTCCCCTGAAGGGCGCCCCCTGCAGTTGGAGGACTAAATTAGTGCCAGTAGAGTCAGAATGGTCCTTGGCAAGTGAAGCGTTTCCGATGCATGAAACGCTCGGTTAATTTTTCTTTCTCGAGATCTAAACGGGTTTAGTTCCACTAGTTACGCAATAACAAGATTAACGCTTGTTTCCTGTTTTTGGTGGTATCTTTAACCGTTGCTCAATTTTTACCTCGAAGTAAAAATTTACTCTATAGAGTTTTGAGGCTGAATGCAATCATTTTTTTTAACTTAAGCAACGTCCATTCTTAATACTAACCCCCCCCCCCCAATTTTTTTCTCTTATTGGACTATAAATGAAAGCAAATTAAGGGTCAAAAATGTATTTTTTAAAAAGGATTAATACACATATAGCTTCTCTTTAAATCATATCTGTCTGCCTTATACAAGCCTCTTGTTTATGCCCAGTGCCTAGATCCCCCCCCCCATATTTATAGAGGCAATGAATGTTAAACCTAACTGTTAACCTAAACTGTTAAAAATGCAGTATAGATGCAAATTGCATTCACTGAATTCTAGAGATTGGGGGGGGGGGGGCTGAGGTGCAGGGAGAGAAAGAATCAAAGGGAGAGAGAGAATCAAATGTATTTTTTAAAAAAAATGATTAATACACATATAGCTTCTCTTTAAATCATATTTGTCTGCCTTATACAAGCCTCTTGTTTATGCTCAGTGCCTAGATTCCCCCCCCCCCATATTTATAGAGGCAATGAATGTTAAACCCATCCTGTTAAAAATGCAGTATAGATGCAAATTGCATTCACTGAATTCTAGAGATGTGGGGGGGGGCTGAGGTGCAGGGAGAGAGAGAATCAAAAATAGTTGCACAGCACATATTGCCACGACAAACAGAAGATGTGAATTAATATGTTGTCATACCAGTGTATAGTGTAATATTAAAAGAGCCAGTGTTTAAAAGCACCAGGCTGAAAAGAAACCAAGAGATTTGGGTTATCTACAGCCACAGTGCCAACCTATTGGGAGTGCGCCAGATGGAGAATTATATTATTTTGATTATATTTATTTATTTATTTTTATTTATTAGACTTATATACCGCTTCGTAGGGCTTTTAGCCCTCTCTAAGCAGTTTACAGATTTTTTTTTAGCAAACTGAGTTAGCAACTTGCCCCCACAGTCTGGGTCCTCATTTCACCCACCTGGGAAGGATGGAAGGCTGAGTCGACCTTGAGCCAGTGAGATTTGAACCGCTGAACTGCGGATCAGTCAGCTGAAGTGGCCTGCAGTACTGCACCCTAACCACTTATTGTATTTTTGACATGGGCAATATACTTGTACCCAATTGTCATATTACTCAGGGTACTTGATAATTGGAGATGAGGGAATTGCACTTCTGCCCACAAAAAAGAACATGAAAGAGGGGCGATTTTATGAGTGGCTTGAAAAAAAGATATAAATAGAAAGAAAAAAGCAACAAAACATGAAATAAATATCACAGACGGCACATGATTAAATTAGGGGGAGGGGAAATAAGAAAATATCAAAATGTATAAATATGCAGGCGGAAAAGTGATATGAATTGACAAATGTTAAATAGAAATTATAAGAATGCATATCTAAGAATGAATTTGAAAGGGGAAAAAAACTTTGTACAAAAAAACATGAACAGTGATACGAAAAGAAAATGTCTTTAGGAAATAATGGGAGCTCACTCCCATTGTGAGCTGTGAATAACTACTAATATGGATTACTGATATTCTGATAATGAAATCAGTGTGAACTAAGCATGAACTATATATCAGGAACACAAAATGAATTTGAAAAGAAAGCCTAACAAGCCAAAACAGTACAAATGAGATGGAATATATGACCTTCTAATTAGCTAAATACCTTCTTAATTAGCTACAATATTTATGTGTTTTAAATGTTACATGAGAGTCTCTTGGAAGATGGAAGGATAATCTTTGAAGTCCAGCTGAATGAGTCAGGGAAAAATTCCTAAGGCAGGCCTTATTAATGAAGGGATGAGGTTTTCTATTATATTTAAATATAAGCATTAATTTCTCATGTGATTTATATTATTTAACAGCACTTGTCTGCATGCACCATCCTTTGGCTCCTTCAAAAAGAGTGTTATTAGATTGGTCTTTATATTTAATTTTAGCTCCATTTTAGTTCCATATTTTCATTGTGAATTTAGTTGTTGCATTTATTAAATCAGGACCATGTACTTTAGTAGCATAATGCTACATCTTGTCATTTTTAGAGCACAAAGTAACTAACTTATATGCTAGATTAATTCTTTAAAATCAAAGAGTGCCTTTCTTTTCAATTACATAGGATTATCTTTTTTTGCTGTACCTCAAGTTCCATTAAGCCAAAGAATTTCATGAGTTAAAAAATTCCACATTTTAGAAATATAATTCAACATCACATTGAGATATTTCTTCCTAAAATTATTAACTTACGTGTTAATCAAATAATACAAGTTAAAGCATTTTTTCAACCTTGGCAACTTTAAGATGTGCAGATTTTAATTCTCAGAATTCCACACGTCATAAAGTAGCTAAGATTGGGGGGAAAAAATTAAAGCATTTTCATATTGCTAAAATCCATTTTATTTATCTATTTCAGGGGTGTCAAACTCTCGGCCTGTGGACCGGATGTATCACACGCTGACCACGCGTGGCCCCATTTTAACAAAAGGGGAAAAGTCATGATACATTACGTGATGAAAACGTGACGCTGTGAGTTTGACACCCCTGATCTATTTTAACCCATTCCTTGAGGGAAATAATGGACCCAAAAGAATATTTCATTTTAAAATCATAAGTATATTTTACGTTTTTAGTAAACGAATCCATTGATTTTCCAAAATTGGATATTTCATTTCTTCCTTTCACAGATCAAATATAGAAATAAAATTAACTTTCATTTAATGTCTTAACATCTTATCAAACTGAATAGTTGAACTTTCAAGTTCAGCATCTCTTAGAGAAGCTAAAATTATAGGTATTTGGAGGCTGCCATGTATCTAGATCAATGTTCCCTCTAATTTTTTTTCAGTGTGAGCGGAAAAGTATAGTGTGTGAGCTGCACAGTTTCATGCCTGAGCACCTAAGAGAGCCACAGTTTGAACTGCTGTCGCGTCTGCTGGACATTTGCGCAACCTTCCAAGCGTCAAGCGCCAATTGCGAGCAAGGTTTCAGCCCGATGAATGCCAGGCATGAAAAGTGCCACTCAAACACTATACTTTTCCCCTCACCCTGAAAAAAAAAGGCTCTCTGCTCAGCTTTTAGATTGTTAGACTGGCTAGAGAGAGACATGGCACCAACAGGGTCCTGGGTCCTGGCATTTTGCAGGCAACCTGTCCTCTCACATTCCTTTGGAATGCAACCCATCACATGTGAATTAGATTTTGCCAATTATCCTATTAAAAAATAACGCTATTATTCTAAAATATGACTAACTCAATATTAAAAACTGTAAATATGTAATGCTGATAAATAATAGCAGTAATTGTTATTTAGTATGATTAAAATCAGTATTGATATATCAATATAATATCTATCGAAATTGACAATATACACTAAAATAACAATACAAATATATAATGTGGAATATAAATGTAATAAATATAATATATAAATGCAACATAAAAAACTCTCCCCCTTTAAAGTAGTAAGATCAATTAAATAGTCTAGCAAGTTTGGACAATATGCTATATGTTATGTTACTTAAGAATATATATACCTCAGAATCAGATACAACATCCACATCATTTCCAACTGAGTCAATAAAATCATATGCCATGCCAAAACTATTTTAAATAAAGATATGAAATTAATCAAGTCTTGCATTTATTTTTCAAAATGAATGTACAATTTTTTTATTATTTAAGTTTTGTACCCTATCTTTTCTAACTAACGTTAACTTTAAAAAGATGTTACATCAGACTACAATACAAGTAATTAAATGAAGACTAAAATAAGTGTTTTGGCATATTGAGCTTTTTATATTTCTTTCTTATATTTCTTCCTTAGTTGAGAACTTGCTCCTCAGCTTACTTACCCATTAACTGTTTGTTGCTTTTATGGTTTATTCATTCACTGCTCCATCTTCAGTTTTTTTCACAGGGGGCAGGGCTTCCTTCCTCCCTTCCCTCCCTCCCTCTACTCCTTTGGCCACCAATTTTGATCCAATTCTCTCTCTCTCTCTCTCTCTCTCTCTCTCTCTCTCTCTCTCACACACACACACACACACACACACACACACAAACACAAACGTTCTTTGGGAGGGGTTTGAATTACTCCGCCTCACTGCGCAAAGTCGGCTCAGCATGTGTTCGGCCCCCACTTACGCCGAATCAAATCCGCGGCCGGCGGGACCAGGGGGTTGCATTTCAAAGCCGCCAGTCCTCTTGCTTCTTCTCCTTCACCAGCAAAGCTCCCGCAGCGGCGCCTCTCCCTCCACGCGGAGCACCTGAGCTGGCCCCCGCGTTATCCCTCCCCCTTCATCCTCTGCCGTGCTTTTGAGGCCGCGGGAGCTAGTAGGAAAGCGGCGGAGGTGGAGGTGGCGGCAGGGATAACCCAGAGCCCAGCTGAGCTGAGGTGCTCCGAGCGGAGTCAGCTGGGCTCTGGGTTATCCCTGCCGCCGCCTCCACCTCCGCCGCTTTCCTACTAGCTCCCGCGGCCTCAAAAGCACGGCAGAGGAGGAAGGGGGAGGGATAACGCGGGGGCCAGCTCAGGTGCTCCGCGTGGAGGGAGAGGCGCCGCTGCGGGAGCTTTGCTGGTGAAGGAGAAGAAGCAAGAGGACTGGCGGCTCATCAAAACAAGTCTGGGGAGGTCCTTTGCAGGCGGCCAGTTCTAGGCGCCTGCAAAGAACTTCCCCACGTTTGCTTTACAGAAAACTCTGCGCGGCAGATAGAATCTGCTGCGCGGGCTTTTCTTGCGAGGTGCGCGGCCGCGCAGGCGCGCACCTTAGAGGGAACAGTGATCTAGATCATACTGTTTAGTCAATATTTGTTTCAATTGTAGTAAATTGTCAAATAGATACTGAAGGCAAGTCAAACTATAAAGAGAGTCCTGATAGTCCTCATTTAGAAACAATTTGCAATTATGACAGTGATGAAAAGTAACTTTGTCACCAATCTACACATTCACAACTTTAGTATGTCTGTAAAGCAAAGGAAAGCTGAAGTAAAATCATAAACAGTTGTAGTTTCACTTACTACTTCGCTTAACCACCGAGTTTTCAGTCCCAACTGTTGTCAGATATGAGGATTTCAAAATCTTTTAAAAAAATATTTAAACATTAAAAATCAATCAATTAAAAGTATTCATTCCTTGTTTAGCTCAAGCATTCCAATAAAATATTTTTCTGCTATTCCTATATCTGAGTCTCCTTACAACATCTACTTCTCTTGCGATCCAAATCAAATCATAGATGTGTAAAAATCTTTCAGAGCAGAAAATAAAAGAGACTGATTTAGTACAGCATGACCCTGGTTTTGGTTACTTTATGTAAAGAGAAAGGCATTTATAAACTATATATAGCTAGCTTAGAGTTGCAAAAGAAGTTGAAAGAATTATGTTTGGAAGGAAATGAGAGATGATAGTGAGCAGTAGCAGCTTTATGCTGGCCAGATTCTTACAGATCAGTGAAAAATTACAAACCTGAGAAATAAAGTTTATTGTCCATTTATTGATTTACACATCCAGGGTATAAGAGGCTTTTTTTAGGATATTATACATGAATATCCAAAATGAAATAAGCATCTCAGCCTAAAGCTTGTCTTTCACATCTTTTATGTAGAATTGCCTTTAAAAAGCAAAGTTTGGCATTTTCAAGAGAAACCTTTAAGCCAGTTCAGAAATGGTTCTGAATCTATATTTACGGTGTTTTATACAGCACCAGCTGAGCCAATTTTTAGCTGGCTTGGCTGAGGCTCATTTCAGACTGCAGTAAAACGGGGGGGGGGGTATTTTTTAGTTGAAATGATACAGCTCTGCAGAGCTTCTGAGTTTTTTTTTTTGTCTTGGGAAATCTTTCCTCAGCGCAGTTCTCTTTGAACTGTTCTGTAGAGGTTTAGCTGGCATAGCATTATTCCATCCTGTCAACGAAAGTGAAAATAATCATGACTGGCTTTCAGCTAGTTTGAAAGATGAGTATACGTGGAAATTCCCCTCAATTGGCACAAAATGCATGTAGTTTTTTTTATTTTTTATATCCAGACATTATAGTTTATTAACAAACAGGGAAACTATAACACACTCTGGAAAACATTATTGAGGGAAATACATTTATGAAAGGATATTCCATATTGCTCCTTAACAAAGACCCCCATTTTGCTTATTTTTTTAAAATATTATTTTTTGCAAAAAGAATGAACAAGAAAAAAAAAAACATACCATCTCCAGTAGTACAATTCTCCATGAGATACATTTACAATAATATGATCACTGACCACCCATGGAGCACTGTAATGAATTTTAGTGACATAATTCACCTCCTTGGGCTGATAATAGAGTGATGGATGGGACATCATTGTGGCTTATGTACAATATCAGTATATTCCAAAGGAATCTGTAAAATACCAGATATTCTACATCAATACCAGATGCTTATATTCAAATGAGAGGTATAAATGAGACTGGAAAAAAATGGATTGATTATATACAAAGCAAATACGGGACTAAGAAATTCCAGATAGCTTATGCTTAAAATTAGTAATAACTTAAACTGTTAAAAATTTGGGTAATAGCAAGAAGCTGAGTTCAATGTAGAGATATTTTAGACTGTGATTGTCAAAAAGTTATACCATGGGCTCTGGGAAGTCGGGGGGAGGGAAGGGAGGTGGGGATCTAGGGGGAGGGGGGAGGGGGGAAATATAATATGTGTTAAATTCTAAAGCATGATTGCACTTGTATACTGTGGTTTTTTTTAATGTTAGTGTCAAAACAGAACAAACTGAATATATTGGAAGGTAATAGAAGTATACCGAAGGGAGGAGCTGAGTGAAAGAAGAAGGAGAGTAGAGAGGGTGAGAGAGAGGAAGAGGAGAAGGGAGGGAGGGAATGGATTAAGAGAGGGGGTGATAGGGTTAGGGTTAGATAGAGGGGGAGGGGAAGTAGGTGTAGAGGGGTATGAGAGAAGGAAGAATGAAAGTTGGAGGGGGATGAAAGAGGGTGTATGGTGGGCTAAGGCGGTATATTGGGTTTGTATTGTAGGGGGCATTTTCTATAAAAGTGAGGGCTGTGTTTATTACCCAATGTTATATGCCTCGGTTGCACAGTAAACATGTGATTGTATAGAATGAAATGGAAATAAAAAGATTTGTAAAAAAAAATAAAAAAAATAAATAAATACCAGATGCTTATGAATATGCAGAATAGAATAGCAATACCTTTCTGTGTGGAATTTCTTCCTTAGATCTGTAACAAAAATGGAAAGTAGCGTAAGTAATTGGGCATATTTTTTTCTATGATCTATTGCCTCCCCCCCTTATTGCTGTTACTACTTTTATTGCTTTTATTCATTTTACATATAGCACCCTGAGTTGTAGAGGATGGGTACAAGCCCACCTTGTATTTTTATAAATTACTCAAGGCAGTGAAAATACCTAATACCCCTTCCTTCTCTTTCTGTTTTCCCCACAACAACAATCCTTTAATGTGAGTTGGGCTGAGAGATAGAGAGACAAATTCACTCACCCAGCTTTTGCGCTTAAATTAAGTTGAGCTAAGAGAGAGTGAGTGACCCAGGGAGAGTTCATGAATGACAGAGGACTAGACCCTGGACCCAGAGGTGGGATTCAAAATTTTATACTACCAGATTGTGGGCGTGGCTTGGTGGGCATGGCATGGCTTGATGGGCGTGACTTGATGGGCGTGGCAGGGGAAGGATACTGCAAAATCCCCATTCCTTCCCGATCAGCTGGGACTTTCTTCAATATTGTGCATCTTACAGAACACTGGTTTCTCTTTTATTTCTACCAACAAATCAAAGTTTCAATTGCTAAGTAGATTTAGAATCAACATTTTATAACTGTTCTACCTTAATCCTTCACAATTGTATGAGTTAGGTCCTTGCTTTCTATTTAATTTCCAGTGGAATTGTAATTTGTTTCCGAATTCAGTGGAATTGATTTCAATTGGTGAAGATACAGATAGCTCTTATTGCAGAATACTGTATCATATCTGTGAATGTTTGGGTGGTAATAATGAAATACGTAACTGATAAACTGAAAAGCAATGGCACATCGAAAAATTATGTAAATAGAAGAGAACAGGTGTGAATTCTAAATCCTATATAAGGAAATCTGCAGATCTACAATATAGACTGCACGAACATTAATAGTCTACTGAGAATCATTTATTCAAACCCACGAAATACTATTTACATGTTCAAATTAATGTTATGCTTTTCATTACCTGGAAACTGGAAACAATTTGTAGTAAGAATAAAGCTAGCTTTCTGCCTGGAAAGAAATTATTATTCTTTTTTCAGAATTAATTACTCATGAGGATAATTAATTTCTGTTCTTGTTTAATTGTTTTACAGTAGCCACTGAAAAATATATTAAAGATTCTTTGCTACTTCAGAATAATATTTATGCTCTTGTAATTTCCCAAATGGAGATGCAGCAGATGTAGGCAAAGCAATTGACAGATGAACAGAATTGGCCACATCTGGAAATGTTACCCCCCACATCTCTCAAGGGATTTGTTTTCTGAAAGCAAAACAGTAATCTGCATTGGAGTTCCTCCTAGTAGCAATCCAAGTGCAGATAAGTTCCAGACATTTAAGAGATTGAATTAAAAAGGAGTTCATAGAGAAACTTGAAATTTGATTCACTTGAAGGAGTTATCAAGATCCTCATTGAGCTATAAGAGTTTAGCAGAATACAGTAATACGTAACGAAACAATAGGTTGCCTAATAGTTGATTAATAGAACATTTTGAAAAATCTCTTCGAAGAGAAAACTAAACATTGAAAAAATACACCAATGAGTCCAAACATTTGATAGAAGAGAATCAACAGCTATGACTTGAATCTTAAGAAAAATGCTAGTTATTATGTCATTATTGTTTCCCCAAAACCTGCTTTTGAAGATTGTGGCTTCTTGGAACGAATAAAATTTGTTTGATTTTCCTCCAAATAAAGATTGCCATGCTATTGTTTAGACATAATAAATTATTCCTAACTCCAGTGATTCAGAGAGATCATCTTCTTTACTGGTCATGAAAGGGTAAAGTTGAGAAAAAATGAAATAATTTAGCAATAGCAATAGCAGTTAGACTTATATACCGCTTCATAGGGCTTTCAGCCCTCTCTAAGCGGTTTACAGAGTCAGCATATTGCCCCCACAGTCTGGGTCCTCATTTTACCCACCTCGGAAGGATGGAAGGCTGAGTCAACCCTGAGCCGGTGAGATTAGAACCGCCGAACTGCAGATAACAGTCAGCTGAAGTGGCCTGCAGTACTGCACCCTAACCACTGTGCCACCTTGGCTCTAATTTGTATAATGTAGCCTTCTAGGTCCTGTAAATGAAGTTATATTAAGTCATAGTCTCAATTGTTCCTCTCTCACCTTTGGGTTTTAAATAAATCTCATATAGTTAAGCAAAGTTCAAGTTTTATTTTAACAAACCCTGAAACACAGGAAATCTGATTGGCACAGCACTACATGCACCACTCTCAGAAGACTATAAGATCGTTCTTCAATTAGTAGTCTCAGAAGGACAGTTCCCAAGAAATAGTAATGAGAAAAGTAACTCTTTGACCCCAGTTTGATGTTGTAACAAAATGTTTAACTTTTACATACAGAAATAAGAAAAAACTAAAGTTTCTAATACAGTCAAAATAAATTAGAAATTTGTTGTGACTCAGCAGAAGTTTGCTGTGAGTTGAGTCGGGATGCAGGAATAACAATGCAGCTGGGGCTCGTTAGTGGCGTCTTCTGGAGATAAAAGGACGGATGGTGCCACGTCCTGGTTGCAGAAGTCAACGTTTGTCGTTCGTTTATGGAGAATTCAGTTCTGATCTTGTTTGAGTTTGTGAGACACTTGGAGAAGTGATTTTGCTTCTTGAAAACTTGTTGCTGTAAGAGATCTTTGTTTTTGCATTCTGTTATCTTCTTGCCAGAGACTTTATTTATGTTTACTTTGGGCTCGCAGCCAGCGTGAGCCGAGGCTGATAAAGTTCTTTCCTTTTAAGTCTGTCTGCCTGTCGTCTTTGAACGAGCGAAGAAGGGGGGGGACAGAACAGAAATTGAACATCAACACCCCTGGATTCCGAAGTGAAGTCCTCTACTGTTCCTTAGTTTTGTCCTGGATTTTCTGGGATAATTCCAGACATTTATCATAGTTTTTTGGGTGGGATGAAACTCCCAATTTCTTATTCTGTGTTCCTGGAATTCCACTTTCTTTGAAGGATCCACATTTTCTTTGCAGGAAAGAGGGAAGGATTGAAGAAGCCAGATTTGGGGCAAGGGTTGGGTGAGTGCATATTAAAGATCATATGTGATAGATATTGATTCACATGTCGGAGCTGGCAGCCTGCAATTTGAAAGCCTGTACTTTCAAAGTACTCATGCGCTCCAAAGCCAAATCAAAGACGTATTTCAACATAGGAGACTTTGTGAGGCTATGAATAGTTACAATGATCATGCAATTCTCTTTCAAGGAACAAAGTAGTTTGCACAATCAATGGAATGTTGTTGTTGTGGTTGACCTTAACATTTCTCCTATTGGGTTGTAGTTCCACTGGTTTTGTACCGCATTTACTAAGTTCACACAGCAAAGGTTTTTAATGCACGATGTGATGAGAGAGTCTGATGCTGATTAGAGCTGATATGGAGTGATGGTCCCAAGGTCACCCGGCTTGATTTTGTGCCTAAGAGAAGAGTAAAACCTAGGTCTCCCCACTTGTACACCAGCACAAGCCACTACACCATGCTGGCTCTCTCACAACCTGTGGAATGCCTAGTATTTACTCCTAGGAGAACTTTGCATGGGTTGAAAAAAGCGTGACCCGACAAATGCGCGCACGACAAAAGTACGCCGACAAAACTGCGGCACTAAAACCACAACGTCATCAACGCGATGTCATCAACGCGCCGACAACAGCGCGCCGACAGAAGCGCGATTTAAGTTAAGGTAAGGGTTAGGGTTAGGGTTAGGGTTAGGGTTAGGGTTAGGGTTAGGGTTAGGTTTAGAGTTAGGTTTAGGGTTAGGGTTAGGTTTAGGGTTAGGTTTAGGGTTAGGGTTAGAGTTAGGTTTAGGGTTAGGTTTAGGTTTACAGCGCGCTTCTGTCGGCGTGCTGTTGTCGGCGCGCTTCAGCGCTTATTCGTTGGTGTGGTTTAGAACTCGCGGTTTTGTCACCGCGGTTTAGTCGGGCGCGCTTTTGTCGTTCGCCCTTTTGTCGGTGAACCGAAAAAAGGATTATTAGCACAGCCAAAGAGCTTTGTGCATTGTGCTGATTTTTTTAAGGGAACGTGCAGTTATTAAATTACATAAAATTTATATTCTGACCCTAATAAAATATATGGGTCTTTTTTTTTAAAGCTGCCTCTTCACTTGGAAGGATCCCCCTTCCCCAGCCACCCCCCCCCCCACAGGCCTGTTATAGGAAGAAGCAAATACAGTTTGTAGTCAGCTGGGTGTTCATGAAATAAACATATTCTGCAGTAATTATTTTAATTAATGTTAGAAATTGTCTTATCGCTGAGCCTTTTTTGAGGTATCAGATATCCTTGAAATTCTATAGTAGTGTTGGAAGTTCAATCTGGTCCATATCTTATTCCAAGCCAGGAGAAAAATGCAGGGAAAAATAAGTTTGAGACAGGCTGCAGTTGGAAAGGATTTCTGCTTCTGCTTCTTGGCCCAGTAACAACAGTGACAAGAGCATGGGTTCCTGGGGGAAGCTGGCAAATTAGGGTTGTGAGTTAGTGAGTTTTTATATGCTTTTGAGTCCTTCGTTATGGTGTGTTCTATCTATATGAAAATGTGTTCTGTGTTCCTTAGACTGGATGTAGTATTTTAATTGTCGTTGGTAAGATTTTCTATTATGGCAGGAGTATTGTTGGACAAGAGCTTGCCAATTTCCATTAATTTTCTTCTCTTCCTCAGTTACAGCTCCAATATATTCTCTGCAGTGGTGGGTTTCAAAAATTGTTCAAACCTACTCTGTGGGTGTGGCCTCCTTTGTGGGAGTGGCTTGCCACCCATGTGACCGGATGGGAGTGGCTTGCTGCCCATGTGATCGGATATGAAATTATGAATTAGTACTTAGGTCGGTCCAAGTAGCTATTCAGAAACTCTGGCATTGAAGCATGCAAGTCTTAAAGCTGTCAAGTTACAAGATCCTTGCACCCCTAACCCTTTAGGAAAAAAAAACTAGGGGTCTTCAAACCTGACAGCTTTAAGACTTGTGGACTTCAACTCCCAGAATTCCTCCTCCAGCCACGTTGGCTCAGGAACTCTGGCATTGAAGCATGCAAGTCTTAAAGCTGTCAACTTACAAGATCCTTGCACCCCTAACCCTTTAGCAGTGGTGGGCTTCAAAAAAGTTTGGAACCTCTTCTGTAGGTGTGGCCTGCTTTCCGGGTCCACTGGTGGAACCTCTTCTAACCGGTCCGGTAGATTTGACGAACCGGTTCTACTGAATAGGTGCGAATTGGTAGGAACCCACCTCTGATCCTGTGGTATGTTTTTCTGAACAGTGCTTCTCAAGAACAGATGTAAGCAAAAATACAAGGTTGAAAGAAAGGAGGCAGAAAAAAATAATTATTTTACTAATTTAACATCATTAAAATATTCTGTATATACCTAAATCCTATTTGGAACTCAGCGGGAGTTACTTGAGTAAATAAATTAAGAATTGCACGGTGAAAGTAGTCTATTACTTGAATATTTTATTAAATTATATATCTGATTTTTGAGAGGCATTTTGATGTAGGGGTTAAGGCATCTGCTAAAATCTGGAGACTGGGAGTATCACCTTAGACACAAAATCAGCTGAGTGACTTATATTAGTCAATCTCTCTGGGCCCTAAGAAGGAAGCAATGTCAAATCACTTCTGAAAAATATTCCAAAGAAAACTGCAGGGATTTGTCCAGGTAGCTGTGAGAACTGGACATAATTGAATAGAAGAGAGAGAAAAAAGTCAATACTGTATGTGTAGTGGCCGACTTTAAAAATGACACTTTTTTACTTTAAAATCTGAAACGTGATTAGAATGTGTGGGGCCTTTGAGATTAGGAAAACACGCAAATAACTAGAAAAGGTAAACATGGAATTGTCATGTTGATAGAAATAATTACGTTAGTTAAAGATATTTTGGGTTTCACCACATGAAAATAAAAGTGGATTACAAATCTAATTGTCAGAACCTCTCCATTAGATAATTAGGAAAGAAGACCACGAGACTCCGTGGGTAGAAATCAAGTGTACTTTTACTAATTATAAATGATTAAAGGCATAGCGAAGCGAAGACTGATTATTTAGGCGCGAAAGCGATTGATATATAGAATAACCCATTCCCCACCCCTTGGCATCACTGTTACAGTCCAATCATAATTCTCCCAAGTGTCAGGTGTGTGAGATAACTTCAAAAGGCATCATGAAGATGGAATGTCGGTGCCGTTAGCCTTGGCGAGAAACTCCTCTGCATGCGTAGTCCGACAGGCAGCTGAGCTCCAGAACCTTCCTCCAGCACAATTAGTAACCCCTCCCAAATACCATGCCCTCCCTCCCCATTTCATGGCAGCCGAAGCAACAGCAAAGCAGAGGCTGACATCAATAGCACACTTGTAATTTTTAAATAATATATAGTAACTAGAACACACTATCTGAATAGCCCGTATATATAATTTAAAAAATGAAGGCAGAAACAGTTCCACAGCCCTGTTTGCATGCTATCAGATTTAGCTAGAATGAAGTGCTTTCTAGCAGAATTATTTGAACAGTTATTCGTTTGCTAACAGATTTTCAGAAAATTTGCATCATTAACATCAAGATTTATTGAAATATATTCCATCAAATAGATTTTGAAATGCACTATTAAATAAGACATTTAATTATGGGAATCTCATTTAATGTATTAAGTTAGGCCTTCATTTAATTGTTAAACATATGTCTCCCTTGAAGGCATTTATAGAATTATATTGATCAAACAACTCTCCCATTCAGTTGGTAGATGTGGTTTGATTTACCGTATTTTTCAGGGTATAAGACACACTCCCCCCCCCACAAAAAAGTGGGTGGAAATGTTTGTGCGTTTATACAGTGAATATTGCCAAAGCCCCGCCCACCCTCACGCCCCTACCCTTCGGCCTCTGCTTCCCAGCAATTTGCCTCCTTGCAGCAAACAGCCTGGTCATCTTCAGCACAGCCTGATTTACCACGAGCAGCTGATTTGCAGCTGGATCTGCCTCCTGGAATACCGCCTATCAGCTGTTCCAGGCTGCGGGGATTGCCACTGCCCACCGCCGCTGCCGCCTCCATGTGCCCCATTTTTGGCCGATGGGCATTCCATTTTCGGGCTTCCGTGTGCCCCATTTTCAGCCTTCACGTGCCCCATTTTCAGCCTCCACGCGCCCCATTTTTGGCCCATTCCAGGTGGCGGGGATCGCCACTGCTGCGTATCCCTGCTTCCTGAAACAGGTTGAAAATGGGATGCGCTGAGGCCAAAAATGGGATGCGCGAAGACCGAAAACGGGGCGCACAGAGGCAGCAATAGGTGGTGGCGATCCCCGCAGATGGAACAGTTGATCGGCGATATTCTGGGAGGCAGATCCAACCGCCAATCAGCTGCTTGTGCTAAATCAGGCTGTGCTGAAGCTGACAGAGGCTGTTTGCTACAAGGAGGCAAAAGCTAGGTACGTCTTATAGTCCGGAGCGTCTTATAGTCTGAAAAATACGGTACTTAAAGAAAAAATAGAAACAAAAAGTTATTAAAAAACTGTAGCTATATAGTACTCCTTTGTGTGCCTTCAAGTCACTTACAACCTCTGGTAAAAAGTCCAGGCAAACCTTCTACGTTCATAAAATATGGATCATAAAATAAACATTTGGGAAATGTGATCATCCAATATTCCAATACAATTCCCCATACATTATTAACTTTGTTAGCGTCTGTTCTGAACTCATGTTGTTTGGCAAGATGATTATTATATCTGCATTTATCTATAATTTCCCATAGTCTCCCTGTTTAAAGGCCTTTTCATTAATATCAGCACCAAAATATTAAAAATTAAGTATTTTATGTAGCCCTTGCCAATTTTTAGAACAAATGTACTGGTCC
The DNA here is from genome assembly GCF_051295495.1 of Thamnophis sirtalis. Taxonomy (NCBI): domain Eukaryota; kingdom Metazoa; phylum Chordata; class Lepidosauria; order Squamata; family Natricidae; genus Thamnophis; species Thamnophis sirtalis. The sequence continues at coordinate 78,324,430 of NW_028261388.1, forward strand.
AGTGTTGCAAATGTGTATTTAGAATCAGTAAATGCATTTAAGGCTTAGGTCATTATTATAAGTTTTCTGAACGCGAATATTCACATGGCTATCTGTATTATCCTACACCTTTCAATGAAACCTCTTTTGGGCCTCTGATTTGGCCTTATTTTTTGGATCAATTTACTGCCTCGGGCATTTTACACAATCCAATTATAGAACAAGAAGAACAGTGCTGCAAATATTAATTAATGCAATTTATGTATTATTATACTGATGGTTCCATGCAGAATTAATCTTCCAAAGGTCCCCTGGAAAACTCAGGTTTTCACAAGCTTCTGATGAAAGAAATGTCCTTCTGGGTTCGGCTCCAAGTGGGGAAAAAGACTCTGGAGACATGGAGGCTTCTTGGAAAGATGGTTTATTGGTGGACAGGGCCACATGGCTTGAGCCCTGAGCAGAAAAGGTGATCACATGCTTCAATGTTGGTGGAGAAGAAGAGAAGGGCTGAGGGAGGGGCTTGCTAGGCTTTTTATAACCTGTTCAGTCCCACCTCTCTGTTTCCTGTTCCTGTGTAAGAAATGTATTCTGATTGGTTGTCAGACTCCCATGGGGCCATGCAGGGGCTACTCTCTAAGCTGTGTTTTGAATCCAGGTTTGGTTGAGTTCTCAGATGCCATGTGGTCAGTTGGGTAAAGTTCCTTAATCCCATCACACTACAGCTGAAGTCTTTATTATGTAAAGTGGACTAGCTTGGCCTTCTCAATGGCCCAATGACAAAGTGGGGATGGGCAGGAAGCTACAGGCAGCTATTCTGTCTTTTAAAACATGTTTCTTTCTTTTCACAACCAGAGAAATATTCTGACTTTCCAATATTTCCTAGGATATTTTACTTTTCTGGGAGAGGGCTGGGGGATAACTTCCTACATTTCTGGAAGTCCACGAGAATAGGAGCCACCCTCCCAAATATGGCAGACCTCTTCTGAAGTTGGAATCTACAGAGAACATTCACCATTCAGACCTTAAGATTCTCAAGAAACAGCTAACTGTTGGCAAGCAGGGATAGAGCAGGATTCAGATAGTGACCAGGGTCTGGCTGGCTAACGAGCAGGGAGCATGGGGATACAGCCTGTTGAGTTATCAAGCTGAACAGGAAAAGACAAAAGGCTTAGGAAGCAAGTTGACCCAGCCTCCTAAATTGAGAAGGCTGCTATTGACCTCCTAGTAGACCAGTTTGGGAATTGTTGGCTTGACGTGTTGAATCTTCACCCAAGTACTGATTTTCCCCCAGATTTCCTTTGAAATCAGTTGTGATTATATTCCATCAAATATTTTGGTTTGGTTTGGTTTCAAGGCGATACTGATTTCAAGGGGATACTGATTAAATGCCAATAGGCCCAGGGTACCTGCGAGACAGAGGTGGGTTCCTACCGGTTCGCACCTATTCGGTAGAACCGGTTCGTCAAATCTACCGAACCAATTAGAAGAGGTTCCACCAGTGGACCCAGAAAGCAGGCCACACCTACAGAAGAGGTTCCAAAACTTTTTGAAACCCACCACTGCCACAGACAGACAGACAGACAGACAGACAGACAGACTGACACAGAGAGAGAGAGAAAGAAAGGAAGAAAGAAAGAAATAAAAAAGAAAAAAGAAAGAAAAAGAGTGAGAGAGATGAAAGAAAAAAAGAAAAAAGGGACAGAGAGACAAAAGGAAGGAAAGAGAGAGAGAGAGAAAGAAAGAAAGAGAGAGAACACATGGCCAGCAAGCCACTCCCACCAGGTCACATGGCTGGCAAGCCACTCCCACAAAGGAGGCCACACCCACAGAGTAGGTTCCAAAAAGTTTTGAAACCCACCACTGCTGCGAGACCACCTACTGCCACAGGTAGCCTCCCACCGTCCAGTGCGATCCCACAGAGTTGGCCTCCTTAAGGTGCCATTGGCCAGACAGTGTCGACTAGCGATCCCCAGGGGGAGAGCCTTCTCTGTGGGAGCCCCTTCCCTCTGGAATGAGCTGCCCCCCGGAGCTTCGTATAATCCCTGACCTCCGGTCCTTCCGACGCGCCCTAAAAAGTTGGTTTTTCCAGCAAGCCAGCCTGGCCTGAACAAAATAAAATAAATAATTGGTCACTGTTAATTTTAATTCGATTTTTTTTTTTAAAAAAATGTCATTGTCAATTTTAATTGGGTTTGGGATATTCTGTTTAATTTTTTTTTAACTTTCGTATTATGTGTTTCTTTTAAGGTTGTACGCCGCCCTGAGTCCTCGGGAGAAGGGCGGCATATAAATCTAATAAACCTAAACCAATAATTGTCCAATATCAGTTCAGCAACTTTTTGAATATTAATCATTAAAATGCAGCATTGCTTTGCGCGTATTAGTGGGAATTGCTTTCGGTCATTCCCGAACAGCAGAGAAAATAAGCTTCTATGCCAGTTTGCGGGGAAAAACCTACCTACTGGATTACTGACAGACACTGTACTAAAGATAGATCATTCAAATTCAGCATGAGTAGTACAGATTACTGGAATTTAAGACGATAATCCTATTAAATAGCTGTGCTTGAAACAACTATCTTGCAACAAAGCCATTTGTTCCTCTTAAGTTTTTAATCAGACGGTTTGTCTTTCAGAAAAGTTCCACATGCTTGTAGCTTCTTTATTGTTTTAATTTAAAAAACGCTACAAGGCACATGAACTCTGTTCTAGCTTCTTTATCAGGCTTAATGAAGAATTAACCTTTCCACAATAAAAGCCATGATTTAAAGCCTTTATTACTTCAGATGTGACTACATTACATGTTACTTTCTGGGAAGAGTGATTACAATTAGCAGGTGGATTTTTCCACTCCTTAAACTTCTTAGCCACCTATTTTAAACATTTGGAGTTGTATCCATAAACGTGCAGGCATTCGTATGCCGTCCCAGTTTAGCCATTCCCTCTGCAAATTCCATGGAATCCTTTAAAAAAAAATTTAATTAACCCTTTTAACCCTATTTTAAATCTTTTGCTGCTTGTTTTTAAATCACATTTGCTGTCCCGAGTGCGAGGCTAACAGATTAGCGATATAAAATGCGTTGGCAAATTTCTGCAGTGCGAAGAATGTATGGAGAAGCTTGAGAATTGAAAGTATTGAGAAGTCTTATGGCTGGTTACCATTTTTTTTTGGCTGATATACAGCCAGGGCCGGATTTTCCTATAAGCTAACTAGGCTTCAGCCTAGGGCCTCAAGATCAAGAGGGGCCTACATTCAAATTCTTAGCAAAATTAAAATTACACTATTCTAAAAACAGTGAACACTAAAACACTGAACCGAAAATAAGGAGAAATTCTGTGCATATGACTAATAAACAAACATAAAAATGTATTGGTTAAGATCGTTCCAGCGCCGCGGCAGTTGGGGAGCCCGCCCACGTTCCCGGCACTGGCGGTCGGGCGAGAGGCGCGGCCGCTCCCAGTAGTTGCCCCGTCGACGCGGAGCCCACCAGCAGCCAGGCAGGTGAGGTCGAGGGGGCCGAGCCGGGCAGCTGAGCGCAGCAGGGGAGGCGGCTGGCCTCGCTGCCTTTGCCGCAGAGCAGAGCCGCCCTCCGTCGGGAGGCCAGCTATATATATTGATATATATCACAGTAATGATGTATTTTATTGTCTCTCATGCAATTTACAAACTTAAAAATGGGAGGTGAAAGGGCCTCATAAGTGGAATAGCCTAGGGCCTCTTTTCATCTAAATCCGGCCCTCCATACAGCCTCCGTACTAACCTGGATTATAGCTGCACGTAAATCGGTTTGCAAAAATGTGCCTGATGTCAACATGCTAAACTCGAGTTTTTATCTTCTGCTGATCCGATTAGGAGTCGTGATTGCAGGAGTTTTCCGAATGTGTCAGTCTCTGCCCTCTCCTGCCCTCTTCCCTCGTTGTGCAATAGGATTCCTATTGCAATGTTGTACAGTAGGATTGATCGGTGGCTGTATTGGTAATTGCTGCCTCTTTTTTTTAACCTTTTTTATCGACCTTAAACGGATAAAGGAGGTTACAAAACAATGCAAAATTATTTGAAGGTGTTGAAAGAAATGTCCTTCTGGGTTCGGCTCCAAGTGGGGGAAAAGACACTGGAGACATGGAGGCTGCTTGGAAAGATGGTTTATTGGTGGACAGGACCACATGGCTTGAGCTCTGTACAGAAAAGGTGATCACATGCTTCTATGTTGGTGGAGAAGAAGAGAAGGGCTGAGGGAGGGGCTTGCTAGGCTTTTTATACCCTGTTTAGTCCCACCTCTCTGTTTCCTGTTCCTGTGTAAGAAATGTATTCTGACTGGTTGTCAGACTCCCATGGTGCCATGCAGGGGGCTACTCTCTAGGCTGTGATGAGTTCTCAGATGCCTTGTGGTCAGTTGAGTAATATCCCTTCCCCCTACAGCTGCAGTGAGGAGAAGTCTTTATTATGTAAAGTGGGCTAGCCTGGCCATCTTAATGGCCCATTAGCTGGGGATTGGCAGAAAGCTATAGGCAACTATTCTGTCTTTTAAAACATGTTTCTTTCTTTTCACATCCAGAGAAATATTCTGCCTTTTCAATATTTCCTAGGATATTTCATTTTTTCTGGGAGAGGGCTGGGTGATAACTTCCCACAAAGGGAAATGGCGATATGGAAAAAAACTGTTCTCAGGATGCCTAAACTTTATGCAACTGGAAATCAGATCGTTTTAAAGTGTATTGTTGTTATTTTACTATAGATAGCGTCTGTCGAGTTTCTGCCAATTCTCCATCCCAAGCGAATAAGGATGGGAACCAACAAGCAAATAATTATTGTTGCTGCTGTTTGCCAGCAAATCACTTGCTTGGATGATTGGGTTTTTTGTTAACCTCTTCTCAGAAAAACCCCCGGAGTTTCCCCTGTTGGAAAAACTCTTGGCAGGCACCTCGTGACATTTTACTAATATTGCCGAAACCGTCAGCAGATAGGAAGCAGATGGAACAAGCGTAGTGCTTTAAATGCTATCCGATGACTCGGACGAGAATCGTCTTCTTCTTTCTCAAATCCTGGAAAGTTTTTGACGGAATCTTAAATGTGCCTTTGCTTCCAGTTCCAATAGATGTGAGAAGAAATTCCCATCCCCGCTTTTTAAAGAAACTTTTACAGACTTTTAACTGCGGGGGTCAGGAAAAGACTTGCTTTTAAAGGCCTTTCGCAGGAGGGGAAGATCTATTTCCGCGATCTATTATAGGGGGAGGACGGGTAGATTTGATCAGAACTTCAAGAGTCCAGTTTAAATGCACGGGGAGAAGTTTTCGGGAAGTCCGAAATCAACAGGACCGAATCCTCCCCCCCCCCTACCGTCCTGTGCTGGGATGATACCCGTGGTGGATTCTCTTCTCCCTTGAAATGCGTTTTCTATTCTGTGTATGGGGTACATGGAGGGACCTCCCCCCCAAAAAAGGTCTAATCCAGAGGTAGTCAACCTTTTTACACCTAGGCAAGGCGTTTCATTTTCCATTTGACTATCACAGGTCCTTTGGGCAATCCTAGGGAAATTGTCTTGAATGTTATCATTCCAACATCATTAAACAGATATGGGGACAATATATATCTATATCTATATCTATATCTCTCTATCTCTCTATCATCTACCTACCTACCTACCTACCTACCTACCTACCTATATATCTATATCAGCTATATCTATATCTATATCTATCTATATCTCTATCTCTCTATCTCTCTATCTCTCTATCTATCTATCTATCTATATCTATCTATATCTATATCAGCTATATCTATATCTCTCTATCTCTATCTCTCTATCATCTATCTATCTATCTATCTATCTATCTATATCTATCTATATCTATATCAGCTATATCTATATCTATATCTCTCTATCTCTGTCTCTCTATCATCTATCTATCTATCTATGTATCTATCTATCTTATCTATATATCTATATCTATATCAGCTATATCTCTATCTCTATCTATCTATCTATCTATCTATCTATCTATCTATCTCTCTCTATCTATCTAATCTATATCTATATATCTATATCTATATCAGCTATATCTCTATCTCTTATCTATTTATCTATCTATCTATCTATATCTATATCTATATCAGCTATATCTCTATCTCTCTCTCTATCTCTCTATCATCTATCTATCTATCTATCTATCTATATCTATCTATCTATCTATCTATCTATCTATCTTATCTATATATCTATATCTATATCAGCTATATCTCTATCTATCTATCTATCTATCTATCTATCTATCTATATCTATCTCTATCTATCTATCTATCTATCTATCTATCTATCTATCTTATCTATATATCTATATCTATATCAGCTATATCTCTATCTATCTATCTATCTCTATATCTATCTATCTATCTATCTATCTCTATCTCTCTATCATCTATCTATCTCTATCTAATCTATATCTATATATCTATATCTATATCAGCTATATCTCTATCTCTCTATCTCTATCTCTCTATTATCTATCTATCTTATCTATCTATCTATCTATATCTAATCTATATCTATATATCTATATCTATCTATCTATCTATCTATCTATCTCTAATCTATATCTATATATCTATATCAGCTATCTATCTATCATCTATCTATCTATCTATCATCTATCTATCTATCTATCTATCTATCTATCTATCTATCTATCTATCTATCTATCTATCTATCTATCTATCTATCTATCTATCTATCTATCTATCTATCTATCTATCTATCATCTTTTCCATTTCCTTTCCCATCCTGAAACCACTTTTTCTCCAAATTCTGTTCTGACAATAGCTTCTTGTTCACTGTAACAGTGCCGAAGAATAATAATCTGATAATTACAGTATTAACCTTAATATGTTCTACACTATGGCACAATCTAGAGCCGGGGTATACCTACCGCCCACTTTTGCATCTCTGTTAGTAGTAACATTTTCTAACCTCCCGCCGGTTCCACAGTAAATGGTGATTTATAAAGTAGGGAAGTAACTTTGCTTTATAAAATTCATAAAGCAGAGTTACAGCAAACCCCTACCGCCCACCACGAAAGCTGGTAGGGACCAGGTTGACCATCACTGGTCTAATCTTCTACCATGCTGTGAATTTACCACTGATCTGCCCACCCCGCCTTCTTTACGCACTAGTGCCCCCCACCCTGCCCGAGATAAGCGTGGCTTTGCTGTGAATGGTCAGGGCTATTCAGCTAAGGTGGGAGGATGACTGGACGTTGCCACCCGAGCCTCATCCGTTCCTGCTGGACCTTCCCTCTGGATCTCCGCGTTGATCCCTCCAGATGGATGCAACTGGGCGGGAGGCGCGGGATTAACCCGGCCGCCCTTCGGCTTCGGGAGATCAGCGCCGCAAGGAGGCAAGAGCTCCGGACCTTCGCGCTCCCCTCGGGCGGGAAGCGACGATGGTGCTTCTGTCCGGGGGTCGGAAAGAGGGCCGAGAAAGCCGGAGCCCCGCCGCGGAGAGGCAGCTCCAAGTTGGGGCGCTCGGAGGATCCCCGGGAGACGAGAAGGCGGAGGGGGGAGAGAGTCCCGGGGGGAGCGGCGGGATTGAGCCAAGCAGCCCCGCCGAGCGAGCGAGCGGAGAGGGCGAGGAGGAGGAGGAGGAGGAAGAGTGGGACGATAAGGAGGAGGAGTACGAAGACTTCTCGGATCTCCCGGACACGCGGAGCATCGCTTCCGACGACTCTTTCTACCCGCCCCGAGAGGAGGACGACGGCGACGAGGAGGAGGAGGGCGAATCGGAACTTCCCGACGGCCAGCAGCCGCTCAGCCTCTTCCGCGCTTGCTGCACCAACAACGCCGCCGTCGTGCGGGCTCTCATCCGGCAGGGGCTCCGGGACGAGGACGTGAAGGAGACGGACCGTAACAAGCGGGTGAGGGCGCAGCGCTTAGCACTGCCGGGCCTGGGGGGAGGAGAAGGGAAACGGGGGCTCCGGAGAGCAGTTTCACTCCCATCCATTTCACACACACACACCCCTCGTTGCCCTACAATCTTATTGCAATGTGCTCCTTCCCCATAATAACAATAGCAGTTAGACTTGTATACCGCTTCATAGGGCTTTCAGGCCTCTCTAAGCGGTTTACAGAGAGTCAGCATATTGCCCCCAACAATCTGGGTCCTCATTTTACCCACCTCGGAAGGATGGAAGGCTGAGTCAACCCTGAGCCGGTGGGATTTGAACCGCTGAACTGCTGATCTAGCAGTAGCTTGCAGTGCTGCATTTAACCACTGCGCCACCTTGGCTCAATGCCTCGAGCGTGTCAGCCTGTCCTTTGGAGCGATCAGAGAAGAATGAGTGATTGCTTTCTTCCGTCCTCCTCCTCCTCTCCTCCTCCTCCTCTTCCCTCTTTTCCTTCCTCTTCCCTCTTCTCCTTCCCCCATTCTTTTTTTTTTTGCTCCGGTAATATTGTGGCCGCAATTTTAAAAAAAACATCCCGCACTAACAACTTTTTTTCCCTACAAATCTTTTAACTCTCCATGCCTCCTTGTAGTATATAAGTAGCCCTTGAGTTATTAGTTTAGCGACCATTGAAAGTTACAGTACTAAAAGGAAAAGAAAAAAAAAACTTAGGACCATTTTCACACTTAAATGACTTGTTGCAGCGTCCCTGGGTTCACACGATCAAAATTTGGAAGAAAGTAGAGAAGGGAGGGAGGGTGAAAAGAAAGAGGTAAGGAGAGGAGGATGGGAAGGAGGAGGAGAGAGGGTGGGAAGGGGAAGAGGAAGAGCGGGAGGAGGAGAAAGGTACAGGAAGAAGGAAGGGGAAGGAGAGGAGGAAGGAAGGAAGTAGAGAAGGGAGAGAGGGTAAAAGGAAGAGGTAAGGAGAGGAGGATGGAAAGGAGAGAAAGAGGAGGAGAGAGGGTAGGAAGGGGAAGAGGAAGAGCGGGAGTAGGAGAAAGGTACGGGAAGAAGGAAGGGGAAGGAGAGGAGGAAGGATGAAAGTAGAGAAGGGAGGGAGGGAGAAAGGGAAAGGAAAGGAGGATGGAAGAGAGAGAAAAGGAAGGAGAAAGAGTAGGAAGGGAAAGAGGAAGAGCAGGAGCAAAGGAGAGGTAAGGGAAGAAGGAAGGGGAAGGAGAGGAGGAAGGAAGAAAGTAGAGAAGGGAGAGAGGGTGAAAAGAAAGAGGTAAGGAGAGGAGGATGGAAAGGAGAGAAAGAGGAGGAGAGAGGGTAGGAAGGGGAAGAGGAAGTAGGAGAAAGGTACAGGAAGAAGGAAGGGAAAGGAGAGGAGGAAGGAAGAAAGTAGAGAAGGGAGGGAGGTTGAAAAGAAAGAGGTAAGGAGAGGAGGATGGAAAGGAGAGAAAGAGGAGGAGAGAGGGTAGGAAGGGGAAGAGGAAGAGCAGGAGTAGGAGAAAGGTAGGGAAGAAGGAAGGGGAAGGAGAGGAGGAAGGAGGAAAGTAGAGAAGGGAGGGAGGGAGAAAGGAAAGGGAAAGGAAAGGAGGATGGAAGGGAGAGAAAAGGAAGGAGAGAGGGTAGGAAGGGGAAGAGGAAGAACAGGAGCAAAGGAGAGGTAAGGGAAGAAGGAAGGGGAAGGAGAGGAGGAAGGAAGAAAGTAGAGAAGGGAGAGAGGGTGGAAAGAAAGAGCTAAGGAGAGGAGGATGGAAAGGAGAGAAAGAGGAGGAGAGAGGGTAGGAAAGGGAAGAGGAAGAGCAGGAGTAGGAGAAAGGTACAGGAAGAAGGAAGGGAAAGGAGAGGAGGAAGGAAGAAAGTAGAGAAGGGAGGGAGGGAGAAAAGAAAGGGAAAATAAGGTGGTGTTACAACAGGAGGAAGGGATCATAAACAAAGCAACCCAAACAGTATATTATAACCTATTAAATGAAATAATAAATGTGTAAGAATGATAAATGTTAAAACACCTGTAACCAAATGACATGCTGTATGTGATGATGGCTTTTTTTTTTGTCTGTGTGTGTGTGTGTGTGTTGTTGTTGTTGTTGTTTTTTATTCTTTTTATTTTATTATTGTGTGTATGTGTGGTTTATGTAATAAAAAAAATTAAATTAAAAAAAATTTGGACACTTGTTAACTGGTTCCTATTTATGACCATTGCAGTGTCTCGGAGTCCTGTGGTCATCTTTTCCCATCTGACAAGCAGAGTCAATGGGGAAGCCAGATTCACTTAACAATGGTGTTAATTAACTTGACTGTAATAGTTCATTTCGCAACTGGTGAGAAAGTTCATACAATGGGGCAAAACTATAGCAATAGCAGTTAGCTTCATAGGGCTTTCAGCCCTCTCTAAGTGGTTTACAGAGTCAGCATATCGCCCCCAACAATCTGGGTCCTCATTTCACCCACCTCGGAAGGATGGAAGGCTGAGTCAACCTTGAGCCGGTGAGATTAGAACCTCTGAACTGCAGATAATAGTCAGCTGAAGTGGCCTGCAGTGGCCTAACCACTGCGCCACCTCACACTTAACTTGGTTAGCAATGGAAATTTTCGACTCCGTTGTGCTCCTAAATCAAGCACTGACCAGTACAACCTCCAAACTGCCTTTTCCTGTCCACTTATTTCATTCAAATGCCTCTTTTATGTATCATAACCAATGGCTCCTTCATTGCCCCCTTTCTTGATTGTATACAGACAACGGCCTCTTCATATTTACAAATTAATAGAGTATGATAATGTAGAATTGTGAGTGAATCCATATAGTTGGCAAGAAATAATTCCCTCTCTTGTGAAAACAGAACAGATGAAAACAGTTAATCCATCCAAAAGGAAGGAGGCCAAATTCTCCATTAAGTAGGGCAACACAAAAAAATTAAAACTAAGCATATTTGAACATTATAATATAGATAAGAGTAGTTTACGATTCATCATACAATAGTTGCTGAAATTAGTTTTAGTGCTGCGTTTCAACTTTCTTCAATACAGGCAATCCTCGACTTGCGAACACAATTGAACCCAAAATTTATGTTGTTAAGTGAGACATTTGTTAAGTGAGTTTTGCCCCATTTTGTGACTTTTCTTGCCCCAGTTGTTAAGTGAATCACTGCAATTAGTGAGTTAGTAACTCGGTACTTAAGTGAATCTGGTTTTCCCCATTGACTTTGCTTTGGCAGAAGGTCGTTAAAGGGGATCACGTGACTTTGGAATTGGAATTGGAATTGGAATTGATTTTATTTGTAGGCCGCCCTTTTCCCTGAGGGGACTCAGGGCGGCTCACAGAAACCAGGGAGAGGGGAATACAATACAATACAGTACTAAGACGACAACACATAATAAAATAATACGCAACATGCATACAACATTCGGGCGGGGTAATGGTCCTTATCCCCAGGCCTGACGGGCGAGCCAGTTCTTCAAGGCTGTGCGGAAGGCCTGGACGGTGGTGAGGGTACGGATCTCTACGGGGAGTTCGTTCCAAAGGGTCGGGGCCGCTACTGAGAAGGCCCTCCTCCTTGTGGTTGCCAGCCGACATTGGCTGGCCGATGGGATGCGGAGGAGGCCCAACCTATGAGATCTTATAGGCCGTAGGGAGGTAATTGGCAGAAGGCGGTCTCTCAAGTATCCAGATCCACTGCCATGTAGGGCTTTATGGGTGGTCAATAGCACCTTGAAGCGCATCCGGAGATCGACAGGTAGCCAGCGCAGCTCGCGGAGGATAGGTGTAATGCGGGTGAATCGGGGTGCACCCGCGATCACTCGCGCGGCTGCGTTCTGTACTAGCTGAAGTCGCCGGATGTTCCTCAAGGGCAGCCCCATGTAGAGCACATTGCAGTATTCCAGCCTAGAGATCACGAGGGCCCGAGTGACTGTTGTGAGAGCCTCCCGGTTCAGGTAGGGTCGCAACTGGCGCACCAGGCGTACCTGGGCGAATGCCCCCCTGGTCACAGCTGCTATATGATGGTCGAATGACAGCTGTGGATCCAGGAGGACTCCCAAGTTGCGAACCCTCTCTGAGGGGTGTAGAATTTGACCCCCCAGCCTGAGTGTTGGATTAATGGCCGAATTTGGGACACAGCAACGGTCATAAATATGAACCAGTTGCCACGGATATGAATTTTGATCACATGATCATGGAGACGCTGCAAAGGTCATAACTCTGAAAAAAGGCCATAAGTCACATTTTTAATGCAGTTGTAAATTTGAATGGTCACTAAACAGGGATGTAAGTTGACGACTATTTGCGCTATTCTGAGTTTTTGGATTTCAAAGTTCATCTAAATCAGTGTTTCTCAACCTTAGCGACTTTAAGTCCTGTGGATTTCAACTCCCAGAATTCCCCAGCCACCTGGTGGCCAACCAGCCTCTCTGCGCCCTGCTCGGAGTCGGAACCCTGACAAGCGTCCTTCACCTCCTCCAGAGCTGACTCAGAGGGCCCCTCGCTGTCGGAGTCTGGTGGCAGCTCCAACGGTACCTGCTGGGCCGCAACAGAACCCTACCATTAAACCGTTCTATAGAAGAACCATGTATTTCATCCGCCCTCCAGTTCAGATTAGCAGTTAGCAGCAGTTAGACTTATATACCGCTTCATAGGGCTTTCAGCCCTCTCTAAGCGGTTTACAGAGTCAGCAAATCGCCCCCACAGTCTGGGTCCTTATTTCACCCACCTCGGAAGGATGGAAGGCTGAGTCAACCTTGAGCCGGTGAGATTAGAACCGCTGAACTGCAGATAACAGTCAGCTGAAGTGGCCTGCAGTACTGCACCCTAACCACTGCGCTACCTCGGCTCAATGTCCCCTAGCTTACACTCCATATTTTTTCTTTGACTTAAGGTTATCTGCCTCTTCTGTGTCTTCCCAATCTCTAACTCCATTCCATGTGACTTTACTTCTGAATTGATTCGTTGCACATTTTGCCTGTTTGTTGAAAACTGCCCGAGCAAGTGAATTCCATTGTACCACGTCGCATCGACTAATCTAATCAATTTAAGAGGCTTTATTGTAACAGCAATACAATATAAATGCGGCAGGAAGCCCCACATAGTGATTTTTACTCTCATAATTCTCACGTATTCTGCTCAGGCTGGTAAATTCTGGTAAATTACCAGTTATCATCCAATGATGCTGAAACAGCTTCTGCTATGACAGTGATCTATCGAGATGTTTTTCAAAGTGTACGTTCGCATCACAGAAGCCATCAATAAAATTGGTCCTTTTAAAGGCATTTCTTGCTAACTCTTCCTACATTTCGAATAACCCACTGCCTTCCTTCTCAAACCTTCATCTTTGAAGGGTTTATTTTGGGAGTCAATGCTTCGAATATGTTGTTCATTTTGAGGTGTGCTTTCAAACGAAAAGGCGCTGGACTTTAACTTGGCTTCCTTTTTTTTGCATTTTGAAACCATGTACTCCTTTCACAATTATTCAATCTTTTTTTTCCCCCTTGTAGTGAACTTTTCATAGGTTCTAAAATAGCCATTAGCAATTTAATACATTTGTATGCCACCCAATCCCGTTGGACTCTAGGCGGCTTACAGCAAGATAAAAATAAGAGTTAAAAAATAACATGAGATACAATTTAAAAAACAACACACCATACATTCCATTTAAGTGGGGCTGGACCTTGTTCAACAGCCCCAGGCCTGCTGGAACAGCCAGGTTTTAGTGGCTTTTTGGAAGGCCGAGAGAGTGGGAAGGGTCCGGATCTCTACGGATAGATCGTTCCACAGGGTCGGAGCAGCTACAGAGAAGGCCCTCCCCCGAGTAGCCGCCAGCCGGCATTGTCCGGTTGACGGCACCCGGAGAAGGCCCAACCTGTGAGATCTTATTGGTGGTTACGAGTTATAGGAAAATACAAATATAGTTTTTAATGCTAATGTTAACATCCTTGCAGCTTGGCAATGCTATCTCCATTATGTGAAGCGTAGCCGTCTGACAGGACTAAGATATGACAAAGAGGCTATTTCACACATTTATTAAATGTTAAAAATTACAGCTGACACCAAAAGCAAGTTAAGCCCAGTCCTAAAGTTACAGCGGATACAGTGCCCCCATGATCATTCGCCCTTAAAGCAGACCACAGATACGCTGCAGCGCCCCCTGCCTCTGTTTGCCCCCAGGTCCCCGTAACCATTTCCTTTCCCCCATAGCTCCCTGCTGGCCTTAGTCCTGATTCTCACTCCACCAGGCCCCACACACTCATCCTCACTTACCCCATTAAGGCAACAAAACAGAGCAGTTTGTCCTACAGCCACCATTTTGTGCCCCTGCCCACAAGGGAGTAGGGGGTAAAATGACAGCTGCTTCTCAGTCACCACTGTGCAAACGTGGGACAAGCTGCTCCATTAAGTTTTAAGTGGAGAAATGCTGATGCAGATTAACTTTGAGATACCCTGTTTTCCCGAAAGTAAGACCTCCCTGGATAATAAGCCCAATTGGACTTTTAAGCGCATGCGCTAAAATAAGCCCTCCCCTGAAAATATTGCAACACAGCAATAGCCATGAGGTGACCACGTTCACCTCCTCTCGCACCCCAAAAATAATAAGCCCTCCCCGAAAATAAGGCCAAGCGCTTATTTCGGGGGTCGAAAGAAAATAAGACCCTTATTTTGGGGGAAACACAGTAGCAACCATTGCTCCTAGGGTACATTGGAAATAAATCTTCTATCACACTGGAATCAGTATTTCCATTCATATTTGATCACATACAATTCTATAATGACTTTAGTAACCCCCAAAAATTAAAAATAAATTGGGCTTACAAGCAAATAGGTGAGTGTATGTGCCTGGGTCATATATCAGATTGTTAACTCTGGGCTCATATATTAAATTGTTGTGTGAGATTTTATTGTTTTTAAACTGGACTTTAGATTTCCTGACTGATTGGTAATAGAGAGGAGAAAATGCATAAAGAAATATAGGAAACATGCTATTATATTCTACTTTTTTCGGCAAGGATTCAGCCACAATGAAGGCCACTATAATAGCTACCCAATCATTGGCATTCTTCACATTGTTCAAATTCTTTTTATGCAGCCATAATCACAAAAGAAGTTGTATAACAGATGGTTGGTTGGTAGGTGGGTGAGTGGATGGATGGATTAATAGAGATATATAATTGCAATCATTGTTTTATATGTCTTTCTGATATAACTTTGATTATAACTATAACTATTATAAGTATACAAATGCTTACTTCGTTCTACATATAATACAGCCTCCCATCTTGTAAATGTGCCTATAATGCATTACTATCAAAGTAGATCAATGTGCTCTGGATCAGTGGTGGGTTTCAAAAATTGTTTGAACCTACTCTGTGGGTGTGGCCTCCTTTGTGGGAGTGGCTTGCTGCCCATGTGACTGGATGGGAGTGGCTTGCCGCCCATGTGACCGGATATGAAGATGCCGATGACACTTGTCAGAACCACCTTAAATTACCTCACACACAGCACTGGCATGCATAAAAATATGATGTAAACTTGTTTTTTAAAAGGCATCTTTGGTTTGCGTTAAAACAACTTCAACACACGCAATGTTCTGATTGCACCACAAACGCAGTAGTCATCCTTACCTTTCACAGAGGCACTGAGTTTTATAAATATGAGCATGATAGTGTAGAATAATCATATCCAAGGACCAGTGGTGGGTTTCAAAAAATTTTGGAACCTCTTCTGTAGGTGTGGCCTGCTTTCCGGGTCCACTGGTGGAACCTCTTCTAACCGGTTCGGTAGATTTGACGAACCGGTTCTACCGAATAGGTGCGAACTGGTAGGAACCCACCTCTGCTCTGGATCATTATTGCTGTCCAGGTGGCCAGAAGAGAAATGGATCTCATTTCCTCCATAATAAAATTAACTTCCACAAATAATTGTTTTTCGGTAACCAAACATTGAGCCATGTTATATGTGGGCAGAAGGAGTAAGATCTTGAGCCCTATTTTTGCCAGACTGCATTCTAATCCCCTTTTGATTTCTTTCTAAACAACCATCTTCAGTTCTTTGATTTAGGAGTTGCATTTTTACTACGGTGTCTTTTGTAAGAATTCGTTAGTTCTTTCCTGTGACACAGCACTACTGCTTAGTTTATTTTTAACCACATAATAGTTTTTAGGACCTATGATGCATACATTTACAAAAATTCACAGAAGTGAATAAACCTTAAATATTATGGAATATATTTCTAGGCACTGAATGGTGAAAGCAGGCAATTGACAAGAGACATCTTTCTGTGTTACAGCGTGACTGTTTTAAAACTTATGCATCCAAACTTACCGAATCAAATTTCGACTACTCTAATATTGATTCTAGCTTCCACTTCCTAGAAAAGATTCAATCTAAATGATTTATAGACACACTGAATTTTGCATTTTGTGCAAGGGACATGCCCATATAGTTGAAACTCGATATAATGCACAATCAGTTGAATGAATACATTCATACAGCCTGACACCTGTGAGATGTTTCTGTGGTTACATTCAAATATTCCTTTTTCAGTCCTTTGTCAGTTGGTTATGAAAAAGATTCTTGTACTTAATTTTTCTCTGGAGAATTAGTATAATCATACCCTAGCTGTTACAGCATCAGATACTTTAGTTACATTTTACTAATGTAAAATGTAGGGAAGAATAACAGAAAGTAATAACGAAGAAAAAGAAATTGAGTAAAGAAAGAAAGACAAAAAAAAGGCATAAGTGTAGAAAGAAAAGAAAGAAAAAAAACATAAATTGCTTCGGATTTTCCTTTTCAACAGTTACAAGCATAAATTTAAATTAAACTCTTACTCTAAGGCTACAACATAACTTTCCACTTTTCTCTTATTTTTTCTAATAATCAAATCCAAGTATATCATAATTGTATTTTTTTTCCTGTTTCATGCAAAATTTCCAAATTTTCATTAAAATCGATCAATTTCTTTTCTCTAATAAGAGCTGTCAATTTAGCCATTCTAGGTTTATCATAGCATCTGAGAACTATAGTTTGTAAGTCTTGCTCTCCTCTATCTTTATGTAACATTTCAGGTTATTAAGAGTCCATCAAATTTGCACACCTTAACGGTTTACAAATGCAAATACTGTACATTTATGGTGTTTGCTTTAATATGCTAATGTAACAGGCTGATTTTGTAACAGGCTGATTTAACAACATTTCATTCAACGAATAATTTTGTCTTTGAGGAATCTAAAAAATAAGTCTGTTGCTGCTCATGTTATTTTATGTTGCGGTTATAAAAGGATGCCAAGAAAATTTGATTATCTGTTTATTAAGAATCTTTCCCAGAGGACTTGCTAAAACTTGTATCTTTCTGGTTAACAGTTAATCTCTTTAATTTCCTGTATCATTCAGACAAATTATTCTCTTGACTCGTCAAGCAACTCCCTTTTCATTATTCTGCATTTTATTTGTGTTTTTCTGTATTAATTTCTTGTACTAGTTTTTTTTTTTACAGATCTGGCTGCACATTGCAAATTTGTACAATATTAATTCTATACGTATTTTCTACAAAGTTTTTGTAGAAACGTTTGTAGAAATCTTGCTGTATTTGATGCGTGGGTATCTGTAGGAAGACTCGGGGAAAATGATGAATATGTAAGCATTTTACATCAGGATGTAAATATAAAAAGTGGGTTGCATTGTGACTTTGTGGAGCATATTACATTTTTTGCATCATTGCAGTTTATTTTGGATGCGTTAGTTAATTTTCTCCAGGGTAATTACATACTGAATCATGGCAATTAATATTAATTTCCCTGTTAGTGGTAGAACACCTCATGAGTGCTAGTCCTGGATACTGATCCTGGCAAAAATGCGAAATGTGACACGTTATCCAGAAAAAAAAATGTACACAGAGAAACCATACATGCATTCTTTGGAAGAGGCCTATATACATTTTCCCACAAAAGTATTTAGTGCCGAATAATATTTTTAAAATGCTAAGATGAACCTAGTAAGAAATAAACCATTTCAACTCTTTGCACTGCACATGGACTTAATAAAATTTGGAGTAGGTCATTTCTAATCAGCTAAAATCACAATAAATCTAGATTGCCTGAAGTCAATATTTAAATATTTTAAAGCTGTTTGCATTTAGTTCAAAGGGAACTTAGTGCTAGGATACAGGCACAATCATTATACTATTTGTAGTTTTTATAAACACTTGTCTTTGATTGCAGCATTTTATTATGGTTATATCAGTGGGAATAGATCGTCTATTCAGTGAGAGTTTTGGGAACTGATCACTATAATATTCTGTTTTCTTTTTTTCTTAATGTAGAAAGTTTCTTAAAAGAAAAAAAAAGTGTGGTAAAACTGTTTTTCATCATGAAATACATTTTCATTTTCTCATTAATAACCTGTATTTTCTCATTAATAACCTGAGGCTAAATGTAATCCTGTGCAGAATACACTAGAGAAGGAAACACAAGGAAATCTCAGAGGCAAGATTGTTTTGCACATTAGTAAGCAAACAAGAAATATAATTATAACCTGACATTTTTACCAGTGGTAGAAAACTCAGTCTTTGAATCAAAAATGTTAACAGAATAGAGTAAGGTATTAAAATGGAATTAAAATTTTAAATTGACTGTATTGTACACAGCCTTGACCAATTTTAATTTCTACATAGAGCTATCTCATCCCTTTTGAAGATTTAGATGTCTCAGCCACTGAATATCAGAAGCCCTAATACCTACGGGATTCTGAAAGAACAAATAACACCAAGGTTTATTATTTCTTTCATAAACCAAACCATTTAGCATATGTAATTTTGGTGTAAATAAAAAAGCATTAAATTAAGTATTGAAGGCATCATTTAGAGCGATGAAAATAATTGGTGATAGTCCCTTGTGTAGCAATTTTGGCCCATTCCTCTAAGGAATTCAAGGCCATATAATATTACTTTATCTCCTACATTAATGGTCTGTAAAATAAGTTAGACTGATTAAATCAGAGTAATCCAGGTTTAAATAGCCAAGTATGTAAATGAACTGGAATCTCTCAAGACTTAATTTAGGGTATTGGTTTATAGCGTTGTTTGATGATAGGTGGCAAAGATTTATGTTTACAGATTAAACAAGTTAAAGTGACAATTGTATATTGTAGAGCTGCTTTTATTGAATTCCTTGTGATGTTTTTATTCAGAACCAAGAAAAAAGAACCATTATACATTATCTAAGCACATCAACAAGCATCTGTGATGTCTTTCTCTCTTGCTTCTTGGTATCTTGAACTATGTAATATCAGCATCTCAGATACTTCACAGACCATCTGTTGCAGTGGTGGGTTTCAAAAAATTTTCAAACCTACTGTGTGGGTGTGGCCTCCTTTGTGGGAGTGGCTTGCCGGCCATGTGACCTGGTGGGAGTAACTTGCCAGCCATGTGTTTTCTTTCTTTCTTTCTTTCTTTCTTTCTTTCTTTCTTTCTTTCTTTCTTTCTTTCTTTCTCTCTCTCTCTCTCTCTCTCTCTCTCTCTCTCTCTCTCCTCTCTCTCTCTTTTTCTTTCTCTCTCTCTCCTTCCTTTTGTCTCTCTGTCCTTTTTTCCTTTTTTTCTTTCATCTCTCTCACTTTTTCTTTATTTTTTATTTTTTTTCTTTTTTTCTTTATTTCTTTCTTTTCTTTCTCTTTCTCTCTCTGTGTGAGTCTGTCTGTCTGTGTGTGTGTGTGTGTGTGTGTCAGTGGTGGGTTTCAAAATTTTTTGGAACCTCTTCTGTAGGTGTGGCCTGCTTTCCGGGTCCACTGGTGGAACCTCTTCTAACTGGTTCGGTAGATTTGACAAACCGGTTCTACCGAATAGGTGCGAACTGGTAGGAACCCACCTCTGCTTTAATGTAATCTTAAAAATAGACTTCCCCTAAAAATACAAATACTAAAATGAACACAAATGAACAATGGAAACAACACAGTGAAGCAGTAGGGAAAGCAGATTGATTATAACAGTGTACACAATTAAAAGTTTCTTCGCACTTCCCCTGGACCTGCCTGCATCTTTCCTCTTCAGAGTTCGAGAAACTCTAGGTTAGAGAGAAGATTACTAGGGTAAGACATTCAGGATAGTAATAATAATGCAGTCGACCCTCTAAGCACCCTCAAAACTTGATAATTCAAAATACTGTACAACTTCGAACTCTCCAAACACTGCCCATTTCTGATCTTGATGGACCAGGGATAGTTTCAACTAAGTTGATTTCTTACCCTGGTTTATTTCAGTGAATTGTACTGTGGGAATATATTGGGAGGAAGAGACGTGATGCCTGTTTCCATTCTCAAATAAAAATAAAGGCACTCTTATCTAACATTGCATATTAAGCTTATATGAAGACAACTAAGGCAGATATCTGCCTGATAGGCATTGTATCTTTTCACAGCTATTACTGCATTAACGGCAAACAAAAACTTCAGCTAATTATCAGGGGAAAATCTACATTACATTAATATTATAAGATAAATGACATTTTGCTGTTCAAGTATCCCTGCAATTGCAATTCCAAGTTTTCTTATCCTCAGCAACTTGCTGGACATTTGATGAGAAGGCTGGATTTGAATTTAAAACTCTAGTAAAACTCAAAACAAGTAATTAATTGCAGTGCTATCTGTTGAGTGAATTAAGTACAATAGACGAATTCCACAGGTTGATTATTAATGATTAATTGAGGCAAATTATTTTTTTTTTATATATCAGAGAAAGCCCTAAGTGCAAATTTAATTTAGGTTTCAATATGACGGAATCAAATGTATAAGTAAAAGCAATTGATTGTACAGGGCAAATGAAACAAATAAATTTTTTGGAAGGAGCTGCCAGCTAATTTGGCAGAATATAATCTATGTTCTTTAGCATCTGGGAACAACAGCTTGAGGAGAGGCCATAAATATAGAAAGTCAAGTTATAAATTTATTCTGTTTATTAGATTTGGAAACTTCCAGGATGAACAGCATTAAAGGCAACTATACAGTGGATGCTATGTTTGATATATTTTATCTTTTGGAAGAAAATACGTTATCCAAGTTCTTTGAGAGGAAATCTAACTTTTCTATATAAATATCCACTGTGTCTTTTGAGAAGTTGGGAAAATAAAAGTTCTAACCCTTTATTTAGAATTGTACTAAAGATTTCATTTTGTGAATAAAATAACATTCTAAATGAATCTTGTGAGTTAATATAATAGACTTCTGCATTTGACGAAAGAGAAATATATACTTCCTGCCTCAGAAAATGATTTAAAGACAAAATACTGTTCCAGATATCCCAACAAGCCTTAAAAACATTTAAGATCATGAAATTCAAGAATTCTGGATATATCTGAATATATCTGGCATAGCTAAAATAAAAATACCTATTTCAAACTAGAGCAATTGATTATAGATTCCTCGGCTATTTTATCTCTCATACCTGCAAGAAGATAATTATCATATTTGTTCGCACTATAAAATGCTCTGGACCATAAGACACACCTAGCTTTTAGGGAGGAAAACAAGAAAAAAAAATCTGTCTCTGCCTCCCAGGAATTTGCCTCCTTACAGCAAACAGACTGGTTAGCTTCAGCACAGCCTCCTTGCAGCAAATAACAAACAACCTGATCAGCTTCAGCACAGCCTGATTTAACAAGAGCAGCTGATTAGAGGTTGGATTGACCTCCCAGAATACAGCCAATCAGCTGTTCCAGGCTGTGGGGATTGCTGCCACCCATCACCATCGTTGCCTCTGCGCTCCCTATTTTTGGCCTCTGTGTGCCCCATTTTCGGCCACATTTATTCAGGAAATAACAGGACTACTGTAAAGCATTATTATTGCACTCTTCTGGGGGGGTAAGCATTTTATGCAGCTTCTACTCATTGCAAAAAAGTGCCTAGGAAGGTTTCTCATCATTTAGCACTTTATCTCATTCAAGATTTGCTTAAGGTTACAGCCTCATTTAGATGGTATAAGATAAGTATTTGCCTACATTTGCATTATGCTATTATTCTTGTAAAAATATAATATATAATCTCAGGTAGAAACCGACAAGTAAACGTGGGAAAGTACTGGAAATGTGAATCAATACACCGAACATATTACCATTTATGGTGGACCTGTGAGGAGGCAAATTTTTTTTGGAAAAGGATAAAAAATTGGCTGGAGGCAATAACAGGGGTTAAAATAGAATGGAAACCTGAAGTTTTTTTTATTAGGAATTATGTCGGTGAAATACAAAAAAGAAATCCAGTATTTAATACTTACAGCGACAAGGATTGCCTTTGCCCAGAAATGGAAAAAACAAATTAACCCCAAGTGAAGATGAAATAATAAGAAAGATTATGGACTGTGCCAAAATGGATAAACTAACTAAAGAAATCCAGGGAAAGGAAGAATCAGAATTCTACCAGATATGGGATAAATGGTATAGGTGGATGGGGGAAAGAAACAAAAATCAATGAAAGAATATAACAACACTCAAAAATAATAGTTATGAGTAAAATAAGAGGGTTAAGAATGGTGAAATCCAAATGAAATACAATAGAAGGGGAAATAATATAAGGTGAGCAGTATCAATTGATGATTGCTATTATAAAAAGCAGGAAGTTCCTGTTCGTACCGTATTGTATAAATGTGGTGTACGTCTAATTTGTGTGTGTGTGTGTATTTTACATATTTGTTAATAAAAAAATGTAAAAAATGTGGGAAAGTGCTAATCTATGTTATAAACTAAAAACTAAACAAAATCCATTATATGTTATGCTTTATGTACATGGGCAAGGTAATCCCAAGAGGGGGATGGAGAGAGAAATTCCTTAGCCAGGCAGTTCCCATCTTTAGTGGAAGGTTGAAATGGCTTTTTAAAAATCCTCTGTCTAACGTTTTAATTTCCCCCTCCCATTTGAGAGAAAGTAAGTCTACCAATTCATTTCCACCTCTTTTCATAAGTGGGAAAATAAATGGGGTTTGACTTTGAGGAAGCCAGCTTTCACTTTTCCTTTTTATTGCATTTCAGATTTCTCATTTCTGTTGCATGCCTGATTTTAACGAGTTTTCAATTTATACGGCTTTGCCCAACAATTACATTAAAAAAAATGGCTTTAAAACAATATTTGTTACTTTATTTAGGCAGGCATCCCTGAAGTAAACATTTACCAGTCTCTATTCTGGTACTCCGAGTAGAAACTACCTGTGTTGTATGCTGCTTCTGGTATATGATTTTGCATTACTTTAATGAATCATTTCATGCTGGTTTATTATTGTTAGCTTCCATGAAGTAGAAAAGCAGCTTTGAAAAGTATTTTCCAAAGAAAAGTATATTGCAATATTATAATATTAAGCTCTTCAAAAAACTTCAAATAATTGAACCGATGTAAATTCGAAGGAACTGCACTAACTACACTTTAACCTGCACCTTTTTATTATTTATTTATAGACTGGTCTTATTGTTGCCTGTTACCAAGGCTACGTGGATATTGTAATAGCCTTAGCACAGTGTCCTCATATTGATGTAAACTGGCAGGACAACGAAGGGAATACAGCTCTAATTACAGCTGCTCAGGCAGGTAAGGATATTTGGTACTCATTTAATTTTTTATGTTCAGTAATGCCCCTTTGTAATGGTGGTTCTTGTGATGAGCCAATGAATATCAGGCTTTCTCATTTTTAAAGGGAAGAGACAGTATAAGCCAGGCAGTTATCACGCACTGAGATTGCTCAGCATAACAAGTAAAATATATGCTAGGCATCAGGATTTAGATGAAAAGAGGCCCTAGGCTATTCCACTTATGAGGCCCTTTCACCTACCATTTTTAAGTTTGTAAATTACATGAGAGACAATAAAATACATCATTACTGTGATATATATATCAATATATATCAATATATATAGCTGGCCTCCCGACGGAGGGCGGCTCTGCTCTGCGGCAAAGGCAGCGAGGCCAGCCGCCTCCCCTGCTGCGCTCAGCTGCCCGGCTCGGCCCCCTCGCCCTCACCTGCCTGGCCGCTGGTGGGCTCCGCGTCGACGGAGCAGCTACTGGGAGCAGCCGCGCCTCTCGCCCGACCGCTAGTGCCTGGAACGTGGGTGGGCTCCCCAACTGCCGCGGCGCTGGAACGATCTTAACCAATACATTTTTATGTTTGTTTATTAGTCATACGCGTAGAATTTCTCCTTATTTTTGGTTCAGTGTCTTAGTGTTCACTGTTTTTAGAATAGTGTAATTTTAATTTTGCTAACAATTTGAATGTAGGCTCCTCTTGATCTTGAGGCCCTAGGCTGAAGCCTAGTTAGCCTATAGGAAAATCCGGCACTGCTAGGCATTAATACACAAAACAGATGGGTTGCCGGATCCAAGGAAAGATTTTAGCTGTAGAACAACCCAGCTTTTCAATATTTAATCGAGGCATCACTTTGTGACACTTTGCCAAAAAAAAAACATAGCCAAGCCTCTCCCCAGAGAGAGCTTCTAGGCTGCCTTTATTGATATGAAGGCAGTTTTTGATTTGACACCCCCCCCCCCTTTTCATCCAGCAGTGATGGCAAAAACTCTTTATTGATTGCTGGGTTCTGTAGCTAATTACAGTGTTACCCAAGGACACTCTGAAGATTAAATGGGATGTAAATTATGTTCAACAGCACCACTCCCCAGGT